>NW_023339696.1:10552884-10571351 GCF_004916995.1 Morone saxatilis | reverse complement strand
GTCATATACAACTTGTCACATTTGTACCCTGAACTTTTTCAACTATGAAGAACTGTTTACATCTTTCATACTAAAATTGATCGCACTATATAAAATGTCTACCATGTGTGGACGTGTGGGCACTACTGTTTAAACTTACCCGAAAAGCTCCAGACTCCCACCTTGTGTTTTTCCATTATAATTTATCATTTCGAGCGTGGCAAAGCTGCAAATAGGACAGTGGCATGTAGCAAATGTGCCGGTGTGCATCTGTCCGCCGGTGTGGTGGTCATATATGTAAAAAATAAGATTCCAGGAAGTTACTGATTAAACAAATGAGAAACAAGATCTTAGTTAGTAAGCTTTAGAGGTGTTGATTTTGATATCAGGCTCGCTGTTTCCCTCTGTTTACAGTGTTTGTGCTAAGCTAAGCTAACCGGCTCCTGGTGCTGGCTTAATATAGAGTAGCCTACAAACATGAAAGTGGTATCAATCTTCTCACTGAAGATGAGTTTCCAAAACCAAACCATTGTTTTAAGCTACACATAAAATATAAACTATGTGGGAACTTGGGGAACCATGGGAACTTTAGGTCTCTAATACATTCACATTGCCACGTTTCTCGATGCTACCATCATCAACAACAAAACAGCAGTAAGAATCAGTTGTGTCTTAGTTGTTATTGTGGAAAAATTAAAAACAAGATGTTGGGCAGGTGTGGAAATCAAACTCACCTCATTTCTAGCTCACTCACTCAAGATAAAAAAAAAACGCATAAACGATAAACAAATCAGTTCTTCTTGACTGGAGATTAAACACAGAAAGTCATCACTTTATTATCTGATGTTGATTCATGGGACAGACTCCCAAAGTCACCCAGTAATAAACTAGACATGTGACTCGTCATGATCCTTTTATCTTTGTGGAATCTAATCAGATGTCAGTGGCTCGCCTTCCCCCAGAGGAGCTGTGGATAAGTGTATTATCTAGATCATTCCACCGCTGCTAACAAAATCACCGGCAGCCAACGTTTCCTACTCAGGAGATGAACCCACCCACCCTTCAACAGGCTCACCAAAGCATGTGCGCACACATACACACGCTCCTGCTGGTGTGATTAAGCTCTGCTCTCCACTGACATTAGCAGATCATGTGACTTTCATCAGGAGAGGGATCTGGGGACATAAAACCATTTATTTGTGGACACAAAATCCAGGCAGGCCCTATTTATAGAGCGTGCTATTTATGAATATGAACTTCCTGTTCCCAGTGGCTAAAAGTAAGCCCAACCTGTTTCGGATCAAATCAACAATTTCTAGTTTCTCTACCTTTTATTTGACCAAAAGACAGGCGAGGATACAGGGTTGACAGGACAGATGGAGGAACATGGCCGGTCACGTTTGAGTGAATGGTCTGAACAAAACAACAACAATAGTTTAGCTTGATGTCTGAGCTTTTGACACGAGGGAGCAAACTGGATCAACAGAGTAACTGAGAGCATGAAAAATAAGCATCTGGGTGTCTGACAGTGAGTGTGAGAGGAATGGTTATTATATGATAAGAACGAGGCAACCAAGATCAACAGCCTCGCTGCCAAGGTCGGCATCGTCACGTTACCCATATGTTCCTCCTGCGGACTCCACGTGGCTGAGAGGATGCTGGGTAAAACTGAAGCAGATGCGCAGTGTCTTCATGTATGCTTAACGGAGGAAAAGTTGACAGTTTATCATATAAAATGTGTTTAATGTGTTCATGCAGTTTGAACACCTTGTTACTGATTGGATGGATTGGATTATTCAGTGATTTGCATTTGCAGAAATGCTGGTTTGTTGTTTTTTTTTACTTCAAGCCATGAACACACATACAGCCTGTGAGAGTTTTCTGCACACACACAGTACACATCACAAAATAAGACACATAGACCATGAGGCAAAACACTAAATCGAAGGAGAATTGCCTTATTTGAATATGTTGTAGCCTTGTTCTATTTTACACAGTGCAATTCTTAATAACAATGCATCTTAAATACCAGATGACACCATTAGATACTCAAGCAGTTATATATTCTGTAAGGAAGACAAGGAAGGAAGTGAAACGCTATTGATATGCACAGTAGGCGGAGATTTAGAGGCGGGCAGGCACTTGGCGCAGGCTTGGTTTGTGCCAAGAAGACCATCGTTCACCTGAGTTACAGTGGCCGTGATCGATCGCAACGAGAGTTTAGACTGACTCATTGTGCCAAAGCCCCACAAGAGTTTCAAGGTTGTTTGCATTAACAGCAGTAAATTTTGCATAATTGATGGCAGGCTTGTACTAGACAAGTCATTCCTCAAAAGGCTGACAACAAAAAGCCATCCTTTTCCTCACTAATAGCATTTTCAGCTCAGGATATAATCCAGCTGGATATGAATATGGACATGTGTTTTATGAACTTAAGACGTTTTGTATAAAAAGTGTTTGGATGTTTTATGGCTTTGAAACCGCTTATCAAAGATGGAAATTTGGCGTTTAATTTTGATTGTGCATCTGTCGCTTAAAAGGCCTCTTTTAGCCCTTTGATTTTATAAATTAAAGTTTGCGTTACAAACCCTCATATCTCTGTGACATCTCTCTTATGCTGTTAGAGGATTTATGGACTAGGGAAACATGGTATGATGCTCAAAGGGCAGGAGGACATTGCATTATTTCCACTGCCTTCCACAGTGATAACCCTTTGAGGAGAGTTGGAAGCCTGTGTAAATATGTACACAATATAGTATACGCACTCAAGGTTGAGTTCCAAATCCATGTTTAATAAGCCACAGAAAAATGCACACACATACACACACACACACCTTCAAACATGCTCTACGTTCTGTATACATGCTGCATTCATATTCTCTCCCTGAATCTGTATTCTGTCTACAGGATTCTGATGCTGAACAATGAATTAGACAGGACACTTCTTGACTGAGATTTTTTCAGCACAGCTTACAGCTCACCAAGACATATGGCTTATTTATCTCCTCCTAATTGACAGATGTACTCAGGGACCAAGATACAAGCAACTCACATAGTAAATGATGTAATTTCAACATATCATGTTCACATACAGACTAAATGATAAAGAGCTGCTCGCTGTGTAAACCATCTCCTGTTCCTGTATAAATTATAAATACAAGCACGGGTTGTTCATTTAGCTGCCCTATGGTCTGTATTTGCAGAGATAAAAAAAAACGCAACACATTTAATGGCCGGATGGTTATGTCACACAAACAGTGCAAAGCTTCTCCTGTCTGTCAAAAGGCAGATTCAGATGGCGAGTCATAGATTCGGAGGGATTAGGGAATGTGTAATTAACCCAGATACAAACCTTGAGTATTTAGGGAAGGCATAGTGATGACAGAGACAGCAATTAGTGCATGTGCGTGTGTGTTTGTGTGTGAAGAGCCTTCAAAGGCACTGAATCAAGGTCCCTGAGTGCAGAGCTTTGTAGCTAAAAAAAATGACAGCTCTTGTCTCATTCAGACAAGATTCGTGGGCGAGATGTCTCAGTGCCGCATTACGAGAGTTTGCAGCTTTGAGATGTTTGGTGTGATCAAAAATGTCTGCATTCTGCGGGGAGTTCTGCATAAACACAATGATTTTGGGATCAATGTTCATGTTAATGCCTGCTGCCTGTTAGCAACTTTAAATGTGGATCAACTCTAGGCCCTGCATGAAGCCCCAGGCAGGCATAGAGTACTGCATCCAGGCTGACTCTCACTTGTTACTCCTGAGGACAAAGGTTTTTGACAAATTTGCGATCTGTGGCATTTTGAAAAATAACACTAACAATTGCACCAATAAGGTTGCTACAACTGCAGGTGAAGGAAAGGTGACAAACTCTCTATGACTTTTTACTGATTACAGTCAAGCACACTGCATCCTGACCTACATTTTCAGCTCTAAACAGGACGACCCTCAGCTATTTGTCCAGATTCCAGTTGTAAAAAATCTACTGTAAAAATGCTCAGTGGCCTCTGACGAAAGCACAAGAAACCAGGCCTCTGATGGATAAAAAGACCAGTTATTGTTGATACAGGAATCATGGCTTCTCTGTTTACTGTTTGTAAATGTTTTGTGGTGTCACTGAAGCATGGAGAGCTCATACATGGCAGTTTTACCCGACACGGCTGATGTAGCGCCTGACATCAACTGTTATTAAATTTTCACACACTGCTGACCACAATATCATCAGGAGCAAACGCTCGCTACTGCGTACCCTCGGGGTGCCCGGGCCTGTTTACTTTTGTGTGTTTTGTGTGTGGGTGTGTGTGTGTGTGTGTGTGTGTGTGTGTACAGTCATTTCCAAAGTCCAGTAAAACTATTTCCACCTCCATCACTGGAGGTTCTTTCCTGATTTATTTTACCCATTTACAAGGTCAACACAGACCTGGCTCTGGGTCCTGAGAGTGATTAGTTATTAAATGTCTAGCTCACCTTTGAAAGAGTGTGTTATTGGACATGAGTGTAAAATAAAATGGCAAAAAGTGTGATATGAAACTTTTACAAGAATCTTCCTGTTACTTATTCGCTTGTTGCTGTGCATTAAATCAGCCCTGCCTTCGTCAGTATAATGTTGTAGAATACCTGAACAGATGACTCAGCGGTTTCAAGAAGCAGCCACTCTTCTCAAAGAATAAAAATTCAGACCTTTGTTCTCATCACTTTAGAATAAGAATGAGTTTAGAAATATGCCTCTCCCACTGAGGGATGACAAAATGGACATTTTGTCTGTCTGCAGCCTCTTTAAAATAAAGTTTTAAATCAGAATGAAATAGTTTTGACCCTCTTAAATCCATTCATTTAAAAATCTATTTTCAAGTTGTTTTTTTTCTCTTACTCAAGTACTTCCAGCCTCCTCCAGGCACCAGTAAATCATCTATTCAAGTTTTATTTTAGACTGAGATTTATGCCTGCCTCAATTTGGAAAATGTTTCTGGGAATAACTTGGTGCAGTGCAACCCAAAAGCTGCTAAAATCCCTGTTTCTGTATCCATCATGATGAGACTGTCAAAGCTCAGCGCGGGGAGTTTACTGATGATTTTTACCATGAACACTGTGAAGCTGAAGACGGCTGCTCATCTAATGGATAATTTGCATCTACTCTGTCACTTAGGCGCTTGAATATTATGTCGTTTTTCTGATAAATGCACCGTGGTAACAGTTGTTCTGCTTTCTGGTCAAGCTGTTACTACAAAATAATGTCATATACGAGAATCAGTTGTTTGGGTTTAGGTCTTCGGTTTGCCCAGTAGATTAAGGCTAGATTTATGATCTTGCTTGGTGAAAGTAATGAGCTCCAGCGTCTCAGCTCAGTCAGGAAATAATAGTCTTCTTGTACACTGGGCTCTGGTGTTGGTCAAAATGGATGAGTATAATGAGGAGTTTTGTATCTCTGTCTTCCTTGGTTCTATTCCAACCATGCACTTTTTTTTTAGAAACAGTATAAATGACGTCAATAAAAACAAAATTAAACAAAGAGTTTCAGAGAACGCAAACTATTCTCTTACACGCTTCTGCTGATTAGACATGCTGGGTTGTAAATTGCAAAAGAATTGTGTAAAATCTTTCAAGGACGAAAAGCGAATTCTTAAGCCATCTCCATTGTCTACCCACCGCTTCTGTGAAATGAAAAATATGGCAGGTCTGAAAAGGAGCTGGCCTTGCTGGCACAGCATAAGCAGGCTGTATTTTGAATGTCTTGTGGACTTAGCAATTCCGTCACAATGGATGGGAGTCTGTCCTTGAGAGGACATGCACAACAGAGGCAATGAATGAGAGATCACAAATAGTTTGGACAACACTGGCAGAGAGTACATCCAGAACTTGAGCAGATGTAATGTTTTATAATCTTTACATTTACCACTCTCAACAGCAATGACACAAAGTACAACACGACTGAACCATTATAAGTAGATTCTGTTAGTCAAAGGACTATGCTTTTACTTCGTGCTTCAACATTTTTATTTTCTCTTTCTCTTCTTCGTCCCCAGCTGGCAGTAATAATATCAGTTTCTTCATAGTTTGACAGGCTTTATGATTAGTTGACACAATCACTGATGAAGTAAAAAAGTTGGATGATGGGAGATGGGGTGTTATTAAACATACCACAAGGAGTTTTTAACTGGTTATGAAACAGCCTCAGTTTAATATTGGTGCCTCTATATGACCTACATAAGCACAGGAGATCATCAGCAAGAAGACTGGATATTTCTATATAGTTATTCTTAATGCCTGGTTGGATATCCTTTGAAATCAGACGAGAGGTGGTGGAAACACTACCGCCTTTATGCACAGGGGCCTCCAGAATCAACACAAAATGAAAGTTCCTTGTATGGTTTTTAAGTCTATTTCCTTGCAGCACGCTCTGGTGTCTGGGTGTACTGATTTTTCCGATGGGTCAGGTCAACTCTGGATAGATTAGATGTCCAATATAAAAAGGATTCTCTGTCAGGCTTTGACTTTGTGAACATACATCAATAGCCGACTTACTTAGGCCAAGTGTACTTGAAGATCCTTTTCATTTGAAATGATATCCTATTATTATAACTCTCACTATCTTTCAGCAGCTGTATAATAAATATAAGTATAAACCAGCTGTTTCCTATTAAAAGTCAGGAGAGAAACTATCGGCAGAAATTGAATATAATATTTACAGGATTGTTTTCATTAGTGTATAATCACCTGAATATAAGAATCGTATAAGAATTGTGTTTTCGTTATCTTACAATTAGCTATTTTTATCTACAGAGGCCGCCATGTTGGACCATCATGTTTCTACAGTAGCCCTGAATGGACAAACTAAACACTGGCTGACTGACACACTCCTACACTCTGGTCCTTTAAAGTTGTCTCATTTTTCTCACTCTCCATTGCAATTTCCAATTTAAACTTTGTTGAATCTTTTCTTTGAAATAGATGGAGCTTTATGTATGAAGCACATTAGAAGCACATTACCTCACATCTGTCCTTGAGCACACAGAACTTAGTGAAAGTCTGCAGTTACTTTTCAGCCCTTCAGAAATGTTAGTGACTGGTTATAATTGACCCTCATATTGCTTTATTTAGCACTATATTCTTTTAGTATTGATTCCTGCCTACAGGAACATAACTCAGTGGGAGGTTGTCAGGATGGCTGTGATGCAGGAGATAACAACAAGGGAGTGAAAAATAGAATACCCTCACATAGTGGCTTTGGAGACTAATTACGTTGTATGTGTCACCTTACAGCATTTTGAGGGCTGAAAGCAGCGGTATGCGTTCAGAGCCTGAGGGCACAATCTCATTTTACATTCAGCTCCTTTTGTAGCTCCCCATTGCTGCAGGGAGCTTTCCATAGTTTTAACATCAGATGACATTTACAAGCCAAAGGCTCTGCATATTTGCTCTCCAAAGTGATACTCGTGATATTTGCCATTGCTTTGTTTGATTTGTTGGCAAGATGTCCAAATACTACAAAAGGTCCATAGCCTATATGAGAGGTTGTACTGATCATTTATTAGTCAGGTTGTCATATAATACGAAAAATACTACTTAACATTGGAACAGCAAAACATAGTTTACTAGGTATTTACATTTATAAATAAATGAATGTCATACACATGTTTTTTTTGTCTCAAAACTTCTTTCAGCCTGAAAGAAAAT
Organism: Morone saxatilis; assembly: GCF_004916995.1. Lineage (NCBI taxonomy): Eukaryota > Metazoa > Chordata > Actinopteri > Moronidae > Morone > Morone saxatilis. The sequence continues at coordinate 10,563,704 of NW_023339696.1, read as the reverse complement.
CAGCTGACCATGAGGGACATCTAGTGGTAGATCTCGAAACTTCCTCAACACCATTATGTGCCATTTCAAAGATGGAGCTACCATGTTAAAACTAATGTGAGAAATAAATGTTCTACATGGTGAAAATACAAATGCAAACGAATCCTGTACCCAGAGCAGTTGGTGTATGTTATTTAACTTTCACTAGAGCTACTTCTGCACCAGGCATGTTATTGATTCTTTAATTTTTCTAATTTATCCCTGTAAGGTTGTGGCATATCTTGGCAATATAGAAACATGTACATATGTACTATTTGAAGATGTTCACTCACACAAAGCTCCATAAACTTGAACCAGGGGCAACAAAAACAAGGAAGAAATTAAGGAATAGAAAGAAAACTCTTAAAAAAGAAGACAAACCCTCAACCTTTACCATAGTACTAAAACCACATGAGGGTGTGTGTGTGTGTGTGTGCAGAATGTGTGGTGTGTTTTTTCATTGTATTATGGATTAGTTGCCTCCAGGGAGCGCCCGTCTCCAGTATTCAGTCTGTTGTCCACCTTATACCTGCCTGCAGCAAATGTCAAGCCAGACGGAAGTATCCAGAAAAATACTGGAACAAAGCCTTCAAAATAAAAGCATAAAAAAGAAACATCAAGATTTTGAGTTTAATTAACTAAGATTATTAGTTAAATGTTTACATTTACCTTTGTTAAGCTTTGTTGTTTTTAGATCTATGTCTATTTCTGCACAACGAGAGCAACACAATGTGGGGAAGTATATGTGTAAGTACACTAATTCTGTAGTAGATAGATAATAATAATAGAGGTAAAATGTTCTCATAAGTTGTACATTTGTTCCTTTAGGGCCAAAACACCTTAAACTTTTACTTTAAGGCTTTACTATGAAATATTAACATATCCAGCTGTCACACATTTCCCTCAGAAGGTTGCAACACATTATGGTCAGTGATTTAATTAAAAAAAACAAAAAAACAAACAAACAGAAGGTTTAATTTGAAAGTAGCCAACCGGAAAAGTGGTTTAACTTTTTACTTCGGCTGGCTTGACACCTGTCCACCTTTCCCTACCTCCACAGGCCTCCTCCCCTTCTCTCAACTAACCACCTACAACAAGTTTGACAGCTCAGCTTTTTCCTGCGCTCACACGCAGCAGCAGCAGCAGCAGACTCACTCTCCTCTGTTTCTTCCTCTAACGACACACTTGTATCTTCTTTTTTTCTTTTTTTGTTGGTATGTGTGCGTCTTGCGTCTCCTGCTGGCTATGAGGAATTTAATGTGCCCGTAGGTTTGGTCACTTTCCCCCCTCCACACACAGACTCACTCGTTCTTGGACCTTTTTGGTTGGCGTTGTTTTTTTGTGTGTGTTTTTTCTTTTTGTTGGTCGCGAGGGATTTATTTATCGTTAACCATGTCGAGGGGCGCGGAGGAGGTGTACAAGCTAACTGAAAGTACATACAAGGTGAGTGCTGGTGTGAATACAACAGGTGCGACCACGACACGACAAAGGAGGGAAGACAAAAAAAAAGCCCCTCCATACATCCATGTGTCCACTACTGAAACAGTTACCTGCTCTAGTTAAACTTCCAGTGACTTTTACCGGCTGAACGACGACTAACAGGTGTTTTTAAGATGGACTGAAGGTAGAAGTCAACCTGGACTCAGTTAATATTGGCTCATAATGTATAGGCTAATGTTATTATGATAACATGGAGTGTTATAAATACATGTCAACACTGTAATTTTTTTTTTTTTTAACATTTAACAACATTTAAGTGTTTTGAGGGCTCCCCCAGTACAGCCTCTAAACTCAATTTAACCTCTTCTTCATCAGTTAAATACAGTGTTGAAACAGTTTTTACTTGGAGTGCAGAGGTTTTTTTTTTCTTCTTCTTTTTCTGAGAGCCAGTAAGTGACTATTAGTGAGTTTGGATCACTGGTTTTGAAGAAAATAGCCCCACCCTAGGACTGCCATTTCCTCATTAAAGTGCTGCCCCGGCTGATCAGCATCATTTGAGCTGCTCTTAAGTGTACTGTGACATCTATGCCTTCCAGCAATTAAGTTGAATTTATTTCCTAAAGATAAGTGGGTGCTTTGAAATTGGAATTTCTGTTACTTTGCTGATGTTGGCTAGTGGGGCGGAAAGTGTCCTTCCAAACAGTTTTAATGACCGCTCATATGGAGCACCATGTGATTCCAGTTGGGTTAAAAGAGACTTCTAACCAGTTAAAAAGTGTCCCACCAAAAGTTTTAACTTACCACGCTTGTGTAGCATGGTCTGCATGCTGCGCTCCACAGGTGTCAAAGTGAAGGTAAGTGGGTATAAAGAGGCTGCAGGAGGGGGGGAAAAAGAGACCTACTGCTTTTTCTCACAAGCATTTATCCTTCTTGAATAGCTTTTGTCCGTTGGCCTTCTCTCGGGACAGCCCCCACAGCTCCTTGGTGTGATGAAATGCAGGAAAAAGACTCCAGGTTTAATAATTTAGCTGGCTGTGTGTGTTGTGTGGTAAGATTATACAGCAAGCTCCTTGGCAGCTCTCGCCTCCCGCTCGCAGCTATAATCAACAGTACCCTGGGTTTCCCAGAATATGAACAGAGCGGCAAATTAGGGCGAGGTTGTGCTGTCTTTCTTACCCAAAGATTCCAATTCAGGTATATATTTCATGTATTATTAAAATGAGAGGATCTGAGATGTCATTGTTTAATACAAACATCACATGGGCAGTATTTGTAGCTTACATGTTCTGGGCTTAAAGGTCTGAAGCAGAGGTTTGTGATGACTATTAGATACATGAAAGAGACACGTGTGATTGTTTGCCATGTGTTATTTTAATGTTGTTTACTTGTATCATTTAATTTGTATAATTTCCTGCATTCTGGGCTTGGGTGTGAACCTAAGCTAAGACCTTATCCTCTCACAGTAATCACAAAGAGAGGCTCAATAATTTACATAATTACAGAGATAAGTCCTGAGTCTCAGACATGATTACGGATGATAGTTCCACTCTGTGACATTGATCAAGGACCCCCCCCCCTCCTCTTTTCCTTTCTTTTTGCAGCGTTGTCTCATTCTTCAGTGTCTGTGTCATTTTCCATGGAACATGTAAGACCCTCTGTATGGCATACAGGTGATTTTTTTGCCTGCAGGTCGTAGTTCACAGCTCCTGTTAATAAATGGTCAACAGGGTTTAACACGGCCGTGTATTTCACGCTTCGCCCACCTTATTTACATCTGATGTCACTCATTCAGGTGGACAGTCACCCAGCTGTTAACTCAGTAGTGTTTGAAACCGCATAACCATTAAAACCTTGAATGAGATTATGACTAACTGTCTCTCCCTTTGTCTCCACCCACTCAGAGTGTAATGGAACAGTTCAACCCGGGACTGAGGAATCTGGTCAACCTGGGCAAGAACTATGAGAAATCAGTGGCTGGTAAGCGTTTATTTACTACCTGAATAAACATTCATTATAACTTATAATTTTGAAATACAGACGCTTGTAACTAGAAGGTTGAAGGGTGGCCGGAAAAGTACATTTTAGTACCTTTTTTTTTTTAGAGAATATTTTGGTTGTTCAGAGGTCTTCAACAAGTATTAGGGAGTCTATAACTATTCTGACAATCATTAATGATTATTTTATCATTTTCCCAGCAATGACCCTGGCGGGAAAGTTGTATTTTGATGCAATGTCTAAGATTGGGGAGAGTGCTGCAGTGTCTCCTGTCTCCAGAGAATTAGGTAAGTTTCCATGTTGCCCTGTCCTCTGGCTCTCTACTGGGATAAACTGGGGGAAGATCTGCAGACTGTGGAGAGAACTCCTGTTTTCCTGAAATAGTTGTTTATCTCACTTGGTTCTCAGGAGCATTGTTGATTCCCAGGGTTGCCTTGATACAGTGTATATGTGGAGTTTATCAATATAAGCTGAAGAAGTTAATGGAAGACATTGTCTGGATGTTTATATTTTAAATTGTAGTGTTTTTATGGCAGTGCCTCGCAATCAATAGGAAAAGATCAATGAGGTAAATAGTAATAAATGTAAGATGATGTAAGGTAACATAAATACACCTTCAGTCACTGGTTAAAAAGTCAGCCAGCTTGAACTCAACATGCAAGTAAATCCATTTCCCAAAAGTCCTGGTGGCCAAACCTGGCCATAGAGAAAAAAATATTTTTCTTCCTGGACAGAGAAATCTGCAGTGAGTCTCATAAAGATTCAAATATTTGATATACAGTGGAGAATCCATGAAAAACATGCTTGTGGGTCTTCAGTTAAAGGCATTGCTGCTGAATTTGAACAAATTGTTGTACTTTTTTTTATAAAAGAAGGTAAACAAGAAGAATGAGTAAACATTTGTGATGTCAAATCTTCCCATTATCGTTGAGGCACGCAAACCAGGGAAAAGCAGCAGTTTTACTTTGATTAATGCCAGCTTGATGCTTGTATTGGTGTACTACTGTGCGTGTTTTAAGCTAAGAAATACACTGTGGCGGAGGGTTTGTTTGGTTCACTGTTTGTTTCTAACCAACTCCCCAGGCTTCGGTTCCCACAAGCTCATTTGCAGTCCAAAGATGTCTGGCATCCTAACACATTGTCACTAGTGACACACTTTGATTAAACCGCTGTAAGTCTCTCAGCTCCCCTGCTGATTAGCAGCAAAACTGCTAATTAAATTCAGCAGCACAATGGGACGAGCCTGCTGTTGTATTGGTGTCAATTCCCTGACACACTTAAAGTGATATACCACCCAGAATATGAAACATTCACCTTGTGTAGACTGAAAGTTTGGCCGTAAAAGTTTTCACCTTAACGAAGAGCCGCGGCTGGTCATGTTATCTACAATGAATTCTAACTTTTTATTATGCAAAATAGTATGATAATAAATCCACATCTCAGCTTTCCATCCCTCCATCTGTCCCATCTGTTCAACATGTTGGAAACAGTCATTGTTTTTGTTGCAAAGACTTGAGTGTTTGCAGCATATGAGAATATGGACAACTGAGAAATGAATTATGCTGCAGGAGTGACAAGTTTTAATTAATTTTTTGGTTCTTTCAACCATTGCTAAAGCTTCTTCTTCTCCATAAATGTTTAACTGCCAGCTGCGCCGAAATCTACAAGTTCTTGATTGTTAAACAAAATCCAAATATTGATTTTGGGTGGTTTATCACTTCAGTATATCAGGTTATGGATGTGCCTGTATTTGTGTCTACTGTATTTTAAGATACTCTGATCATATTTTGTACTAAACGTAAACATAATCGCATGAAAGAAATACTTTAGTTTGTCATCCGTAGCTTATAAAATATACTCATTGTGAAGGTGAAGCACTTTAGCTTCAGTTTGAACTGAATTGCTGAACTGAACTGTATTTAAAGTTGTAAACGTTGTTGTTGTTGGTTCCTGCTGTAAGAGTATACAGTAAATCGAGTATGGAATATGCTTCAGTGAAGAGGAAATGAGGGGAGGGACGCAAACAAACTGCTGATTATTATCAGTGTTGTTACCCGGTCGGGCTATCACCTGTTTTAATATTCAAAGTGGGAAAAATAAAGACTAGAAATGATAAATTCTAGGGATGACATAGACAAAACCATTTTATGTGGGGTGAAGTCATGATGTCCCGACTGAGTCTCACTCACTCCTGACCTGTAGATACACTCCAGCATCCACTAATCCCTGTATGAGAGAGACAGACGGCGACGGGGAGAGGCACTCTGGTCATGACGGATCACTTTAGTCTGAGTCATTATGAGGGATTATGTAGAGCAGGGGGTGATTAAATACGCACTACAAACAACCATCTTATCTAATGAACCAAGCATTACAATCCTAAATGCATTGTAACTGGATTCTGTAGTACACATCCCTATAACCAGCCAGGGTGTCCAACCGATGGCACTTATACTATATAAACCTACTGAGATGAGGAGGAAGTTTCTTGCTGGAAACATGAGGTCTTTCGAAATGAATAAGAAGGTCTCTGCGTCTTGTTTCTGAGCCTGCTAGTGGACGTAGTGAAGCTGCCACTTCAGAAACCTGAGCTTCAGTGACGCGTAGTCAACCAGAAACCAGATACTCTCGAGAGGCACTGGAGGACCGGTGCACCTCGTCCTCCTACCTTCTTCCTTTTAATTCCTTTAGTCTCCCTCCTCCTCCTCCTTCTCCTTCTCCTCCTCCGCCAGAGTTCAAATGTCAACAGTTGTTTCAGTCAAGCACTCGGGTATCTGACTTTGTTTCCTTCTCTGGTCAGACCAGGAGCAGGAATTAAGATCTGAAGGACCAGGATGTATGGACACCATGAGTTGTGGGCTTTGCTGTATTCAGTCTTTATATCTAATAACTTTATTTGAGGTGAAACTAAGTGTTACTAATGCTGGAACCTAAAATATGTTGTTGGCTTTCTAAGAGGGTTTTGACAAGGACAGTAGAACTGTTGCCAAAAACAATCTGACGAGTATTTAACAGCCTGTGAGACACCATGACCATGCAGCATTTTGTTGTCGGCAGGGAATTGAATCTCATCCAGTCTTGTCCTTTTACAGCAGCGAGGGCTTTGCAGACGCTTCATAGACACACACACGCACACACACACGCACACACACTCACACACACACCGTCCTTTGATAGTCCTGGTCTGTTCAAATGGCATCAGGCCCACTTTACATAATCCAAGCATGTTTGCATGGTGTGTCAGGTGGCTCTCTCAGACGCCAGGATTATTTTGCCCACAGTCAGAAAACAGTGGAGGAACTGTGGGCCGCTTTGCATGCTACCAGCAAAATGTTGTTTACCAAAAATCAAAGTAGGAAGTTTTTACTTTCAAGGTATTTTCTTTAACTTTATTTCTTCTACTTTATCTCTGCTCCACAGTAGCCACAGCGTGCAGGGCTCAATAATGGAGCTTAATAACACTTTTTTTTAACATTATGTCTGCTGCAATCAAGTGATCATTGTTCATACAATGCATTTATAATGACATGGTTGAGTCTCTGAACACACACAGAGAGAGTGGGACCCATCCATCATACGTCATGGATTATAGAAGAAAAGAAAGACTAAGAACATTTTTTTCCACTTGCTCTCCTATACATGACACGTTTGCTTGCATAATTTACACCTAACCAGAGGCAAGGGACAAATCGAATCACTAAGTGGTATTGTTCAAACAGCGATATGTGACACTGATATGAACTACAGTGCCCTTAGGACAAGCATGCATCTACTACTATAGGTGTTGTGCTGTCTTTCTTTGTAGAGACAGAAGAGCAATAAAAGCGACTTAAACTACGTTTCTGATGATCTTCTCTCATCCTAAACCTCTTTTCTGGTTCACATTTGTGTATTTTATGACTCAAAACACTCCTAACATCCAAGCAAAAGGTTATGCTTTAGATATTCAACCTCTCAGATGCTACCTTTTGCTTTCGAGTAACAGCTATCAGCCTTGTAATAGTGAAGCACAGCGTGTCCAGCCACGACCCCAGACCCTTTTTACAGCCTGTATAAACAGGGCAGCCCGTCTGCATTGTGTGGGTTTATGTCGGTTTGGCTTTGTTAGCTAATGGCGGTGGATCGCTTGGTGGTGTTATCCACATCATGACACACTTTTGCCCTCACACCTTGCGCGATCGAGAACACCTGTTGCCCGGCAACGTTTTGCACAGACCGTGACAACAATAAACAAATGAGTTCGAAGTGCCAGAAAAAGACTGTTGGTTTCTGTGACGTTACTGTAGCTGAGACATTTGTGTACAGTCTGTAACATGACACATTTGAATTGATTCAATTATTTAGATATTGTGACATGTTGATGACTCACAACTTTTTTTTGTCCTACAAATATCCCGTCTGTCAGGTATTTGACTTTATACCGCACCCGGTGACATTTTCAAGATTACGTTATTATTGTAAGATAAGCAGGCTAAGGTCAGGTGTGTCAGGCATTCAGTCTTGGGCTGTTTTTCTTGTAACCCAGCGTCCTTTTGGACTAATGTGGTGGATTTTTCGTATTCTTTGCCGTCATATGCCTCTACCCTCTTAATCTCTTCTCAGTATCTCATTTGCTGTCTTTTCTGTCTCTTGCTTTTTCCAACACTGAATACTAACTGTATCTTTTCCTGCCTCATTATATACCTCCTTAACACGCTTTCCCCTCTCTCCACTCTTCCAGTCGCTACTGTTGCTCCCTTCCCTTCTTTGCTCTGTCAGAGGGCAGATTTACTGCCAGTCTTGCTGTAAGGCAAGGCGGGGCAGTCGGTGTAAAAAGACAGAGTGGGGAAGGGCCGTGTTTACCTACTGATGAATGTACAGGTCATAGTGATAGATCAGACTGACAGCCTATTGAACATCTGTGAGGGATTTGCTTACGTCAGAGCACTGCTGAGAAAAGGGAGCAGATTTTTTTTTTTCCATTGGAGTTACCACCTCTGATGGAATTATATACTTTTAGATATTAGGTTGATTTATTGGATTTGAACTCAAATAATTACTGTCCAATTAATTATTGGACAGTACTGTCTGTCCGTTCCCTTTTTATTAATTTTTAGAAATCCTTTCTGTGGGGGTTTGTGCAGACGGCTGCTTTGTGCATTTGTTGCAGTGTTGGTCTACAACATCTACAAACCTCAATAAATATGGAAATATTGAATGACTTATGTGTTGTTTAATCACTGAGCCAGCGCCTACTTTCTGTGAAGGCCCCTGTCTTCCCTTTGTTACAGACAAATTAGCTGTTCATGTGCTCTGAAGCAGAAGCCGCTATATCTGTACAGTGGAAAATTTGTTATTAAAAAATGTCTCAGTGTTGCATCACTGTTAACACCCCTGTGTACAGTGCAGCTGTACTTGTTTGCTACTGAAGAATACTTTTGGTCGTGACATTTACTCTCTGTACATGGAAAATAAATGCCTAAGGGAAAAGCTCAGTGCAGGAAAAAGTCATAACATGCAGTGTCAAGTTTCCATTCTGACGATGTGCTTCTGCTTTTATATGTATCCCATTATCAGCCTTAAATCTGTCATGTATCCTACATCTATGCTGCACACAGAAAATATACCCAACACATATTATACACGGTCTATAATTTGAATCGTAGTCTTACAAATTATTTAGATTTAAAACATAATAAACATTTTTGAACGACCTGAAGTTGTAGCCACATTTCATTGCTGCAGTTTCTTACACTAGTTCTCACAATAAAGTGACCTCCATCTGTGCTAAGACCAAGTTATCAGAGTAGTTGCCTCGCACACATTTTTGCAAACACACACATTGTTCCTTCATCTCTACCAGTAATCTGCTGGGTGTTAAAAATGGTTTTGTCAAGGGATCCTAACCAGCCAATCGCACAATTCTCAGTCCGTCAGCAGCACTATCCGGGCCATAAACAATATGTTAGAAACAGACACAAGTCAGCGTGAAGGCCATCTGGCTCAAAGTTACTGCTCTTACATGAAGCTGCATAGCAATGACACTGTTTGCTGTTATTTATTAAATTAGTGGCCCTTGAAAAGTGTTTGGCAACTATAATTATATTTGTATCTTTTACAAGCTTTATAGGTAGTCATATCCATGCAGTCTTGTGGAAAAGGTGAAGTTTGTTTTTGTATTTTATTTGTTACACTGTGAATTCAAGTATGTTTATTTTAGATTTTAGATTGACATTAAATCACTGACAGTGTGCTGTGCACTGTAGCGGAGAGGTCAATTTAATTACAATTTTCCACATAATAATTGTGCTTCATAATCCTAATTTGATTGCTCTTGTGAGCAACATGCAAAGACAGAAGGTTATAATTTGTGGCTGCCTGCCATCTGAGCTCTTTTTGATTAGGCGAGCAGTAGGTGGTCAGGTTTTTCTGGTCCAGGCACTATTTATTTTCCTTTCATCTAACCTAAGGGAATCCTTTGTAACATAATCTGTAGCAGGTAGCAAGCCATACACTCATTCATATACAGTTTAAATAGTGCATACATTGTGCTCATTGTCATTATACACAGTTGCCAGTGTTGCACAGTATCTTTAGATAGCGTATTTTTTTTACTGTTCAGAAAAGACTGAAAGAAAAAGCAAACAAGAGCAGACGATTAGATCACTGCCTGTCTTTTCTCTGACATTAACCTGAACATTTGTCTTTCTCCCACTCTCTGTGTGCCAGGTGTAGTGCTGATGGAAATCTCCGAGGTCCACAGGAAGGTTCATTTTGAGCTGGAAGAAAACGTGAGTGCTGCATATGTTTTTTTACATTCACGTACTTCCTGAAACTTCTTGTGTGACCTAACTGCTCCACAATTGTGCTGCCTCACCCAAAGGCACTTTGTCAGCGACACTGTCACTCTCTGAACCTGTTGCTCAGTATATTTCCAGACAACCAAGCAAGCAAGCAAGCAAGCAAAGCCTCAGATCACTAAGCACCATTTAGTGGTTTACATAGTCAGCCAAAAGCTTTCTTTCCTCCTCCCACCTTTGATAGACAGACACTGCCTCCTCTCCTCCCTCCTCACCTACATCAACTACAGCAGCATCACGGCCAAGCAAAGTACGAGAAGAGATCGGACAAGGAAGGGAAACAACAGGTTTAGGTTGTAGGAGCACCTGTTGGTTGATTTCCTTGCTGAAATCAGGGGGCAGGCCTCAACATGCCCTGGGAAAACACCAGCTGGAGCTGTTAGTTTGGTGCATTAGGAAAGTACAGCCTAATTTAGGCTGTTAGCATTCTAGTACCACAGTAGACCTACAAATAATGATTCTTTTAATTATTAATTCATATTTTGATTATTTATTCAGTTAATTTATTAATTGTTTAGTCTGTAAAAT
>NW_023339696.1:10552558-10552784 GCF_004916995.1 Morone saxatilis | reverse complement strand
AGTTCCCAGAGCCCAAGCTGTCTTTTTCCAGTTGTTTATTTTGTCAAAACAAAACTAAAAACTATTTAGTTTGTATTGATATGTGTAGAAAAAGCAGCAAAATCTCACCTACGAGAAACTGGAATATACAAAGGTTTGCTTCTTCATTTAATATGATTAATGATTGTTGTTGATAATTCATTTTCTGTCCATCCACTAATCAAAAAACTGTTTCAGCACAATAGCA
>NW_023339696.1:10532787-10552532 GCF_004916995.1 Morone saxatilis | reverse complement strand
AATATTTATATCGCTAATCAAGCCCTCACAGAACTATCAGATCTTTACACTTTGGGAAAATAAATTAAAGCAGAGTTTGAAAATAACCTGTTAAAACTGAACTTTGGGGCAGAAAAGTTGCGAGGCACTCCTCTGAGACATTGTTGCTAACAGCATCAGTGAGTGGGTTGACTTGTTAATGGACTCCAGTTGGTGAGTCACAGCATCAATTCAGGTCAGAGAAAATCATGGAAGAAAACCTTTCACAGGCTACGATGAGGGTGTGTGTTGTGTGCGACAAGGTCTCCGTGGTCCTGTGTGTGTGTGTGTTCAGTAATCCATTCTGCGCTCCTTCTGAACAAGGCTTTGGTGATGGGAATGCTTCGACACCCTCGCACTAATGAGAGGGAGCTGGAGAGAAAGGGAGAGAAGTCTGTGGGCATTCCCACGCTTTGTTTCTGACTCATTCATAAGCGCAACCTTGGACTCGGCTCTCACCCCCGCACACACGCACCGATACACTTTAAATGATCACTCTCCATTTCTCTCTTTGAGACTTACAGTATTTCCCATGTTTGGTGTTGACAGAAAAGCTGACAAACTGTTGCACTCCATCCTCCCATTGAGTTTATAATCACCAGTGTGTCTTCTTCCCCTCTCCTCTCTCTGGTCCCTCCTCCTCCTCACCTGAAGTTTAAGAGGTTCCACAGGGAGATAATAACCGAGCTGGAGAGAAAGACCGACATGGATGTCAAATACATGACAGTGAGTAGTTTTAGTGTATGTATGTGTGTGTGTGTGTGCTTGCACAACAGTGTGTGTCTGAGTCATCCTGTGGCAGCAGCTCTCCATCCATCCCCCTCAACACACACTGCCATGTTTCTTTATGTTTTTGTCCTCATCATTGGTTTGTTGTCTATTAGTGTTTATTAGTTGGCTACAGGGGATGATTGGGAAGCACACATAAACAGGTCTGTAAGCTAAGGGGCCTTTGTGTAAAACATTTGATTATCGGTAATTGTCATCATCAGCAGGTAGATGGATGGAAAACTGTGATCACTCGGTGACATGAGGGTTTCATTTACACTCACTCACTTAAACCGTAAGCTAATTCAGTGCTATAATTCTTGTCATTATGTCTGCAGTCATGGAAATTCACTTATGACCTAATGGGAGTAATTGCTGCAACACAACGCAGAAAAAAGGTTCTGGTTTACCGCAGCAACATGAGTCAAAGTGGTACAGCAAGCATGTTTTGAATGCTTTAACAAACGTTAATGTTAGTAATTACTGTATAATGTCAAAATTGCTTCTTGGCTGAATGGCTGATGGAACCAATGGAACTAAAATACGTTCACACTGTAAGTCTTAGCGCTCTATTCTGATTTATTGCTTAGATCTATTTTGATTTGTTTGGCTGTTCACATTCTTTTTTTTAATGTGGCCCATTCCAGTGTGAACAGGACATGGTCCTAAAGTGACACGCATGATAAATGTTGACCTAGAGTGACGTAAAACTTACATGAATTCTGATATGAATGTTCACACAGAGGGTCACGTGACTTGTATCTGATTTGGACCACAGATGAAAGTGACCCACGTCAGAATTGGAAAGACCATATTCCATGTGTTTGTGCTGTTCACACTGAGCAAAATAATCAGATTTGGGCCACTTCTGTCTGCAGTGTGGACTTGGCCTAAGACATATATTAAATAAATATATTGATAAATGTTTAGAAATTTTCTATAAAAGCTGACAGCATACTTGATATTGTGATAGATGAGTTTGTACAGGAAGACTTTTTGATATGTAACTTTATACCACTGAACTGAACTTGCAAATTAGTATTGAGCCAGTTATTCTAATAGTGCAAACTCACTCTTAATGTTCTGCTGCCTGACACGGCTCTGGCAAATATCATCATTCACGTGGATCATTCGTCTCCTCCAGGCCACGTTTAAGAGGTACCAGATGGAGCACAAGATGAAACAGGACTCTCTGGAAAGGTCCCAGTCAGACCTGAAGAAGCTGAGGAGAAAAAGCCAAGGCAAGAACGCCAACAAGTACGAGAACAAGGAGAGCGAGGTGAGATAGATGTAGACACACTTACAGACACGTGACGCAGCATAAATGGGTGCTCTTTCTTTGAGACACACGGGCGTGTTCATGTGCGCATAGACATGATCACAGAGACACTTATTCATTCACAAACACTGACACCTGAGACGCACCATGTCAAAGCCAGTGTAACTGTAGGTGGGGACAATGAGAGAAGTGTCTGGTCTGTGCAGTCATGCAAGAGAGCATGTATGTTTGTTGTTGGCTTGCTTTGCACCCGTACGCAAGCCTCTCTTGCTCCACCCGCATGCACCCGTTAAAACCAGAGTTGCCAGATATAAACTACTGTACAATGATCTGCTTTGACTATGTGCTGCCACGCTTAATAGCTGGCGGTCACCTGATCATAAACCGATATCTGCGACAACCACGGGCAAAATGTGTAAAGTGGATATTCCCATTTATAGCAACACTTTGCTTCCACATCAAACACAAAAGAGGAAGTATGGATTAATCCCTGTGGACTTTTGAGACATGTTTGTTTAAAGGACCAGTGTGCAGGATTTAGTGGCATCTAGAGGTGAAGTTGCAAGTTGCAACCATTTGAATGCAGCTCAGCCCTCCAAGAGCAGAGGAGAAACTCCAGGTGGTTTACCTGATGTGTCAATTAATCACTGTGGCATGTTGAGTCATTACAGCGGGTTTAAGTTGTCATTAAATGGTGCCACCACACCCTAACAGTGACTCTACAGAAGAAAAATGGCAGAAGAGTTTAATCTCAAATCTGTGACCTGTGAGGTAGGCAGCCTCAGATCTTACATAACCTCCCTACCGTCGATCCAGTCAGGCAGACTGTTTTCCTGGCTGTGCTGCGTGTGCGTGTGTATTTGTGCATCTGTGAAGTTTGTGTGTTTTGTCAACACAGTCCATCCTCCCTCTATCCTAGCAGAGTTAAAGTGAGAGAGAGAATCAAAATGGACTGACACAAGGAATTGTATTACCAATATAGGGTTACTGCAGCTCTAACCTTCTACATCGACTTTTATGTATTATTGCCTAGAAACAATTACAACAATTATTAATCACTCTCTCCAATTACATAAACCTGAATTGCAGAGATGTCAAGTTTAAAGATCTCTTCAGTTCTTTTTACAGTCATTAAAATTCGAAACATTTTCTAGTTTCCGCTTTTTTTTTCGGATTTTGGTCAGACAAAACAAGAAATTTAAATGTCACCTATTGGCCATGTGAAGTTTTGGTGGACAATTTGAAATGCTTTATAGCATAAATTACAATGTATTTTAAATAAATGCATATATGTTAGAGCAACTGGACCTAAAAAAATAGAAGAAAGCTACTGTTACTGTTCTTCTCTCTCATGTCTTTCATTCTTTTGTTTTTTCATTCCTCCTTACTCTTTTCCCACATTATCTCCATCCCTCCTCCACTTCCTTCTGTTTCCTCTTTCCTTCTCTTCTCTCCCCTCGCCTTCCCACCGAGCCATGAGTCAAAGTGCTCACTTATCTGATTTAAGGCCAGGTATTAGGATTTAGACACCTTACAGACAGAGATGGGCCAGCTAACAGACAGACAGGGTGTCAGGGCTTAAGAGTTTACAGCAGCAGATGATTCACCAGACAGCAAAGACACTTCAAAGCCAGAGTACGATCTGTCAAAGAGTGGAGAGGGGATTCAGAGAGCTGTCAAAACTGTCAAACAATTGATTAAAAGGCTCTCTAAAAAAAGAAGTGAGGGCAAGTTATCCTCTCTGTACAGAAGATAAACAAAGATTGAGATATGTATGGAGGCTGTTATGTGTCAACGAGGTAAAAGTGTGTTTTTCTCTTCATGTCTTGTCTCCCCGTTGCCATTCCTCGCTCTTTCTTATCCATAGTTCTCGGCATAAACATAGGTTGTCCATAGCAACAAGCTCACTGCAGTGTTGACAGATGTAAAGTGATTAAGAGGGTGTGTATGCGTGTGTTGAAATAGCATTTTCACACTCCCCCTTTTTTCCCTCATCCACTTGTTAGAAGAAATTATTCCGCCCACTTCTACAGTTCTGTAAAGGTGCTCACTCTCTCTTTTTCTTTTTCTCCGTCTTTCGCTCAATTGTATTCATTCAAAATATCTTTATTGGCATGAAATGCTACAGCATTTCCAATTTGCCAAAAGAAATGACTAATACTTTAAATAATAAAACGGGCAAATAACCTAAACAAACAGTGTTTTATGACACGGTTTCGTCTCTCACCTTATTTTCCATGTCCTCTTATCATCATATCACCTGCAGCTAACTCTAGAAAACTGCGTGTACGCCTGCTTTCAAGTGTGTGAGGTGGCACAATTTTTCTTTTATAAATATCAGCTGATGTGTTGAAAATGGCGTCGCCATGTTTTTTTTTTTGTGTAATTATTGTTTATACTTTAACTGTTTCTACTGCATTCATTTAGGTAATCATTTGGTTTGTTGGAAATACAGTGTTGCATATTAAGCAGCTACTGTGGCGCACACTTCTGTTCCTTTCCAAGTGAAAGATTTGGGGGGAAGGGTTTTGATTACATTTATAATTAAAAAAAAAATCAGCAGAATCCAACTAACTAATATGAACTATTTTTGTAACTTGGAAGTAACTGCTGGTTTATTTATTCATATAGATGTTGAAGAAAGTGGAAAGTGAAACCACAGCCTTGCCTCACTCTGCGGTTTTTATCCCAAATACCAGTGGCTTTTCATATTTATAACAGAATCTGGAAGTCAACAAAGTAGGAGTATACTTTACATTTGTTTTGAATAGCATGAAGGTGAGTTATTTTTATATATTTTTTATTTTGGTGGAATTTGTAATTATAATATTTGTAATTGGATTGTGCTTCAGTAAAGTTTGCCCTTATAGCAGTAGGGTGAGCAGGGTTTCTTCACTGGAAGAAACAGAGGTCAGAAAAAGGGAAATAAAGGGAAATCAGCTGGACACTAACAAAAAGAAGTGCTATTTGTGACTGTGTGTGAATGTTTCCATCATAAATTTGCATTTGCTTGTTTGTTGACATGTAGCCATGAAGGTAAGCCTGTTATCATAACACCGGGTATGAAGTGAGATATCATCAGCTCTTAATGGACGGGTTCATGTAGAGACTTCCTGGAATTGGAGAGATGGACGGACGGATTCTCATTCGGTCAGGCAGACAGACTTACTTAGCGCATTCTCCTACCAGATTGCTGCCAGATTTCCCTGTGCAATATGTTTCTGGACATAGATTAACACAGTAAATGCACTTAACCCACCACAGCTTCCTGGTAAATAAAGCCCTCAGCCTTTTATCAGAAGAGGACGGTTGTAAGAGAATAGAGAGGGTGTGTGCCATTGCATTAACAGCCGTTACAGGCGTGCCTGTTCCAGCCAGCTGGATGAGGATGACGATATGGATCTGACGTGTGGCTTTGACAAAGTTAAAAGAGGTTCACTTACTCAGATTTTCTTTTTCTTGTTCTAACTATAGGGTGTATTGCTCTTTTTGAGACCTGAACGATTGGTTTAATTGTAAACACTATTTCTGTGCAGCAAGAAAAATCATACATATGCATTGCATGAGCCAGAAATCACATTAATAATACATACACAATTATACAACACATTTACTAGAGTAAAAGAAATGGAAATGAGTCTTTATGAAGCTTTATTGTGTTCATTCTTATTCACAAAATAACGCTATCAAATAAACCAATACAGTGAAGATGATAAAATAAGTTTAAGGGGAAGGAAAGATCGAAGCTGACAGTTAAGACAGTGTTGATTCACTTCACACACATGCACAAAGACACAAACTAGTCCAAGGTCCTTTCAGTAGCCTTTTGACCTTTTCTGTCTGCCAGTGTAGATAAGACATCCCCTCCCTACAACTGCTGCGCGCTGTCCCGTCTTCCTCCTGTTGCTCTGTCCTTTGACTAAACACCTAATGCAAGCTAATCTGTCGATAGTGTAAACTAATAATACCCCTTTTCCCCTGCAAGAGAGAGATTAGGATATTCAGAAAGGAACCCTGCTTCTTTCATATCATTTGCCCTTGTTGGGTTTGTGTGCAGATCTGCAGTGAAAGGGACTCGATGGCTGCTAACCATGTGGCCAGGTAGATAAGACATGAGGATTTATTTAGAGGGTAGTTTGTAAGACGTGGATAACTAAAAACAAACTGACTTCTATTATATTACATTATATTATAGTGAATTGTGCACCTGTGTTTGCTTTCAGTGCCTGGAAACGTTGACAAGCCGTCAGATGGACATGCAGTTGTTCATTGCGGACGGCTGTAAGGAGGCTCTGCTGGAGGAGAAGAGACGCTTCTGTTTCTTGGTGGACAAACACTGCATGTTCTCCTACCAGTTCGCTTCCTTCCACGACAAGGTACAAAAGACTCTCATTATGTTACAGTCAAGGAGAACATTTTTCTTTTCCTCGACTTAACACCTTACTGGCTATGTCGCAGTGGTGGTGAAAAGCTTAGACCCTCCAGAGGAAAAAAAAACAGTTTTAAATCTAATTTTAACAAAAAACAGCCAGTACAATTTATTCCAAACCCCACAATCGGAGGACTCTCAATACATGGTGTTACCATAGTGATAGAAATGTGTGCACTGTTTTCTACTCATTACTCATGTTTTCTTTTAATGTATTTTCTTATGCCCGTGCCTGCTGGACAGGCCAGAGACATTCTGACGGCAAAGCTGAGCAGCTGGCAGGACCAGTGCAACAACGCCACCGACATGCCCGAGAGTATCTTGACGATGATCGAGGGACTGCGCACGCCCGTCTCCATTACCCCTATGCCCTCTCCCTCCCCGTCACGGCACAGCGTGGTATGATGGGAGGGACAAACGAAGACGTGTGCTTGTGCTCGATCTGTTGCTGCCTTGTGTCAAAGTTATTTTCTCTTTTGTGCGGTAGAACACGATATCTCAAGATTGATTCATGACAGATACCTAATAATTACACCAGACTTTCATCTGACAGAGGAGATGATGTGATTTAGATTTCAGAGCACCTTGCATCGGTTTGCATATTAATGAAGAGAGAATGGTGTTCGTCAAGATGTGGAGTTGATATAAAAATTCATATTTAATAAAGGTTAAGCATGTGTTAATTAAATTAGCGTAATGTAGCTTAATATTAACATAATTGTCACCCCTTATGTTTAACTTACAATAACTACTGCAAGATAATGATCCTCTTGTATCGGTAATTTGGAACTGGCACTTTTACAAGATCGTAAATTTGTACATCTTGATAAATATGCTTTATAGGTTTATGTGTAGTTTTTTTATGAGGCTCCTACCACTAACTGGGTGTTGTGTTCAGTCTAATGTACTTAAACAGTCAAATATAAGTAACAGCACACCTATACAGCTGCCAACATGCTAACGTTATCATGAATGTTCTTGTTGCAGAACATGACCGCTCCCGCGGCCCCAGCTCTGAAGGCTCAGACCAGTCCTCTGGCTAACATGTTCAGCCAGGAGAACAACAGCACAGGTATTATGGCATGCAGTATGGCATTGGTTTTCATTAGGCACATCCCACTGTGCCATTGTGGCTTTAAGCTTGTGCTTTTCAAGACAGCGAGTAGAACTGTCTGTTTTTTCGTTAAGTGCTAAAGGCCTTTTTGTTGCTCAGAACAATAGCATCTGCTTCACTGGGGTTTGGGTTTCGATATCACTTTATTTCTTTGCAGTTTGCTGCCCTTTCATTGCTTCAAATAAATGTTAATTATAAATGATTGACAGATGGTCCACCTTTTTTGGTCCAGACTGAAATATCCCAACAACCGTTAAATGGGTTGCTGTGACATTTGCTACAGATATTCATGGTCCCAAGAGGAAACATCCTAATGACACCTGTGATCCGCTGACTTGACAACTACTGTATTGGATGTAGCAGGTTTTCTGCTGAGGAAACCGAGTTTCTTAGGCTCTTGTCCCACCAGGCTGTAACAGACATCTGTAATCTTCTGTCGGGTGATTTGGAGTCTAATGGCAGCTGTCCCTATGTATACAACTCACGCTGGTCACTTGCAAAGAAATGATGCGCAGCAGTGACAGCAACAGGGAGTGCAAAGGGACAGCTGGCATTAGTCTCCAAAATGATCTGACAGGAGATTACAGATGTCTGTTGCAGCCTGGCGGGATAAGCAAAGTTTACAACGACACCCGTCTTCGCTTAGGGATAGGTATGTAGTCCTCGGCCAGTGGACCCTCTGCCTACGGTGTCTCCCACAACTCCGTTTGACTGCAAATGCAATGATATTTAACTGAGGATGAGGCGTGCTGCTGCAGGTCCCTGTGTGTGTGTAACAAGCAGAGTGTCGGAAACTAGCAAAGACACTTGTCGTCTAGTGTCGTTATTGTTGTTTTCTCACTGTGACTCTTCATTCTTACCTTTCCCTCCCAGACCCCAGCGAGGAGAACAATCTTGCCAGGTCTGTGTCTGTCGCCACAGGCCTCAACAATATAGTGAAGAGGCCACGTGTGCGCACCATCTTCCCTCACACTGCCGGCAACAACAGCACACTGCTCAGCTTTGATGAGGGAGACGTCATCATCCTCCTCATTCCTGACGAGAGAGATGGGTGGATGTACGGCGAACTGGAGAAGAATGGAAAGTGAGTCGAATCACACGTGTTGCTTTTGTCTGGAACTGTGTGTTACTGAAGGCTATAATTACATTAATAAGGGAAGGCATGCGCATGTGCTTCAATGTACACAAGGACATGATTACATGCGCTTATGTATGAGCACACACTCGCAATCAATATATACCCCCGCTACCTTTTTATATTTCAATGAATATGAAAAATAAATGGTTCCGTCTTGTGTGATGTTACTGTAATCACCACCGATCTTCGCGGTCTTGTCATCAATTGTTTTAAATATGCTTGTCATGCTCCTCTGTCTTCCTACCAGTCAGGTGATTGCTATGAGTTGGACCGCATTGTCCTTACTGGCCAGATGGTCCCTCGCCTTATTGTTATGCTGACCACGTACACGCACACACACAGCCCTAGGCTTGCAGAGTGCTGCCTGAGATGGAACACTCACTGATAAGGAAATCAAAGTAAAGTATGGCCTGAGGGTGGGATGTACGATAGCGGACTCGAGCGCGGCAGAGAGAGAAGTTCAGAATACCACCTGCTCCCACACAGGCCGACACTAACCAAGCCCGCTCTCCTCGGGTCTCTGATGTCTGACTTTTTAAACAGGGATTTGATCTGAAGCCCTTGCAAGTGTGTTTCTGAATCTGAATCATTCATCAGGTTTGATCTTTATCACTACCAAGGGAAATTACCTGGCAAATTTATCCCAAAAAATTGATCAAGGGCAGAAAGGAATCATTTCTGAGTAGCTTTCAAAAGTGAGCCTGCTGCAAAGTAAAACTTTGGTCTTGCTGCCTCGTGGCTGCAAGCGGGACAAACTAGAGTGCCTAAAGGCTTAAAAAGTGTATATCATCATGTTTATCAGAGCGCAGCATCTGACAAGATAGACTTTGTGTCCCACAAGAGGTTTGGCTTTGATGCTTTTGGGTATCTCGCTGGGTTTCTCCCTCTGTCTTATATCAGCTTTGATAGTGTATCCCGGCAACGCGCCTGGCAACACCTAGACTGATTCAGATACCCACACACACTGTTGACGGACAGAGGAATGAATGTCAGCAAGATAGAGATACATTTGAATCACAGTGAGCATACAAATGCACTGGTTACAAATGACACACCAGTGTGACATATAACGACAGGTACTATTATCGTGGCCACTTTCCCTGCTTTTCCCACTGTCTTATTATCCGAGCAAGCTTGTTAGAGTTTTGCTTGCCTTGCCAAGAAAACTGTGTCAGGGAAAGTCAACACCCCAAGTACTAGTGAGCTGTCCTTGAGCAAGGTTTTCATTAATGCCAAGTTGTTTCAGTGAACCTGTTCAGTAGCCTGCGGTATCATTATTGCTGGAAATGAGCATTTGTTCTCAGTGGAAAACCCTTCCCTAAATAAATAAAAGCTATTATTAATATGAGTGTGACTGAGTGAGGTGTATTTTCCAGTCTTTTTTATCGCAGGTACACGAAGCAAACGCCTATCCTCCAGTCCAGATGTGCAAATATTAACATTTATCCACATAGGGTACAGGCTGATTGTCTACGTACTGATTACGAACAATCTTGTACCATAACAGCACAATGACACACAGTCCTTGGTCTGCACAGACTGGCTGTTACTCATTTCTTAAACCTTTTCAGTCTTGCATGTGAATTATTTTTTAAATGTGTTTTCAAGATGAAATAAACCTTTTTTTTTTCATCAGATCAAGGTGAGAAATAGTTGGAACAAAATCGCTTTAATTTAATCATTCAGCTACCTTCATCACGATGTGCTCACTATGTTTTCCAACGCTATATTAAAGTCAAGTTTATTTTGGTGTGCGTGTGGGCAGGAACAAATGGTTGCTCGAAATTCCCTTACTGAGGTCACTGGAAACCTCATAGGTCTCACTGAGACTCATTTATTAAACCAAAGATTCATTCAAGCCCCAAGCAAACACTCCTAATTGTGTTTCAGCCCAGCAGGTTTGAGATAAGACCTTGACCACAAGTTCTTAATTCATTTAAGTCTGTTTGCACCTGAGAAAACATGGTCTCTAACCAGCAGGGAAGATTGGTTGTCAGGAAAGATAAAATCCATCAAAATAAAGAAATGCCATTTGATGATCTCTCTTTACAAATCAGAAGCATGCATTCATCAGGATGCCTCTTCTGTGATGAATTACAGCTTTTTGACACCATAGTTACCACAGGCACATATCTGCCTGTATGTCTTTATCCCCTCCGTCTGTCTCTGTGTCTTCTGGTTAAGGGGTGAAATCATTTGAGCTGAGACCAGAGCAGCAGAGCTCTCCACTAATCATGTAGAGAAGCTTTCAGATTGATGTGCAACGAGAGCCGATAGGGAAGCTGGCAGTAGGATGGACCACAGATGTAATCATCCCTAACTTGGCTTCTCTCTCTTTGTCCGTGTCTCGCAGGAGGGGCTGGTTCCCTTCATCTTACTGCCGTGCACTCTCCGAGCCTCTCGTGAATAACAACAGGTAAGGAGACTCCACGTTCAAGCTAACACACACACAGAGGCAGGTTTCATGTTGCAGCCAGCTGTATTGTTGGCAGTGTTTCCTCTAGTTACTCCTGTTAGTGATAACCTTTCTAATCCTACGGGGGGCTCTCCCATTCCTCAACCTTTGATTCCTGTTGTGCTGAAGTCACAGTCTGCTTTCAGTCTCTTCAATCATTTAGCCGTATGAAACCTTTCTGTTTATATTTGTTTCATAGACCCCCGTCAACACTTTTATGTGTCTTTTTGATTGTGTAACACTGAAATCTGTGTTACTGAAATGAATCTAAAATTGGACTTTTTCAGACAAGCTCAGCAAAATATCAGGAAACAGGATGTTGTGTGCTGATGAATAGATTTTGCTGCTGATCAGAGAGAGGGAGAAGGTTCAGAGAGTTAACTCCAGCGTCTTCTTCAAAGAGACTAATCCCTGTCGGATTAATTTATTAGATCTTAATGTGCTGCACCTCCCACAGAGACGCTGCCAGCCAACTGCTACTAGTCAGGGAAACAGAAAGTTTAAACTGTAAGCAGCGCTGCGGGACATACAATAACAACGCACATACACATCCCTGTCCTTTTGTCCTTATGAGGACCATCCGCTGATACTTAGTCCCATTAGCTTAATCTTAACATCATGCCTAAAAACCTAACATCAACTTTAAGATTAACCTTATTTTAATTATATAACAGAAGTAACCGTAAACCCAAGATACAGCGCGTGAAGATAGAAATACAGGAGCACACACACATGCCAGGAGGCTCATGCAAAGTCCTGTAATTAGTTTGATTAAGTGGCACTGTTCCTCTCCTCTTTTACCCTCTTCTCCCGTCTCCACTCTTCATATGTCTGTGCTCTATTCTTGTCTTTTTGTTTTGACCCCATCCCCTCACCTCTCATACCACCCTCCTCTCCTCTTCCTCCCGCTCCTCTGCAGCGTGTCCCCTGCCCCGTACCGCAGCAGAAGCGTGGTCAACCTCCACCATCAGGACACGGAGACCGACGAGGCGACCATGGTGCTCCCCCCAGCGGACTACTGTGACACCCCTCAGCGCAGCTCCCTCAAGAACAACATCTCGTCCCCCGGCAACATCACCAACAACAACCACCAGCACTCCCCCACGCCCTCTGCAGCCTCCTCCTCCTCGTCTGATCACAACACGGTCAGTCAGTGGGCCGGTGGTTTGCTTTGTGTGCTTTCATCTCGCATTTTGCCCGTTTAAAGTTTAAGTTTAAGCCGTGTGTAAAATGTCCCAGTAAGCCTAGTACAGCTAAGCCCTGCCTTTTAAAAGTGATTGTTCTAAGAAATTTAATCATCCCAGAACAGTTTGACCTACTATGTCCTGCCAGCCCTTTCTGCTGTGCTGGCACAGCCCTGCCGTAGAGTCGTGACGGGACTGGCAATGTGAGGCTACGTCTCACCTGATACCTACTGCAGCACGGCTACTGTACCCTCAGCTGTGCAGCCTTATCTTGACTGCTGATGAGTGTGTTTGGGTGGTGTCAGATGAGCTTTATATGTCTGCCTTGGAAACCTGATACACTCTCAATGTCGGCTATATACACAAAAGAAAAAATCAATTATTGGGACTTGGGGACAGTTAACATTTAGTTTGTAGTATGTAGAACTTCTATGGAGTGTTTATCACAAGGAACAATTAGCACTCATTGAAAAGCGCTCAGTCTGGGTGTTTTCGTTCTCTGCTTGTACAGTCAATACTGATTGGATCCTATTTTTAATACTTAGGATTTAGCTATAGTTTTGCAAGACAAGATAGCACACTTAGTAGTTCTGCTGTCAATCAATCAATCACTCAAGCTGTATTTGTGTAGCACTTTCCATACACTTTATGGCAGTTCAAAGTGCTTCACAGATGACTGACGAGCCGATAATAAGACAGAGTGGAATAAAAAATAGATAAGGTAGATTTAAAAATAAAATTCAAAGATAAACCTTTACAGAAAAAAAAAAAAAGCTAAATATCATATTAATGCCTCGTTTATAAGGACGGCTTACCCTCATGTGAGATTTTGGTTGCCTTAAGCAGCTTACTAGTATAAAAACATTGTCATTATTATTAACATGGTTGTCTGTGCCTAGTAATGCCCTACCTAAAGTGGTTATAGAATCATTTTTTTTAACTCTACTTACTACTACTGTCCAAAAGTCGCCGAAAGACTCAACTTAGATTCAGATAGAAGGACAAACTTAGAAAATGCTTAGAAATGCTTTCAAAAAACATCTGTCGGAGGATTCATCCTTACATGGCTGTAAGGGATGACGACAGAGGCTGAGCAGGGCACAGCTGTAAAGACGATCGCCTTTGTTAGAATAATCTGCAGAATGCTGATAATGAGTCTCCTGGAGTCTCTTCTGCAGCAACACTGGGACAGAGACGAGAACAGAGTCTGGGTCAGCCGGTACACACACAGCCCCCTCACCCAACACAAACGCTTCCTGTATCTCAGCAGCAGATGTTTTGGAATATGTCCATCCTCTCAAATGTTAACGTAGAATTATTATTATACTATATAAAATTATTAGTTGTGCCATTTTCCATACCAACTTGACTTCTAGTCATCGCTTTACCATTGCTCTTCCTTTTGCATGCCATGCAAAGCATCAGCCAAATATGCGGTTTTTCCTCTACAAAAGCTTTTGTTGTTCCCCCGCGCAGGACAAATTCAAATATGTTGTGGTACATCACGTTCAAATGCACGTTGCCCTGTCTGCACGATCACACACGCACACACACTCACACACACACACAACCCCACCAGCACCTGCTTTCTCTAATCCTCCCTGTAAACTTGTAAAGTGGGACAACACAAACTATCATTACAAATTAGTGTTACGGCTAAGTAGAGACTGATTACTGTACATGCCACTTGATGCATCCACTTTCCTGGAGTTCATATGGCTGGATTAAACATATAATACACTGATTTGTAAGTCAAATCAAGTCTCATGTTTTAAACTTTGTTCTAAAGCTATCTAATTTGTATATAAATACCCTTTATGAAATGTGTTATCATTGCCCCTTTCTAACATCATATACACGGAAGATCTAGACAGACAGACTGACAGAAGAATCCAAAAACGTTGAAGTTACACAAATGAGAGACACACACACACACAGCCAATGTGGCTATTCTGGTCGGTTGTGATGTTTGACCCAGTTAGAGGTTCAATGGTCAGATGGCAAATGGAGATACTTTTCTCTTTCTTGCCTCTGCAGTATTCATTCCACTCATTTGGGCCACAGACACACACCAGACATACAGTTGTATGCTTTTGTGTGCGTTTGTGTATGTCTGCACTGTAAGGCCTCTCAGTCTACACTCAGCCTACGTCCCTCCACCACTGATTCGGCATTATGGTGGAATTCTTTCTCTGGGTGAACCCGATACCCTCTTTCAGTTTCTCTCATCGTTTGTTTGTCTGTTTATCTCCACCTCTGCACACTCGTCTCTCCATTATTCAATGCATACCCCCCCCCTCTCTCTCTCTTTGTCCCTCCCTCCATTGCCAGGGTAAATGCGGGTCACTTCCAGGGAAGTTCATCCTCGGTTCATTCCTAGAGACTCACAAACCCGTGCTTTAACTTTCAAAACACACACACACACACACACATATGCACAGATCCCAGAATAGACTTGCGTGTGGGAAAAAGTTGTCCGTTGCTACAGTGCACTGTAATACTCTGGTTTATGTTGAGCTCAGTGTATGAGTGGGTGGCTGAGGCTGTGTGTTGGTGTGTTGGGTTAGCTAGCAACTCGTGGCTGCAACAGTCATGAGTTTTACTGTCAGTATGTGTGTGCTGCATAGTTTCTGTGCTTTTTCTCTCATCAAGTAATCTTAGTGCATCTTATCTTATTGTTGTATGTTTCTCTTTCTTGCTTGATAATTCTGCCTTTGCTCCAAATGGAAGTAGACAATAAGCCAAAATCAGAATAGAACTACACCTTTTCACTTGCTTGGTGTCATTAGCAAATACTTTTCTCAGTGTTAACAGGTTGATCCAGAGAGGGAAAGCTGAGAGGAAGGGAGGAAGTGGAGAGGAGACAGGAGGGCCGGGGGAGGTGGAATGCACTGTCACCATGAGAAAAAATGCACCCTCACTGGTTTGGTGCTTTGTGTCGAGGAGAAGATAACGACTCACAGGAATGGGTACATTTAGAGGATGGAAACCGAGAGACAGAGGGTGAACAGAGAGATTGAGATCTACAGAGAAAGTCAAAAAGGGGTAGAGACGCTGTTGACCTTTTGAGTATCAGCGTGAAGGAAAGAAGAAAAACTTGTATTGAACGTTTAACAGAGCAGAACATACAGAGATGAAGACATTCTTGGTTTCCCTGGCTGAGCCACGAATTACATGTTGACTGTGCAAGTGTATATTAAACTGCAGTCATGGTTTGAGAAAAGCAGAGGCACTAAATGTTATTTGTAGAATAAATTCTGTTCACATGAGTAAAGAAACGTGTCCTTTTACAGGCACGATTGTTGCTATGTGATTTGTAATCCAAACATCTGTAAGAGGAGGACAGATCTGAAGCTCTTCATGTCCTGTGGGAAATATCATTGCTCACATTGAGAGGGACTGGAACAGTGTGGAGGACTCATCAGTCACTCTATACGCTTCTGACCTCTTGTGGAGTCTCTGTAGTACTGCAGGTTGATAACTGGATGACAGGACTGGAATCCAGGAAGGTCAACAATCACATAAACTCTTGTTGTTTTGTTGTTAAGTCATAGAGTATACTAGTAGTAGTAACTATATGTGACCAATTAGATGGATTCCTCTTACATAAAAGTTTATTTCAGGACCTTGCATTTTCTCAGCCTCTCTGATTAAAAAAGAAAAAGCTGTTTTTGGCAAATAAAAATAAAGTAAAAACCTTTCTGTAACTGTAATCCTGCTAAATGGGTTGCATATCAATGATTGTATGAATTAACATTCCTTTCTGATGTGTTTTCTTACGACAGCAGAAAAAGCCAAACTCTATACTCAGTTCATTTGATTATGTGTGTTTGTGTCTTTAATGGATTTAGGTTGTTGGTTTGTTTGGTTGTGTTGTCCCTCTCATACATTATCTCTATTTGTAACCAGGACCCAAAAGATACAAGATCTGTATGGTTAGAGTAATTTCAGATGGACATCGGGATGGCTTATTTTATTTCATTTTAGGGTGTAATAGATCTTTCTCACAGCAGCCATTTTGACTTTAAATAGTAGGGTAAACACAGGTTTTATCAGGGACACTAATTAAGGTAGTATCATTGTTAACACCTGTATTTACCCTAATATTTCACTGTACATGGCTATATCTATATGTTTGTCCTTCCTGGGAGAGAGCTCCCTCCTCTGTGGCTCTTCCTTAGGTTTCCTCCATGTTTTTCCTGTTAAAAGGATTTTTTTTTTACCTTACCCAAATCGAGGGCGGACGGACAGAGGAGGTTTAATTTTGTACAGATTGTAAAGCCCCCTGAGGCAAATTGTGATTTGTGATTTTGGGCTATATAAATTGACTTGACTTGTCAGACTATATTTGGCTTAAATCTGCAAAAACAAAATATGCAAAAACGCTTCTAACCCTTTTTCAATGAAAATGATATTTCTGTAAAAAAAAAGAAATGGCTACAGTCTTGAACATTATCCTCCTCTCCAGTGTAAGATGTCCTTACACAACGTGTGTGTGTGCATGTGTCTTCAGTGGCACGGACTTGGGCTCGTCATAAAACATTACGTGGCTTGATTGCGGAACAGACTTGAATTTCCAGAAGGTCCAGATTCCACACACCATCTTGTGATATGTCACAGCACGCTGCCTTTCCCACGCTCGCCCATCGTCCAGTGTGTCCAATCCTTCAGCAGCCTAAAAGAGAGAACTGTGTGTGTGTGTGTGTGTGTGTGTGTGTGTGTGTTATACTGTACATCAAACACATGTAAATGGATCTGGGCATGGTTGAGGTATTCATACAGCGTCATGTGTCACACAGTAGTTATAACAGATTGTTTTCTATATCTGTTTTCTCCACAGACAATCCAGCCTAATGGCTTCTCGAGACCTCCGCCCGCTTACCTCGCGTAAGTCGTTTAACAACATGAACGAGATGATGTGTCTTTCTGTCACTCTGGCATGCACTCACCACTCTTCTCTGCTGCGTTTCCACAGGGGAGGGAACCCGTTCGCTACAGTCAGGCTACGTCCAACCGTCACCAACGACCGCTCCGCACCTGTCATCTGATCTGTCCACATTTCCACACACCCCCGATTCCCACAAGCCCTCCGTCGTCAGCCTCCCTGTGTCATCTATCCCAGGACATCTTTTACTGTCCAACAGATCCCCCTTGTCTGGATGGAACCGGACAAAACTTGGCCAGTACTGAGGAAAAAAAATGCCATTTAAATCTGGGATCTCCTTTACTGCTGCAAACTCTCATGGAAGTATTTTGGGACCATTTTATTTTACAGAACAGATGCTCATATATTTAATATATATATATTTCCATGTCTGTTTTTGTCCCTCTGTTTGTTGTGGTGATATTTAAATGACCACAGTCTTACCTGCACTTGAGAAATGGATGAATAAAAATGGTCAAAGAAAAATACTGCAATGTATTTATACCATTGATGTTGCTTGTCCGTCGTCCAAATGACTGTTAGAAATCTTTTCTTTTGCCATAGGACAGTAAAAGAATGTACTGTAGAGGACCTCTGCATTTCACCTTCAGGTCCTTATGAAAGTGTTGCATCTCAGTGTCGATATTAAAATGACGTTGACTGTCGGGGTGAGGGGAGAGATGCATCCAAAAAAGGCACACAAGTGATCTTTATCGCTAAGTCCCTCTTGTATATACATTTGTACAACTGATGCTATAAATATTGTCCTTTGCCACCTAACTTAACTTTTTGTAGAGCTAGAGGATCATGGAGACCGGACTTTTGCCTTAATGACACATACATACCTACTGTAAAATTATCATGTACCTGCTGCATTCTTCAAATTGTGGACATGAGTTGTGACTTATTGCCTCATCTTCAGATCGACAGTTTAATCACTACACATGGCATTTTAAGACCAGTGTGTACACTTGTTCTGGTCTTGGGCCCTCACTACACCCTTAATAAAAAATTTGCTGTATGAAAAATAAAGATGTATTTCTTCAACTTGCTGTTAGTTTGTTATCATGCACACAAAATGTCAGTTTCAATGTTCTTATTATGCATTCATTTGTTATATGAAATGTATATTTCAGTGTATTTACAGGGAGTAATGTTCATGCATTTGCAAAAGATCAAAAAAGTCAAGCAAGTAAGTAGCATTCATTTTTAATTACAGTAACTTATATATAAAAAGTAAGAACTTCAATCATAAGAGCGTGCGTAGTGTGTTTTCTAAAGCAAGATATTTTTTTTTAAATCCCTCCCACCCAGTTTATATCTCTTTCTCTTCTGCCATGGACAATTATACAACATCTTGCTGTGATGGAAGACGTAGACATGGATACACTGCACATACAGGGACATAGACATTCTCAATTGATTGTCTGGTTGGGAGGAATAGGGCAGGGTGACTTGTCACAGAGTAAAGTACTAAGAAAAAATCCAGAGATTATACACATTATTGAGAGATTTCTTCAGCTTTTGCTCTTGGCATGCTTTCCTTGAAGTCAAACTCCGCACGAGTCTGCGCTTTGACACAAAGAGTCCTCTTAGAGTAGGTAGAAGTACGAAGTCAAACAGTGATTGAGGTTGTAAAGTCAAGGGCATTTCAGATTGTATGTACCTGAGGTCTGCATTGGCCCTGGAAAAAAGCACAACCCAGCAGAATAATCATCAAACAAACGGTCAGTGCAAATATGGCCCCAAGAAAAAAACTATATCAACAAAAACAGACAAAATGGTGAAGGCTTTCTGTCTGAGTCCATTGTTCCAGCCGGGACAGTTCACGTCCCAGGATCTTTACACGCCTTTTTTTTTTTTTTAATACATATGCGTTAATCCATGTGACACACTGAGCCAAAAAAAAAAAGAATTAGAGAAAAAGGTTTGCATTTCCAGAGAAGGCTAATACATCAGTGATCTAACATGGATGCTGTGGTGAGTACAATGTTACTAAGCACAATGTTAACCAAAACATACGTATGCAGTGTGCCAGCAAAGATAAAGAAAAATGAAACCCGGGCACAGAAACTACATGTGCCTCAGTTAATTCTGGCTTGTCGAAAACATGAAGGAATCTGCTCAGATCCTCTGATAACTGAGCTAAATCTACAAAAGAAATCATGACTGATAGAATCTCTGATGATCACTCAGCATGTAGTGAAGGCACTGACAACAGCTGGACACTTACATATGCTAGAATACATCCTCAACTCGCGGACGAAAATAGATCTCTACACGTGCCTCTAATAAAAACTCGAGTCATAATTCATGGTAATATCTTGATCATTTGTTGTACAGAAACATAATGGCAACAGCAACATGTGCAATATTAAGAAAACATAAAATAAAAGACACAAAAATGCTGGGTTTTGTGTGTGTGTGTGTGTGTGT
>NW_023339696.1:10524185-10532687 GCF_004916995.1 Morone saxatilis | reverse complement strand
AAACAACAACAAAGACGCAAAATGACCACAAAGAGACTCGGATTACCACAGAGGGACACAAATTGATGGCAATTAGACACAAAACGACTACAACAATGTGACCACGCCCCCCCCGGCGCTCAGGCTCTTCAGAAGTGGCCGAGGTCGGACCAGTATCACATGTGATTACATTACACTAATAACGCTTTACTGAGTGCTTATCTGCGGGCTCGCTTCATTATCTCCAATCTGAGCCGTGTCCTGACATTTCACAGTAAACAACCACCAAGGGGACGCCGCTCGGTTTGAGTCTGACCTCATTCTCAAAGAACAAAGGGTTCAATTTGCTAATTGGTTAGAGAAGACGTGCCCCACAGAAAGAAAGGAGGGAAGAAAAAGAGAGAGAGGAAATCATTAAACATCTCAACAGTTATCTATTTTTAAGTCAGAAGAGACAAACTACTAAGAGGATGAAGCCGGCCAGTCTAAGTGTCTCACTGACCGTCTAAAAACATGTACATTTGACACGACCTTTCAGTTTGTGCTGATGTGAAGGGCGCTAAGCATTTGGCTTAAGATACTTCTTAGTTTGATTCCAAAAAGGTTGAAAGAGCTTTAGAGAAAAGAAAGTGCAACCTTCAAAACAAGTTATGAAGTAACTTGTTATTCAGGGGGAGTCTTCACAGAGCGGCGAACAAAGCACTACCGTGGTCTCATGACTGCAGCACGCCGAGCAGTGCAGCCAGTAAATCTGCTGGAGGCCTTAAGAGGGAATTACCAACTGAAACATATCAACCTAGATGCTGAAGAGATGGGAAATGAAAAGCTACTCGGGAAAGCACTTACTGTTAATGGCATTAGTGTCACAGAGCTGTGGAGTTTTTGGGGGTTCGGATTAAACAGAAATAATCTCGATAAATAGGCCTTAACTACGCTGATTAGGTTAGATTATGCTGCAGTGATGAACTGGGTTTGACCTTATTAATATTATTCTAGCTCCTAAAAAAAGGGCTCGCTTACACGGCGCTGTGAGCACACGGCCTTTGGTCTACCATGGCAGCGCATCGCACCACACTATGTGCTCCAGTGCCATGTCACAACTATTTGTCTTTGCGCAACTTATTTGTACGCTGGTGCCAGGAATTGTTGCTTTCACGGAGCAATGAGGAAGAAACATGGCAATGATGCAAATGTTGACTCGAACTGTACTCGGCTGCTGTTAGTGTCTAAAGTTGTTATAAATGATATAATATAGGGTAATATAGGGTAATAGAGGTATTGAGGTACTTGAGTATTTCCATTTAATGCTACTCCACTACATTTAGTTAATAACTCAACTTAAAGTAAATCTTGATGCCACTACTTTTGAACTTTTTACATTAGTAGGATTTTGAATGCAGGGCTTCTACTTGTAACAGAGTATTTTTACCCTGTGGTACTTTAAGCATATGTTTAATATTTGGGGAAAATGCAGAATATCTGATCTGTCCCTATTTTATAGAGCAAAAAAAATACATTAAACGCATGAATTTAACAGCCAGATGATAAAAAGAAAGAAGATGTGTCTGTGCTGTCCTGTCGTTCATTAACTCTGCAGTCATTGAAAATACACAGGTCTCCACTGCAGTAAGTGGAGTCAGTCAACAGTCAACCTTATTTAAGACTGAGGTGTTCCTCTTTTTCCTTTTAGTTATATGCTTTCATAATTCAGAGACTGACAGTCATAATGATTGCGACACAAATAACCACGTAAACGTTCAAGTATACCCAGCAGAAGTGTTATTCATTCACCTCGTGACAATAAACAATGCTGCTGCGCTGTTGGGAAATGAAAAGCTACACAACCAGGTTCCTGAACTTCCTGCAATAGATACATAGTGGATTTCATTATAGTGGATGGGAGTACGTCTGACTTCCTTTTGCTGTTCCTGTGAATTGTGTCCTGCAGCAACCTTTTTGTCCCCCGCGTGGCCTGACCGGCCGCGTCACGTGTTTGAGGCTGAAAATCATCTGACTGACAGGATGTTGACTCAGGCACAGTGAAAACCAACATTAAACTGTCATCTAAATCTGAACGCCGCGTCCGCTTGACATGAGGTCGCACTGCGAGCGCCGTCATACACATGGTAAAAACGCATGAACACAAAGAAAGACCGAAGACGTAAAGTGATGGTTTTGAGCCTCTAAAGGAGGTTCAGAATTAGTCACAGTGAGCATGGGACCCTCATGGTTAACCATGTGCTAATCTAGAGCTCACATGTCACTGAAAGGCCTCATTTTCATTAGTGGGCTACGGTATCTCATGTCAGCTATTTTTAACCTCATTATTTGCTCTTTGTGTATGAACTGTAAATGTTTATCACTGTTCTGATGTATGTAGGACACTCAGGCATCATGTGTTCCTCTGTTATCTCCTGTATTATACACTCCAATGTGTGTGTGTGTGTGTGTGTGTGTGTGTGTGTGTTTACCTGCAGGCCGGACAGCCTCCCACCACCACTACAGAGGGTTGGATGATGGTGTAGGTCCCAGTGTAGGGCTGCTGGGATACAGCAGGGGCCATTTGGGCTGATGGGTATCCTGTGGTTGGCAGAAGGAGATGGCGTGCACGTTATATATACGTAGCTCTGCTAATTAGAGAAATGATCCGACCGGGTTTTGAATGGAGATTTGAATGTGAGCGGTGACACGTGTTCATCAGAGGCTGCACTTATCACCATGGACGGGTTCAACAGCACCAAAGTAGATAGCAACAGAACACGAGGTAATAAACGTCTTTAAGCACCAAATGAAAGGAGGTGATAGTGCAGATATAAACAGCTCGTTCTAAGGTAACGGAATAATTATACACTAATACAAAGTCATCTAAAATGTATCTATTTGTATGAAAATAAGTATCAACAAGCATTTGTGATATTATAGTGTAAGAGTGTAGTGATATGTTCAGGATAGCTGGATTTACCGGTGTTACAAGACTGACTGGTCGCTACAACGAAGGTCCAATCATCAGTCTGCCTTTAAATGTCTCTCACAGCTCAACAGGCAAATCTCATGATCGAGTTGCTAGAGATTCAAGTTGGCTGGAGAAAGTCAAACAACAGGTCACAAAAAACCAGAGGTGGAGTGTGACTGGTTCATATTGATTGGTTGTTGTTTTTTTTCTCAACCACCTGTGTACACCTGCAGTGGGATTTGTGTGACACAGTGAACTTTGATGGCATAACCAAACACCTGACTGCAAACCTCCCCGTGACACTAAAACTCTCAAGACCGCACACTTTGACTGTGAATACATACACCGTTTTAAAATGAGATAAGGGTTAGGGTTAGGGAAATTCCAATATTACAGCAGCAAAGTGGATAGAGAGAAAAAGACAGTATAAAGACAGTATAAAAACAGTATAAAAACAGTATAAAGACAGTAAGAGTATGAAAAAATGATTGTCCGTTTGTAACTACAGCAACAGACTCATCTTCAGAGGAGACCTGAATCACGTGGTTGAGCAAACAGGAAATTACATGCAATTACAAGAACTGAGTATTAATTTCAGGACGGAACTTCCATGTCCTTACGGCTCACATAAAGCCGACATACAATGTACAAGTAGAGTAGTTTTGTGCTGCAAATGACCTAAACTTCAACATATTCCACACCCTGTTGCTTCCTATAAAAACACACGATTTATTGTAAATAATCAGACTGTTTAAATGTATCGATTACTTATGGTTAATGAGCAGTGGCTTTAAAAAAAAGGCGCATATTTCCTAATGTCTGTAAACACAATAAGCCTGCTGCTGCTGTCACACTGCGCATGCGCCACATTAGACTACCTGATAAACGACACTAATGACTCTTTCAGGGTATTTCTAACTTTACATCTGTGACACGGTGGTTCAACCTCTACCCGCTGACTCAGTGACGGTCGCAGAGCCGAAACAAAGCGACCTTTAATGCCTGAACGAAGGCGGAAGTGGGCAGAAGTGAGTCCTCTCTCTCTCTCTCTCTCTCTCCTCGTCTGGGTACTTTCTGGTAAACGAGCGTACGTGTGTGTGTGTGTGTGTGTGTGAGACATGAACGGGGCTACTTGCCTTGGCCGTCGGGGTACGGGTAGGGCGGCGGGGCCGGCTGCGGGATGGCCCCATAGCTGTGCTGCTGCGGGCCGTACTCATAAGCCCCGGGGACGGCGTTGTAGGCGGGAGGTCTGTCCTGAAGAAGAGGTTTGCTGTCCACCATCTCACCCGACGTAATGCGTCCTCGAGTTGTCTCGTTTTTCTTCCGTCCTCAACTTAAATAAACTCGGCGACAGAAAAAGGGTTTCTTTTTTTAAAAAAAAAAAGAAAAGAAACTGAACTCCGGCTTTAGTTGGCTTTTGTTGTCGCGCGACGCGGTGGCGACAAAAACAAAGAAAACAAAGAAAAGACGCTGCGCCAAAATGAAACTTCGTCCCTCTCCATGCGCCAACTTTGTCCCCCTCGGCGCAACAACCCCCCCAAATATTTACCAAACGTCCACTTTTCGAGACAGGAATGAGCTGAGTCAGTCTGGTAATGGTTAACTTAACTCCATTTCCCTGCCCGCGGTTGGTCCTCTGGTACCAAAACAACAGTCATCTGTCATCGCAGCACCTTGTAACTCAGCTGGAAGTGAGGAAGGTTTTCCTTTCTGTCTGGATTGTCACAAGAGAAGAATCATGTGATGAGCTGCTGTAGAGCCTCTGCGCACCGAAAAGGCTTCTTAAAGAGACAGGGCGTGCAAATAAAAACAGGCTGTGGCGGTGCAGCTGCTGCATGCAGAGCACTGCGGAGCCAGCAGCCTTCATCCCTGAAGCACAATAATGATACATAACGCAGCCATACAGGGTATTAGTTATCGGTTCACAGTTTGAGCAGAGCCTCAGTGTGTGTGTGTGTGTGTGGACAGAAAACTTATTACACTGTGACTTACATAAGGGCTGTCCTGATTGTGAGTGGGCTACCCTTAATGTTGCATAATATTGTGTTGGCTTCCTTAATCAGAGGGTTGCGGTGAGGTCGACAGGATGTTTTGAAATAGCGTGATTTCATCCTTTAAATGAGAAACAGTCCAATAATTTAAAGGGCCACACACTGAAAAGGGGGAAATGTCAACCTGTAACACTTAGAAACTATTAAAAATAATATCACAGCCTAATGTTTGATTTATTGATAAGGGTTTTTGTTATTTGTGTTGTGGTTTATTCCAGCAGCTCGTGTTTGTGTGGCTTATAGTGTCTCTTCTACATCACAACAGGAGATGGTGGTGAATTGAAAACTTAACTCATATAAAGTATGATGTTAAGCTGTGGTACGGTTTCAAGACTCCCAGAGGGACAATGGTGGAAAGAACATATCAAAAAACATAATTATGATAAGATTGTAAGACACCTGCTGTGTTGTTAAAGGTTAAACTGGTGGTTCCTCGTCTCTCCCTCATTAAGATGTCTAACAGTGTATATAAAGTATAAAGAGTTATATAAAGTAACCTGGTAACCTGAACTCTTGTTTACAATGTACAGAAACTGTCTGATGTGTCATATTTTATACTTTTGCATCATTTCATATATATTTATTTATTTTTCCACCTGCTTGTATGAACATTTTTGATTTAAATATGTATATGTTTACCTTTGTTCAGCTTTGTTGTCGTTGCTTTTAGCTTTATGTCTATTTCTTTACATTGAGAGCAACGATAAACAGTCATATTCCCTGTATGTGTACATAAATATTAACTGGTTGTATTTAAATAGCTGTTTGAGGCCCAAAGAGGCCAAATGATCTAATATTGCACCAAAAAAAAAATTTGAGAAAAATCAAACTTTTTAATACAAATTGACTCCTCAGCTTCATCTTGTGACCCTTTGCAGTTTGGACAACCACCGGACTAAACTGTCTGCATTTAAAGTATATAAACCTTTAGTAGTTGAGCTCAACATAAAATGAGCCACTAATGCTTCAGGTTTAACATTAAATGATGATGTCATATATAATAACATGTCACAGTGAGTACTTTTATACTTTAAAGTGCATTTTGCTGATAAAACGCACTTTTAATAACATTTTGAATGCAGGACTGTTGATGAACTCGATATGACACATGGTATAAAGCTGAGGGGGGGTCATTATAACACTGTACTAAAGGTGTCCCCACCTCTGTCCAAGGTGCTGAACCTGGGCCCCCCGGGGATGAGGGAGCTGTCCGGGGTATTACTCAAACACACCACCATGGTATTTAAACACCAACGTTATTTAATAAAGATGGCCATAAATGAAACATGTCTGCTCTCCCTCTCTTTTTTATCCCCTTCTTTCCATCACTGTTGTGGCTGTCTGTTGTTGCTGTCTGTTGTTGCTCTTCTGGACACGGACCATCTCTGCAGTAAATATACTGTAACCATACAAGTAAAACCAAACCTTGCGCTTCAATAATTCATTGGGCGCTGAATAAATAATTGAAATATGCCCTGTCAATCACCCTCGACTGTCGGAAAAAAAGAGGCTGCTGCTCTCCAACCAATAGGAGAAAGAGGTCCCACACTCCTGCACAGCTTCCACCAATCAGAGCAACACTTCCTCCATTTCCCGTTGTGGACTGTGAGTCGGACATTCCTCTTATCTGGTCCAGGATGTGAATCAAACAGCACCGCCGAAATGTGCACGAATGACCCTGCTCCGCACAGGTGTCGCTCATGAATGCCAGAGCCTCATATATTGTGAGTAAATAGTTTTGTGTGTTTGAAGACCCCTCCTCCCCGGGCGTGACCTGGCTTTGCCGCCTGCTTCCCCTGGAGATGTAAACAGCTTATAGCCGACTTTGCGGCACCTATATCGGGCCACTATGTGTGTTATTAGCATGCTGTCATTGAAGGGTGGGTGGGTTTCTAACATGTTGAATGTGTCCTAGCATGGGCCTCGGAGACGGCAGGTATCAGCTGTTGCACTTGATGTCATGACACGTCTGTTGATATTCCCTTGACAACCGCGGATCGGATAGCAATATTCAGGTAGGCTGCTGTTTGAGCCCACTGTGGTTGTGGTCCTGGATTTAACTGTGTGTGTGTTTGTGTTTGTGTTTGTGTGTGTAAACTGCAGGCTACTAGGGATGTTAAGTTATTCTAGGAAAATTACACACATATAAAAACTATGTAATGTGGTTAAATGGCTGCATTTAGGCTACTCCAGGTGTTTCCTCTGTATTTTCCAGTCGTTGGTTCCGTTTCAAAATAAAGCTCAGGCGGCTGGTTACATTTGTTTAAATTAAACAGAATAAAAGGCCTGTTTGAATGAACAGCCGAGGCACAGTGACAGTCAATACCGTAGCGGATTAGTATCAGACGATAAAGCAAGTGTCAAGCTGGGCCAGCGAGGGTAACAGTAAGACTTCCGGTCAGAAATTTCAAATTAAAACCACCACGTTTTTGGTCGTCACTTAAAAAAAATAAATTCGTGATTTTAAGATAAATTAAGAAGTCCAAGAAAAAAATGCTCAGGGAATATTTTAAAAAATAAAGTCAGAATTGAAAACTTTCAGAGTAAAGTTAAATTCAATAAAGTTGAATTCCAGCATTCTGAAAATAAAGTAAAAAAAATCTACAATCTGATTTTACCCACTGAATTCTGATGATATCAAGGTTCATCTTTATTGTCGTTATACAATACAGATGACAAATCCAGTCTGTAACTTATACAAGTGTGATGCAGAAACTGAAGCCACCAGTGCACACACACACTGAGAGTGGACTTTACAGTGAAGTAGGAGATCTTGTGTCCAACAGGGAACACTTTAGAAACAAACAACATTTGCATATTCATTTATTCTGGAATTTGTGATGAGGTAGAAGAAGTAGACGCCTTTTTAAGGATTTTAATGTGGAAATTGTACTTTTTTGTGGAAAAAAACATATAAGACACACATTATTGCTCCAAGCAGACTATTTGTACATGTTGTTGTAAGTATATACTGAAATTTGACACAGCTCATCACATATTTCTCATATGGCTCTATAACTCTTTCTTATTATGGTGCTGCTAACTACCAGAGTGGGAAAATAACTATTCAACTATTCAAGGATGAATATAAATGCTGCCTTTACTCATGGCCGTACCTCTTCAGGATGTCAATAAAGTGCACAGAGTCATAAAATAAGTACCAGACAGTTTGGAAAGATGAGTGCTCTCTTGCTGTTTCCGTCCAGGGGCCATCATGCCCATCACTCTGCTGTGGGCCGTGGACGTGTATGGCAGGGTGTACAGCCTTTCCACAGCTGGCCAGCGGTGGGAGCGTGCAGACGACATGCTGCTGGAGCTGAAGCGTGTCACTGCGGGGAAGGGCCGCTGCTGGGGCATCGGCTGCGACCACTATGTTTACCTCAACATCACGCCCAGCGAGACCTCCATCCGCTACCGAGAGGAGACCTATGAAAACCAGGTGGGCCTCAAGCTGCATGTTCTTACACTCGCAATGCTGTACGTGGTCAGTGCTGAAGTGCTGTTGCTCTGCGTGTGTGT
>NW_023339696.1:10522141-10524137 GCF_004916995.1 Morone saxatilis | reverse complement strand
CATGGAGCGATGTGACCGGGATGAATCCTCAGCCGCTCCACAGCTTTGAGCTGCCCTCCCGCAGCTGGGAGTGGGAGGGGGACTGGTATGTGGATCAGAGCTGTGGAGGAGAACCCAGCCAGACTGGGGTAAGAAACAACACACACACATACACAGTCCTTTTCTATGTTTTTTTCCTTGCTACATCATTTTGATTGATGAAATATAAAATGTCTTATTTTCAGGGCTGGGAGTATGCAGTTGATTTCCCGGCAAACTTCTCCCCGGACAAAAAGTGGAACTCCTGTGTTCGTCGCAGGCGGTGGATCCGTTACAGGAGATACATAGCACAAGGCACCTGGGCGAAGGTTTGAACTCTCTCTGGTTCTAATATTAGTCAGTGTAGACAAGTGAGTACGAATCACACTGAAGACTCAAAGTCACTGTCTTTCTGCAGATCCCTCTGGACAATCCCAGGAAGCCCCCGCTGCCGCTCAGTGACATAAGCTGTGGTGGTTGGGAGATGAGTGACCAGTCAGGAAGGTATCCCTACCTCTGGGGCGTGTCCCAACAAGGAGAGGTCAGTCTACTGGACCAATAGTCACTAAGGTTTTAAAACAATGTGAAGCCTTTTTTTACCCCTTTTTTAAACTTTACACTTTATTGGGAAGTATTACACGCTCTATTGTGGTTTTGCTCATTTGCAACCTTGGGGTCTTTTGAAAACAAATTACAAAAATCCGAAACAGTTGTAAAAGTTGCTGGAAAGTTGATGCAGCACTGAATAGACCCTGCTCTGTTCACAGTAGTGTGTATTTTCCACCTCGACAACCTCCACACAGTGATGATTGACTCATATATCATACAGTCTAATAAGCAAACACACTTGTTTTATACAAAAATGTGAGTTTTATTATATCAAATGCTGCAAATGTGGATCCCTTTCAGATACTGTAGCAACAGGCTGCTAGCCTGCTGTAAGTGCAATTCACTTTTTTACCCAGATGAGGGCAGCACAACTTCATATAATTTCTTCTTGAGCCAATTAAATCCTGTTTGACTTAATGCACCAAAGTTTTTTAAAACAGAGCTAAAATTATACTTTAAATAACACGGTTTGATGATTTATATATACATCATATACTGTATTATTGATGTGTCATATAAAGCCAATCCTTATGTTATATCCAACGCAGTCCAATCGTATGACTTCATCTTTACCCTGCAGGTGTGGTTCAGGGAGGGCATCCATCCTCGGGTCCCAGAGGGCTCCAGCTGGGAGGAAGTGGAAGTGCCCAAGGAAGTGGCTCAGTTGTCAGCTGGACCCGGAGACCTGCTGTGGGCTTTACTCTGGGATGGGAACCTGCTGATCCGTACTGGTCTCACCCTGGACAGCCCAACTGGTCAGCATTCAATTTATCTTCATTATTCGTTTTTCTTCTGTTTTTGTCATGTAAACACTAACAGCAGGAATACCTCTTTGCATTTATCAAACATCAAATATGATGTTTAAATGTTATTTGAACAAAAGGCGCCATTAAAGCTAGCTTTAGCTTTGTGCAAAAAAACTGGACTACCAGCGTAATGGTGATGAGCTTGCTAAGATGAGGTTTTGCGCTGCATCCGTAAACACAGCATCTTCTTCTTCTATCAGGCACATCGTGGGTGGAAGTGGAATCACCAGGAAAGGAGGTTGAAGCACTTCATGTGTCTGTTGGAGTTAATGTGGTCTGGGTGGTCACTAAAGACTATAAGGTGAATCAAAAACTCCTCACGTGTGTAAAACTGTGGATAGCTGCTGTCCCTTGTGGTGGTAACTTATATGTGTCTGTGTGTTCATGTGTCTCAAGGTGTGGTTCAGGCGTGGCGTGAACTCCCACAACCCCTGTGGTTCCGGCTGGATCAGCATCGGAGGGGAGATGATGATGGTGGATGTAGGACTCAATGACCAGGTTAAAAGATTTCTGTTCATAGTGTCGTAATCACACCTTTTCCATTAGAGCATAAGCCTTATTGC
>NW_023339696.1:10510865-10522124 GCF_004916995.1 Morone saxatilis | reverse complement strand
GTCTCTCACATCAAAGCAATAACAGAAGTAAAGTGAAGTAGCGTGGGATCATGGGAGTTGTTGTCTTCACCACCATTGCCGTCACTGCATTCAGCTTCTCCCAGTTAGTATTCCTGAATTATGTACAGAGGTTTCCTCCTCTCCAAAACAAACAGACCTGGTGATTAAAACCAGTGAAAACACTGAATAAAGCAGTTTCACCTTTGCTGCTAACCTTACCTCACTTGTTTCTCTGATAACTTCAGATCCAGACATCCAATGACTAAAATCTTTCATCTAGTTAAACTATATAGTTAAAAACAACCAAGATTTAAAAAGTGTATTGTAAAAATGTGGCCTAAAACTAGATAAAAAGTCAATTTATGACAGCTTCTGTAGACAACCACAACACTGAGGTATGTTCAAAGGGGGATATGATGACATTGACAGGAAACTGGTGAAATGCACCATTGCCTGAATAAACTGAGAGATTTCTCTGGGTTTGAACATTGTTGAAAACATTTGGGATAATGTAAGTACACAACTTAACACATAACATAGCCCTAGTGTTTATAGACATTTTAACGTAGAAATGTATATCTTTAAAGGTATCATTCAAAAGACAATAGCAAAGTTAGCTGCATAATGTCATTGTGTTTATATAACAAATAACATATAGTGTAGGTTCAAAACTGTAGCTGTTACTACTGAAGTATGTTTTTGGAAGAAAAACAACTCCAGTCTTAAGTCCATACTCATTCTTTCCTTTGGGGAAGAGAAAAGAGTAAACCGAAACCTGATTGGATGACATTTCAAAGCATTAGACACAAAAAACAACATGTCAAGATATCTTAGATTTTATTTCCAATTAAATTTGATTAATAACAATATAATCTAACATTTACATTCCAGCCTTTTTTTATTCCTTTAAGCCTTACTGTAGCCTGTTTCCACCCCAGCCAGCCTCTGCTCTCTCGCTGCTTCCCCTCTGACCGATTCACTTTACCCTCAACTTTGGATCTGGTTTCAGGACAAGCCAGATCAGGGCTGGGGTCAGGGGCAGAAAGTCTTCCCTCTGTATCTCACTGCTGAGGACTTTGCTAGCACTGCAAACCCACACCTCACACCTCCTCCCCTTCAGTCTCTCACCCCTGTTCCCCCCCCTCCCCCAGCCCTTCTACCTCTAGCTTGTAGTCGGGCCCCGCTGCTGCCCTGTAACACGAGTACAGCCAGACGTTCCAGCCAATGTCCCAGCAGTAGCACCCCAGGCCCAGCCTTATATATCCCAGGACTATATCCCTACTGGCCTGACATATGGGAGATTCCCTAATTAGAAGCTGGCCAAACCGTCGTCATCATATCCCATATGTCATATTTCAGGGCTGTAATTATGGATAAGGCTTGTGTGAGGTGGCAGGCGCCAGTGTTACAGTATATGGCCTTATAAAGTAACAGTTGGCTGTGTCCTAATTCTACCTCTGACACATCTTTAAAGCAAGAATAAAAGTTTTATTTTATTGTATTCAACATTTTGTATTTGTTTTTTATGTTGTTACTGAGAAAAATTATTTAATGGCTCAATTAATAAATCTGACGTGTTACAGCAGGTGTGTGGGTGTGTGCCGGCGATCATTGTGTTTCACCTTGGTTGTTTTTTTTCTCTCTTTGTCTGTCAGGTGTGGGCCGTAGGGGAGGACCGCGGCCTGTATTTCAGAATGGGTGTGACCCCGTCTGAACCAAGTGGGAGCGGCTGGATCCCTGTTTCTGCCCAATGGGGCAACAGTAAAGAGGTTATTCCACCCAGGTCTGTATGAATAGTCAAAACAAGTTGAATCTTTTCGAAATTTCTTGTATTGAAACAGACTTGTTTATGCCTATATGTGTTTGTTGTTTGATAGGAATGAGTGTGAGTTTAGTGGTCAGCTGACTGAGGCCTCACAAGGCTCAGTTCTGAGCTGCACAGACTCAGACTCAGAGTTAGGTCCTACTGACCCACAAAACAGCACTAATGACACCCCAGTGCTGGAGGCAGCAGCCCCCTCTGTGGTCCCTCTAGGGGGAGCCGACTCACCTACGCCTCCCTTGAAAACAGAGGACACTCCCTCAGCCTCCCAACAAGATGCCCCCAAACCCTTCATCCCCGCCAGCGACAGCTTTATCAACAGCCTGGTCTCAGACCGCGACAAAACCTCCACACCCCAACCGTCCATCACAGAGGTCCCGCAGGAAGAATGCGAGGAGCCGTCCCCGGCCCCGATACTGCCAACCCCCGAGGCTGTAGGACATGACGTCCCCTGGATGAATGTGGATCTGGAGGGGGCAGAAGCAGCTCGAAGTGCCCAGGCGGCGGGGCTGTCGTTGGGTGATGGCAGTGCTGCTGCTACCTATGCCCTGGGCACACTGGAGACCTCTCACGGTGTCGGGGAAGAGGACGGGCCAGTGTGGACCTGGATCTCTGGTGGAGGCTGCGATGTGGACGCGAGTTCACAGATCAGCTGGCTTAGTCCCACAGGTATATGGACAACCAGTATGCAGTAATTTTAAGATTTTTGTTTTTACTCAATGAATTAAATGAACAATGTCATCACATTTTGTTGATTGTCAGTTTACATGTCTATATCTGTGTCTGAATGTTGTACACTGTGTGTCTGTGTGGTGGTTTTTACATGTATAGAACTATACTGTCTGTGTCTCTGTGGTTGTCTGTCAAAACGTCTGACTGGTACGTCTCTCTGCCAGGTCCTCTCACCAGCTCCCTGTCACTGACTCCAGTCCAGTCAGCAGCCTGGAGCGAACAGCAGCAGCAGCAGGAACACAGAGAGGAGATCAGCAAGAAACCGCTGGAGAGAAGCAACGTAAGATTGGTTTCGCTTCACTTACATAATGATTGATTATACCGTGTCTCCTCTCTCGTCACATTTTACAAGTCTCCCGTGTCCCTCGCCAGTCAGTGTGGGTGCGTAAAGGTGCGCTGCGCTGGTGGAGAGACTGGAAGCCTCAGCGCTGGGTGGATGTGGGAGTTGCTCTCGAGCAGTCCACCAAGTCTGATGGAAAGAAGGACAGCATTTTCTTTGTCTACTACACACAATACGATGAGAAGAAGGTTGGTTTCGCTGTAAAGTTATGGGTCAGTTCTCCTAGAAGGTGACAGACACAGTATTTATTCTCATTCTTGTCTCTTTGTCTCAGTACCTTCATGTGTTTATAAATGAAGTGACGGCACTGGTTCCAGTGCTCAGGGACT
The DNA here is from genome assembly GCF_004916995.1 of Morone saxatilis. NCBI lineage: Eukaryota > Metazoa > Chordata > Actinopteri > Moronidae > Morone > Morone saxatilis. The sequence continues at coordinate 10,518,901 of NW_023339696.1, read as the reverse complement.
GCCACTATGCCTTTGCTGTGTACACAGCCCAAAGGACCAAACAGAGGTGGCCTCTGGTACTGGCAGCACAAACTGAAAAGGACATGAACGACTGGGTAACAGAAGCACAGAAAATACATGCATTTTTAAACAGACAGAGCATGCAGCAAACTCATGTAGCGTTAAACATTGCATGTTAGGTTGAATTTGACAGTTTTCATCATTTGTTTTACTATTATTTACATTTACTATCTATGCATTGCTGCTGACATTCCCTGTTGTGCCCTGTGTGTTTAGTTGTGCCTGTTGTCTGACTGTTGCTGTGAGATCCGAGGGATCACAGGCCCCCCGTCCAGACAGGCCCTGTGGTCCACGACCTCAAAGGGGGACATCATGGTCCACGAGCCGTCCTTCTCCCTGGAGGCAACCGCGCACACACTGGCCTGTGACCTCATGTGAGACTGATACCAAATAGTAGACTCTATTTGCTTTATTTGTTTGCATTCTCTCTTTCTTCTCACCTGGTTTCTCGTCAGCTTTTATTATGTTTTTGTTGTCCTAACTCACTGGGTGTTCTTGTCTCTCTGTGCTGAAATGTCTGCTAACAATAACGCTGGGTGCTTCCGCTGTACGGTGCTGCAGGTTCTGGCGGCAGGTCCCGGGTCACCTACGCTGTGTAGAGTCTAACAGTCTGGGGCTGGTGTGGGGCATCGGGTGGGACAGCACCGCCTGGGTCTACAGTGGGCGCTATGAGCAACAGCCCCCCCCGGGTAAACATGCCCCTGTAGATGTCTACCCATATGTTTCCCACATCATCTCCTTGATATCGATATGTTCAAACCATTGATGGGGCCTTTTCAATCACCCTTTTTTTTGTATCAGCAGCCCTCAGTCTTTTTTCTTTATTAATCAATCAATCCACATAAAACGTAGGTGTGACAGTTGTAATAATTGCTTAGTTATTTATCAACTAAACATGAAAAATATTTGTTGGTACAACTTCTCAAGCTCAGATTCTCCTGAAAGACGAGCAATTTTAGCATACTGCTTTAGGCTCTGGTTCTAGGCTCTGGTTCTTGTTTTATATTTATATGCTAAATCCTTATTCAATAACCTGTATATAATCTATAATGAAAAGAATAGCTGCAGAGTTTACTTCAAATGTTAAATTTATGTCAATGTCTATCATTAACTTGCAAATACATGGGCAGCTCACCTGGTAGAGCTGGCGCCCCATGTACCAAGGCTGAGTGTCATCCTCCTTTCTCTATCTCTCCCTTTCCTGTCTATCCAGTGCTGTGCAGTCCAAAAAAGCCCCAAAAAGTAATATCTTCTTGCTAACAGCTTGTAGTTTTGTGTGCAACTGCTTAGCATGGTTCAAGATTCTACCATCTGTTGCAGCCGTAAGAGCATGTGTGCACACAAACTATTCATGTTCTGGCATTACATTTGTGTCCATGCACGGTTGTGTTTAGATGCGGTTCAGATGCTTCAGCAGACTGATATCAGGAGTGTTCATGTGTATGAGAATCAAAGATGGAACCCTATGACAGGATACACAGACAAGTAGGAACATTTCATCTTTTACACTGTTTAATAAAGTATTTTCAGTTTATCTTGATCTTTGAATTTGTCCTTGTTAAAGGGTTGTCTTTTGTTTTTTCTTTCTGGCTCCAGAGGACTTCCTACAGACCGCCCTATGTGGAGTGACGAGAGCGGACTGAAGGAGTGCACCAAAGGCAGCACACACCCGCCCTCCCCTCAGTGGTCCTGGGTAGGTGGGATCGAGTCGCAATTCCTCCTGCGCACACATTTCCTTGCTTGTTTCACCACCAGCTTCAAATTCTCCACCACTGAACTGTGTTTCAGGTGTCAGAGTGGGCTGTGGACTACAATGTCCCTGGAGGGACAGACAAAGAAGGCTGGCAGTATGCTGCAGACTTCCCTGTGTACGTTTCCATTGTTTCTCAGGATGTCGTCTGAACAAAAAAAATCAACATTTTAATAAAGAGAGGCGTGCCATTTGTCTGACTTACTTCTCTCCTGCAGGACATTTCACGGCCACAAAACTATGAAAGACTTCGTCAGGCGCAGAAGATGGGCCAGGTAATCAAACACACTCTCTCACATAATTATTTCTATGGTTTCTCTTAAAAATAAAAATAGTCTGGATCTTAAAATAAATCACATATTCTGCGTACAGGAAATGTAAGCTCACGTTGAGAGGTCCGTGGCAGCAGGTCCCACCCATTCCTCTGAGTGACATCAGTCTGATGCCATGCCTGGCGCAGAGCAGGATGGAGCAGATCCCTGTCTGGGCCCTCAGTGATAAGGGAGATGTCCTGTGTCGTCTGGGAGTCAGCCCCCAAAACCCTGCGGTGAGAAACGTGCTGGAAAACAAATTCTCACAGTAAACAGTTACAGTTACTCTTAACCATTTGAGATTTACAGTGAGTACAGAGGGACAGATTTCAAGATATTCCTAAATCCTTACATCCTAATTACAATAGTTTCACTGCAATTCCTTTAAAGTGTGAGTTTGCATCCACGTCTTCTCTGCAAACATTGTTGAAAACAACCCTTCTCTCTAACTCTTGGTCTCACAGGGCAGCTCCTGGCTACATGTGGGCACAGACCAGCCCTTTAAGTCCATCTCCATCGGCGGAGCCAACCAAGTGTGGGCCATCGCCAAGGATGGAGCGGTGTTCTACCGAGGATCCGTTTCCCCACAAAACCCCGCAGGTCAGCTGAAGATGAATGTTATAATCTTATAATGTATGAATTCTGTAAGACAAGAAAGTAGAAATGTTCAAATATAAATGTGTAATGCATCAACATTAGGTATATATCCTGTATGCGGCTTTAAAAGTCCTTGCACCAGGCAGTAATAGACCAAACAGAACCAGACTTCCTGCACTCTTGTCCCTCCACAGGAGAATGCTGGTACCACATCCCGTCTCCCCCGAGGCAGACTCTCAGACAGCTGTCTGTTGGCCGGACCTCTGTCTTTGCTGTGGATGAAAACAGTGAGTAGCAATAAACACCTTTTTTTGACTTTATTAGTCTTTAAAATTGGAGACCATTAATTAAAATCCAATCAACCCTTTTTGTCTTCATATAGGCAACCTGTGGTACAGGCAGGGCCTCACCCCCAGCTACCCTCAGGGCTCCGCCTGGGAGCTCATCTCTAACAATGTCACCAAAGTTTCTGTGGGACCGCTGGACCAGGTCAGTGTTACTAAAGCCTCCATTCTGCCGAGTAGACAGGAAATCAGGTCGGGAGATCAAGTTGAGCAGATATTATTGTGGGATCCGACTTATCTGACAGTAGACCACGAATGGCTCAGTACTGTTGTTCTCTCCAGGTGTGGATCGTAGCAGATGGAGTTCCAGGTTTCCCTGCTGAGACTCCGGGAGCAGTCTGCCACAGAGTGGGGGTGGGACCCATGCAACCCAAGGGCCAGTCCTGGGACTATGGCATAGGGGTGAGTCTATGATGTATACCCCTTTTAATTCACATTTCAATCAAAAAGTAAACATGCTTTTGTTTACCTTATATTCATATTGTAAATGATCATCATAGGGACACAGCGGCATTGTTTATGTCTGCATTTGGAAATAATATTTGCTTTTAATGTTGGCTTGAAAGATATATTTTTCTTATTGGCAACAAATACCACGATAAGACCAAAACCAACCATGTGTTAGTCTGTCACTGAACACTACCTGCTCTGTCTGTGGTCCCCAAGCCTACTGGCTCCTACTGCAGATGTAAATCTTTATAAATATATATGTTTTTTTTTTTTTAAAAAGCTCAGGAATGTCCTAAAATATCTGGGCACTGTAGTTTTTAGCCATCTAACACGTTTGTTGCTTTACTGAGTGTTTACAGCAGCAGGACCGGGTGTGTGTGGGAGTGGCTCAAAATAAAACAAAAAATGTTCATTATAATGTAGGAGCACGTCACCCAGGGCAACACTGTGGCTCATTTATGTGTTTTTAATAGTTTCTAGGCAACAGTTTATCTAAATTTCCAGTATATTGTGGCCGTGTTATAGTGCCCTCTAGTGCACAAGTTAAGTCACGTGCAGAAAATGTAGAAAACAGTAGAAGTATTTTCAAGGACTGACAGTCGTGTGTGTGTTTGACTTTCAGGGAGGATGGGAGCACATCAGCGTGAGGGGAAACTCCGCAGAGGCTCCTCGCGCCCCCCATCCTCCTCCCGTTGGATCCCCACGCAGCCCACTCCCTCCGCGGCCTCCGAGTGAACAAGTGAACGGGAACGCAGTGGGTGTGTAGCACCCTGCCATCGCCTCCTCCTCCTCCTCCTCCTCCTCCTCTTCCATCCCAGCCCTGTTTGTGCCTGGATCCACATTTGTTCCCTGAGACCGTTCCCACAGGCCCTCATCCCTTCATGTAAAGGGAATGCACAATCATACCACTAAGTTTATACTGTATATTTTGGTTGGATTTGACACCCGATCGATGGATGAATGTTACTCCCCCGGGGGTCTTTTCCCCCTGGGCAGAGATCATGTCAGTATGCAGTGACGACAAAAGAGGAAAAAGGAGCACACGAGCATTTAAGTAGGAAGGATCATGATGTCTTGTGGGATCGAATTTTAAAAAGTGAGTGCATGTGTTTGCTCTTACTCGGCTTTGGCTACTGGGTGTTTTGGGATCTAGCAATAGCTTTTATTCTTCTACACAATATCCTGTGAAAACCTAAGAGGGTGGAACTTTGATAAAGGGCTAAGGCTTGGGTACCAAACTGACTCCCAACTGTAGCCTACATTGTCTTGGTTTCTAGAATCTTGTTTTGTTTGTTTTTGTTTGTTTCTGCTCGTCATACATTTGCATGTGATTTTATTTATTTATTTATTATGCATTTGTTGGATTTGTTGTTCCTCCATATGTTTTGGGCTATTATGTTTGCGATGGAGTGTTTTTCGCCCATATTGCTACAACGAGCCTGCCTAAAATTGGAGGCTTTTTCTAAAGGACTTGCAAAATTTGAGATCTCCAAACTTCAGGAAACTATAATGCTCTTTAAATTACAAGGTGACCGCAGAGCAAAATATGGAAAATCAGATCCACATTACCAGATGATACCTCTCTATCAGCCTGCAATAAGGAAAGTTCTTCCTGTTAGTATTATATCCATCCACATTAACTGCTATGACCGTGATATGACCGTGACTGTTGAAACTGTGCGGCAGGTCTGACTGTCGCCATGACTTGGCATTCATCTTACAAGGGCATTGAAATGTGAAATAAAAGTCTAAAAATAACACTTTATGTACTGACGTCATTTCAGTCCGTCTGGAAAACAAGTTAATTGCCGTTTGTGGGTCGATCACCTGACTAGTTTTTCTTTTAATAACTGCAAGGGTTTCACTGTGAAACAGTATTCACAGTAAGCTTTGATATTCATGGTTACATAGTAGGCGTCTTAACCACTCAACCACAACAAAATGCCTATTCTTGACCTTTGGGACACATCTGTGGTAAATGTTAAACCCGAGGAAGTTCCATTCACTGAGGAAGGCTCTGGGATTCAGTTTAAAGCTCTAAGCCTATTAAACAGCCATGTGCTGCTGTAGGATTTCCATTTGTTTTGGAATTAAAATGCCTGTTTTATTGACACGTGCTACAAGATAAATAAGGTTTGTGCCCGTGCAAATCAAACAGCTCAAATCTGATGACCTCCTGGCACTGCGTACTGGGTGTGTGTGCACGAAACAAGACTTGGCACGCAGTGAGGGGGGGGAACATTGTTGGTCTGTAGGGGCCTGACTGTATTCTGAAGAATTGTTGCTCCTGTGTTATGTTTTTCTATCCATCCTGGAGGGCTGGAGCCTATCCCAGGATGCATTGAGTGAAAGGCAGCAAGGACCCGGGCTGAGTACATGGGGCACGCACTCTACCAGTTGGGCACACTGGCAGTTAGGCGCATAGGCACAAGCTGTCTCTCCAGTTGCACCGATACTCCACCACAGCAGAGCTCGCTCACCTGAAGCCTCACGAGTTACCCCTTCCACCTGCCCAGTGCTCGTCACCCTGGCCCACTCCTACCCAGGGGTTACATTTCAAAACTGTTGTAGAGCCAAACTATATTAAATAGCACCCACATTAGTGCTGGCTCCTTCCCAACACAGCGATTACATTCCACACCCTGAGAGCCAGTTCTTGTAGCCAGGGGTCATTCCTCGCCTGGCGGGACAATTGGCGGGGCACCCAGACTGCGCAGCAATCACACTGAAAATAGAAGTTCATTTGCATTTATTTTCATATTAAACAGTGTAATTATAAACATTTCATTCAATTACACTAAGCATGATAAATATGAAGTAAAAATATTTTTTTAAAATCTACAAGTTTAAAGGACAGAATGATTTCACATCTGCTTTAGTGTCTTAATTTAACTGCTTTTAGTCGACGACTGTGATATGTTCCTCTGATCAACTCAGCTTTAAGTTACAAAATGAAACCTCATACCTATAACTCAGTTACATAATTTCCCATTTACAGACAGAAAAAATTAACATTTACATACATCAGTACAGTTCAACATTAAGTTACATTTCTCAAATGTGCAAGATTAAGCAAATGTATACTGTAGTCAAATAAAACAAGATTTCCTTAAATAAATGTTCAAGTTTAACTGAAGCACAGGATGCTGGTTTTTAAACAGAGGTTAACATTGTCTAAGATACTGTACAGTGCCTTCTGTATGGGGTGGGGAAGATGGACTTAATCTACTACAGGTGAAGTGACAAAACCATTAGGTGTTTGAGTCATTCAAAAGAAAGAACCATACAGCAACTGTATAACTTACAGTTTCAAAGAACATGTTTATAGCTGTACATGGAAACCTTGGAGGGAGCATGGCCCGCTCCACGACTGTTTGCATTATGCTTTACACAGAAACATCCCCAACCGACGCTGTACAGCCACAGAGACGATGTATGGCCCGAAAATGATGAGATACAATAATGAAATGCAATCAAAATTGCAACTGGACGAGGGGTCCTTAAGGAGAAAAATGCCATCTGAACAGGTTAATTAAGTTTGACACAAAGTACAAAAAAAAAAAAAAAAAAGGCAGACAACTCTGTTCATGACACTGAAGTTGATAAAGCAGCAGTGTTTTGTTTTTTTTGTTCTAGTAGTGAAGCTTCAAGTCCCTGCACATTACTTAAGAAACGTCGTCACGTTCACCAGGTCTTCCTATGAACTCAAATTTCAACTAATTAATGAAATTCATTGCACATTTGTTTACAAACAGCTCATTACATTTCTTCATTCCGACATTTAAAAATAAAAATCTCCAACTTTTTACACAATCTCACGAAACGTGTGATTTTAAATTTTTGTAGTGATAGTAAATGGAGGAGTGCGGCTGTTTGTTTTACAGCATCACAGGCACTGCGATAAAAACCCAGTGACAAGTAATTGAGACAAAACTACGCGAGCAACTCCCTCCGCATTTTCAGAGCATAAAATGAAGCATTACAAAATGAATACATTTTTCAGTTGGATAACCTCTGTAAGGATTAATATGACAATCCCCGTCTAATAACACCAACCATTCTCACTGAGATGTCTCAAAAATATGAAACTACTTAGTGTAAATGTTCCTCTAAAATATAAATAAAGGAACATACAGTGTGTCAACTCTGAAGATGAGGGATTTTTAGTTAAGGTAGTTATCCAATCATCCTATGCATGGATGGCACTTCCTAAATATCAACCCCTTCTTATTCAATTGCTGCTACAGGAGGATACCACACATAGCTTCTCTCCAAGTAGGAGACTGTGACTAACACCCAACAAGATGTTACAAAAAAAAAAACAAGAAATCAATCTTCCAAAAAAAAAAGGCAACCACTGAAATAATCGCACAACATGAAGGAGCAAAAAATGAACAATGTTTGAGAAGAAAAGCTTGAATCTTCAGTTTTAGGTCTGCTGAAATCAAAGAGCTTATTCCTATTTGGCTGTAGTAATACGTTTGCCAGCCCAGTGTGTTGAAGTCCTTTTTTTTTTTTTTTTTT
>NW_023339696.1:10485067-10510771 GCF_004916995.1 Morone saxatilis | reverse complement strand
TTTTTTTTGTTTAGTTTAGTTTTTTCATCCAAGAGGAATTGCACTGAACTGAAATCACACACACTGATGTAAGCTGGAGAGGTGATGTGGCTCAGACCGGGACTGGGCCTCGTCTGTCTTATTTGCTGAAAGTTTGCAGCCGTTGTTCTCATGGCCATCTCCATGTAGGTAAAGAACTGTTCTGCCTGAGAGAAGCATCCACGGTTTGCCCCACAAACCGTGTCATCTGTCCTTAATTCAGCAGTTCCTCCATTCCCAAAAAGTGCGAGTATAGGTTCATTTTTCAATAGCGCGATGATACATGGTCCCTCCATTCATCACACTAGTCCTTTTCTCCATCTTCGCTGCTTCCTGGGGTGAACAAAAGAGGATGAAGAGAGTTTAAATGTGTTCGACTGATTGATTGATTAATATTACTCAAGCGTGACTACATAATGTCATTATGAGACCCAATGAGTATGGCCACGTTTGGTAGATCTGTGAGAAAAAATTAAGTGTAAAAACAACATGTGCTTTCACATGGGTTATGTGCTGGACTATGGACTAAGTGTTGTTACATTCAGGTTGCCAGGCAACCAGTAGAGACTTACACTGAGCTGCTGCTGGCCATAGCTTCATATTTACCATACTGACACAAGAGTGGTGTAGATCTTTTAATACGATTTTCAGCAAGAAAAGCTAATAAGCGTATTTCCTGAAATGTACAACTATTCCTACGAACCTGTGTGACAACCCTAACAGGTTTAGTGTGACTGCATGCTCAACTTACCTCCTTGTTCTATGTCAGAGTCTGTGAGATGTGTGAGGGAGAAGCTGGCAATGCTGGCCGGTGAGATGGAGAAACGGGAGTAGTTTGACGAGCTGGTCCAGCTGGGCTCCAGCACGCGTCCTACTGCCGGGGGCGGGGAGGAGAAGCGAGATGCTGCAGATGAGGACATAACCTTTGATACGGGATTTTTATCCGTCTTGGGCAGGAAGGCCGGTGTGGGGGAGGAGAAGTCATCATCCCACTCAAAACCACCACCTGTAGGGATGAAATAAACAACTCTGGGTATATAATGGCAAAGACTATTTCCAGCAGCTGCATACATTTAGTGGTGTCAAGCATTACCTTCTTCATCTGTGGAGCTTTCTGAGTTGGTAAACCGGTTCAGGTAGCTTGCAGTGGGCATCGGGCTGCTGAACTCTGGTACCTGACTGTTTGAGCCTGAAGAATGGTCACCCAGTTCCTTAGTGGGAGTCTCCTAAATCAGAATAGAGTTGGAATTAGAATGGCCACACATCAGTGGCTCACTAGTTACACCTACAACAAAAAAAGACAAAACAATACTTTACCTGGTCGAACAGGTAGACTGTGACATCGTCGAAGAAAGACACAGCTCTCCTGGAGTTATCTGCATTGCTCCTGGCGGAAAACGGGGAAGATGACGCCTCGATATTCAGCGTGGTGGGTTTCAACAAGCTCTTCAGGTTCTTTGCACTGCTGTCGTCTGAGACAATGAGTGGCACCGTATGCACGACGTCATCCTCACTCTCTGAGCTGGAGCTGTGTAGCTGGTACGCACGGATGTCATCGTCGGAATCATCGCTGTTCTCGTCCTCCTCGTCCGCATCTATGCCATCCTCCTGTCCATCTAAACCCGAGCCATCCCGCCTCCCGAGGTAACGGCCCTCCATGTCCGGCTCTTTTATTTTATGACCGTCACTCGCGTAGGTCCTGGTTAGTTTAGCATGACCTGTGCTCTCTGGCGATGGCTCTGATGGGGTAGCAGAAGGAAGTGGGGTTGACGTTTCCAGATCTTCTGATGGGTCTGGCTGATCAGGAGACGTTACGTCCTTTAACACCTCTGGTTTGTTTCCATCTTCTTTGTGATCGATTGTTGACTCCGCCACCTCCTTCTCACATTTCTCTGTGAAATCTGCCTTGGCTAATATGCTCCCAACACAAGGATCAGATGTTTCTCCATCTGCAGGTGCTTCAGAAGCTACAGAAGACTCTCGCTGAGAAAATAAAGAATCTACATCTCTTTCCACATTAGCCTCCAGTGCTGGAACTCCAGCAGCCCCGCTGACCACGTCGGTAGAGTTCATCAGCCACGTCACTTCACTAGAACCTACCGCTACTGTTTCTTCAGCCTTCTTCTCAGGTTCTGATTCATTGTCTGAGAAGTAGGCAGAGTCTCTGTAATTGCTGCCCATGATTGGCTCTTCGGCGGGGGCCACTTGATCTGGTTGCTGGACCTCACTGGGATCCTCGTTGTGTGCGTCCAGCACACCCTCTACTTCAGAGATGATGATTTCTGGTGGAACCAGATTGGTCGCAGCTGTGGGCTCTTCTGTCTCCTCCTCTTCTTTGGCAACACTCAAGCCGTTTTTGACAGGGGAGTGGTCTTTGACATTAGGCTGAGAGTTCCACTCAGGAGACTCCAGGTTCTCTGTCTCATATCCACTGTCTGATATTTTGTACGGAGGCTGGAGTTTGTGTTGGGGTATTTGAGCACTTAGTTCTTCTCCTTGTTCACCTAGCCTGTGGATGTCCAGAGAGTCTAAAGAGTCTGGCGTCTCAGCTGAATTATCTACAGTTGGTAGAGTGGTGGACATACTGTCTTCCAGTAAACTGTCCTGGCTGATCTGGTCCAAAGATGGCCCAGAGACCAACAGAGAAGATCTGTCATGAGGACCCCCACTGGTATCCATGAAGGATTCTTCATGGTCAGACAGAGTGGTTTCCAGTTCTACATCTGCATCCTCAATTAGTTCGCTCAACAGATCGTTACTTGTTAGGTCTTCATTGTTTCCATCGTCTGAGGGCAATTCTTGGACTTGCAGGTTTTCAGGAATTTTACCTTCTGTGGGCTGAAAATTATCCTTTGAGGTTCCAAGGTCGTCTTCAAGGCTGGGAATTTTGGCATCTGTGCACAATAAGTCTGTAGTGGCACTTTCAGAGAATTCAGGGGAGTGGTCATCAATTTGACTAATGATAATCTCAAACCTCTCTGAGGTAGAATCAAAACCAGAGTCCATACCTCTGTCTGAGGATTGCAGCAGACCAAGGTCTTCGGTGGAAGAACTGTTTCTAACTGGCAGCTGGTTGCTTGTGTCATCTTCTGTGACCACTGTAATGGAAGGCACCAGTGTTTCATTTTCTATCAGAGACTGACTGAACTCCCCGAAACTGGCACTTGGAGAGTCTAAAAGTTCCTGTCTTGAGGATGTGCTACTTGCTGCAGGTTTTAAATAATAAGTGTCTGTTGTGGTTAAGCTGCCTAAAGTCTCAAGGTTGTCCCAAGAACGCATTTTGAATGTGTCTTCTGGTTCGTGGGCTACACCAGGTAAAAGAAAATTATCCTGCGGACTTGAGAATCTAGATCCGTCTTTCATCAGGCTCTGGTCTTTGAGAAACATGAAGTTGTCAGCTAGTTTTTCGGTGTTCAGAAGCCTCTTCACATCTGTGTTCTCCCCCTCCACTTCCACAAAATCCACTAGGTGAGGAGCTTCTGAACAATCCCCTAAAAAAGAATCCCCATAGCTTTTATCTGTATCCACCTCCTCGACTTCTAAAGGGGCACCTTCATGGAAAGGGTTCCCATTGCGCTCTGGAAGCTCCATGAAACTCTTTCTCCAGGAAGGAGAGTCCTCTTGCTTGGACCCCCCTTCAGTGAAAATGTTGGTGTGGTATGGACTGTCATTTTCAAGAGAAGACCAGATGTGGCTGTCTGGTAAATAGGAATCCTTGGAGTCAATACTTTGGTGGAAAAAATCAGCATCGGTACTAGACTCATCCAGACGGACATCTTGGAGAATGACAAAGTCTTGCCGGCCTGAACTGAAGTCCATGTCTTGCCCTCTGTCCCCATCGTCCCCATCATCCCCAATAGTGCTCTCCCCTTGTTCTTCCAATTGTATGTAATATTCGTTTCCATTACATGGCTTTTGTGCATCAAACACTGGTACAATCCCAGGAATTCCTGATGGAGTGTTACCGCTTTCTTTGCCCGGTACTCTGCCTACAGGATCAGGGAAATGAGCCTGGATGTCTTCACTGGAAACAGGAAAAAACATGCTGTGATAATTCAAAGTTGTGTCCATGCTTGAACGTCCATGGTTGCCATCATAGTGGTCGTGCTTGGCTGCCTCCCAAACATACTCAAAGCTGAGACCTTTGCTCGTTTCGGTAACAGTAAGAACTTCATCGATCTCTTGTCGCAGGGCATCATCAGCAAATTGTTCCAAGATTGGGAAAGAGGAGTGGCTAACAGTGGTCTGCCGTGCGGAAGGGTTAGGCTTGAGAGCATCCCACCGTTGCTCAAAATCTTCTTCTATGTCCTTCTGGCCTTGCATGCGCAGGTAGATAAGCAAACGGTGCACTTCCTCTGCTGTAGCCCGCTTGTCTGGAGACAGCCAGCAGAACTGCAGAACCTCGTACCTGGAGTTATAGGAAAAAAGAGACTCTTTAGCTAGCTACATTATTAACGGCCAAATAAGTTCAATAATTAAAACTATTTGTATTTAATTTGCTCTAATAGACATATTCCAAAGACTCACCATCTGTCAGAATAAGGAAGCTCTAGTTGTGGTTTAAAGAGTTTGACTTGCTGATCCTTGATCACATGATTGAGGACCTCCCGGTCAGACAGATGTGGGTACGGCTGTGCAGAATTCTCAAAGAGCTCCCACAATGTGACCCCCAAGGCCCTACAGGAAAATGAGGATAACATAGCTGTTGCAATTTACTGGAGGACAAAACCAATCCTGCAGACTCCAAATTCAGCAAATGATCTTAACCTCTTCTAAAACCATAAAACAACGTAGCTGCATTGTTGTGAATATCCAAACCGACAAAAACAGTACTGTGAAACAAATAAATTGCATGATTCATAAAGCAGCTATGATGGCAAGAGCCAAACTTAAATACTTCACTTATGATAAGCGAGTTGCTCTTTACATGGGAAGCATTTCAAATCTCAATATATTCTTATTTCAGGGGGAAAATCTGGCTCTTGTAACTACAACTATCCTATGTAACTCTGCAATTTATGACGAGAAAGCATTCGGGCAATGAGTAGTGAAGTCAGGGAGGGGCTAAAAAGACTGTACAGTGTAGAGAGATGCTTAGTTGGTGCAGTGTCAGTGTCTTTTCCCACTCTTTTGGAAATTTTCCAGATTGTTTGGATTTACAAGCTCTGGAATTAGCAGAAAGGGTTTGTTTTCTCAGCAATGAGTCAGAGGTGTACTACAGAACAATTTACTGTCATACTCATTCCAAATATACTTCACATGTATATTTTGATTACAGGACATGACTCTAACTGGAGTATCTTTCATACCTGCCTTATTACTAAATTAGATTCCGGTTCGCTCGCTCATTAGGAGTGATTTTTTTTTTTTTTAATGTTTCAGTCAAGAGCTGCAATCTGGTACCTACCACACATTGCTGGGCTTAGTCTGCTCCATAGTAATCACACCCCCATGGCGCTCACCCACCAGTTCAGGAGCCAACCAGCGCAGAGGTGCGAACACATCATCCTCTGTGATGATGTAATCCTCCTATAATAACATTGTAAAAACATTCCAGTCACACACAGAATTAGTGAATTTTACAAGCTGTAACTTTCTAAAAAACACAGCAAATAACTGTGCAAACACCTCTTCATTAAAAGCACTCTACAAAAGGAGAACATTGGTTGTTTATCAGCTCTCACTGAGGCAGTGCACTCTCACTTTTTTACATAAATAGATTCAGTGCGTGACCTTATGAGTATTAAATTCAGGCAGCTAAACTGATCAGCAGTATTAAGGAATCCAACAAACAGAATGCCTTAGTACATTTGCAGTGTGTCAAGTTACAAGAGAAGTTACAAGAGACGATATTAATTCATCAGTGAAATATACAGCCGACGATAAAAAAGGTCTATTTTTTTGTCAGGTCATCTGGAGCTGGTTTCACAAAGACAGACTTCAGACAAACAAGTCAGATTGGAGTGCCAGTGGGTGGGGGGAGAATATGGTGTTGCTGCATACAGGTCATGGATGTATTATAAGATCAGCAGCAAGTTATTTTTACAGTGTTTTCTGCAGCTGTCTCCAGTGTTTCAGGCTTTTCTCCACCTTTCAGCACAGAGAATGGTCCATAATAAAAACTGAAGGGGGCGACAACATCACAGTTTGGCAGCTTTAGTTATGAGATGCACACACACAGAGCTCTCCGACATCCCAAACAAACTTTTATATATATGCTTTTACTTGTCTATAGTATTGTATCTATAACATAATCTACTGAAATGCACATCAAATACTTGCACTTTATTAAATACTTGCAGCATCACACAGCAGCAGAAACGATAAGTGTGTCTTTAAATTAAGAGTGTGGCAGAACAGCGGCAGCTTCATTAACACGCCAACCTGGGTAAAATGTCAGTGAATTCGAGTAAAATGCAGACTTTGCTTATCCCGTGTGAATGTTCTGTATAAAAAAAAAAAACAGTCGCAAGGGGGTCATTTCTAAATCACATGAGGTCCCTTGGTAACACCAGTCCTGTGCGAATAGGGCTTAAGAAGGAACTATTTGTTCTCTTTCTCTGTTCTCTTGGCTAATTTTTGAACAAAAAACATGGCCAACGTGCTTCACACTACAAAACTCTCATTCACGTGTGCTTTGTGGCAGAATCTAACAGTTACAATAATATTTAACATTAACAGTTTTTTTTTTTCCAAACTACCTGTGTAATTGTTCATAGATAGACTGGATTAGGGTGGCTAATAATTAAGCTTAAAATGCTTCCAAGAGTAGAGATGGTCTAATTGGACAATATTTATTGTAAATGGCTCGATCAGTGGTCTCAAAATATTTCTATCAGGAAAAAAGTTTAGAAATTAAGCAAAACAGACTAAATGTTTTTACTGCCTGATCCGTCATGGATGCCCAGTCTCCCCCACACATTGTAAGTTTCTCTAGCTTCACTAAGATTCCAGATGGCCCAGCTAACCTCGGTAACCTCGGTGGGACTCGATCAGCCGGGCTGCTTTGTGCTCTGGAGGGGCTGTGTTAAAATGCTACAAAGCAAAACAGTCTTTATTTGTTTTTTTTATGAGTTAATAATGCCCACAATGTGAGCAAATGTGTCTGAAATCAGCTGTTTCTTAATAAACATTCTTCTTTTCAGTCAGTTTAGTGATCACACAAAAACAACACAATAAGACTCAATGGATTACCGCTGGTAATCTGTATCAGACCAGCCATTTCAAATAATATGACATTATTTATCAGCCATAAAAAGTTTGATTGGATCATGTCTATTTAAGAGTAAAACCAGCCTAATGTACAGTATCCTCGTGAAACCAGCCCCTGATGTTGACATGAATATGCAGTTCCATACAGTAGTGATGAAATTATTAAAATCTCCAGGAAGAAAATATCTGAAATTGAGGTTTATGCTTACTTTGTATCTGTAGGGTCCAATTCCATAGTCTCCTACTTTGACTGTAAGATCTGCAGTCAGGTAGCAGTTCCTCAGAGCTAAATCACTATGAGAGCATAGAGAAAGACATGGTTTAAATACTTTCAAGATTCACAATTACCAAATCATTCACTGAATACGAAGCTCACAGGCAAGTTTGTGATCATCACTGGAGTGAAAATATTCAACTGACGCTTGTACGAGTTACTCAATTTTGTTTAGCCTGTACATTGTCATTTGTGTCTATAAAGCAAAGTTAAAGCAAAGACCAGGGGGAAGTGACAACAAAATCAATGTCATCAAGATCAACAAGGAATCCACCATCTGCTCTTAACCCTAAAGGGCTAAGATTACCTCGCAAGAATCGAGGGCAAGCGAGTCTGGCGAGGATCACATATGACTTTGGCGACTATAGGACATTCTTCTTCTGTCATTTGCCTTTGCTCTTCACGTTGCAACAAGACTAATACGGGGGCTATTCCTGACTCGTGCATACAGCAGCAGGATATAGTTTCTAGAGGGAAACACAGGCTCTGCAAACTTTTTGTGGGGCTGCCAGGAGAGGGCGTATGAAGCTCCGCCGCTCTCTCTGGACATTAAGCAGCCATATGTTAGTTCATTCACACCGACTGAAGAGGCAGGCTTTGATTTCCCTTTAGCTCTGCAGCATTCCCTGTGCACAAGTTCCAAGTCCTTTTACCCGCCTAACCACGAATACTGCTGACACCAGTGTTCCTGCGTGTACATGGCCCAGCTACTGTCAGACCCACTGAAACCTCTGTAAGACAAATGGAGACATATTTTAAACTCTCCTGTCCTCTGCTGTTGGCTGAACATACAGTGACACTGATCCACGTCCAAGCTGCTTCTTGATTATATCTGTGAGCAACAGAAAAAGCAAATAACCCTTGGGTCAAAATCTTTATGCCCACTACCAAGAACTGTTAATTATCACCACCTTTCAAAACCAATTATATTTTCACTCAGAAAAATAAATACATATATATATTTATTTATCTACAGAGGGAGCGCATCCTCTTTGCGGCCATAGTTTCTCCTACACCCTTGGAAGGCGAGTGGTATATAGTTGGTTGCAATCTGCAACTTTACCGATAGATGCCACTGAATCCTACAAACTGGTCCTTTAATACTTGAAAGAATACAAACTGTCAAACTTCTTTCTGTCATTTCTGAGTGAGAATATATTCATGGCACACAGTCCAGTATGTGTTTTGCACTTTTGCTACACCTTTCTCACCCTTGCACTTCAAAGCTGAGGTTTCAGCTTTGGATATCAGCCCACACAGCACTTGCCCTGAGGGTTTTGTGTCTGTGGCGCAGCACCATCAACATACATTCAATCTGTAGCTGCAATGCGTGTGTAACATTTTATTTTTTTAACTTTTGCGCCCCTAGAACAAAAGTGCCACGGAAATATTTTTACGATTGTTAATTAAATTAGTCCACACGGAGGGAAGGCTTGTAGAGCTTCCTTTGAGTTGTAACAAGGATTAAAACACAACGCCCAAGATGAGGCTATCCCTTTACATGCAAAAAGCAGAATCATCATATCCTTCTGGCAACGGACAGCTGACACTGTGGCAATGCATGGGAGCTGTGTAATTGGAACCCTCTGAGCTTATTCTGAGCATGCAAAATAGAGCTGATGAGCTGAGCATCGTATGTTATGCCCAAGCCACCCGTTCCCAACACCCCCTGCACCCTACTGGCTGCTAGTAGCCAGACATCCAGTGCTCGCTGGGGTAAAAATGAAAATGAAATGCAGCCTCTCTGCTGTACACACCTTTTTTGGAGAACACTGGTACTCCTGAGACTGGTTGGACAGTAAGCACTAAAGTAAAACTAACAGTTGACCTATGTCTTGACAATCATATTTTATGATGTTTGTGGCTATAAATTTACCAAGTGACATTACATACACAGTACAGTTAGTACATAATAATCATATACAATGAAAAATGTATTAGTCTGCCTTGATCCAAAAATTTAGGGCACCAATATTTATGCATGTTTAATGTGTTGACAAGATGCAACATCAAAATGAAAATGAATGTTAAATAAATTACATTTCAGCCAAATCTTTAATTCCAAATGACAGTTATGTTGCACTGGATAAGAACAGTTCAAATGTATGAGACAAAAGAAAACCCTATCATTTATCCTTCTGTATTTAAATAAATATAGTTTAAAGAGAATAACTCCGTAATTAAGTAATACATATTTAATTAAGAAAACTACTAATCTAATAAATTAAACTGGGGCAGAAAAAAAAAAGTTGGCTCATTGAATAGTCGGGGTTATAAATAAAATACGTAACTGCAATGTTTTTGTGTCTAAATGTCACTAAGAGAGTGAGCATTACCCTAAACAGCAGCTGTCTTCTTTGACAGACAAAGTGTTATGAAGAGCACAATGCTTAGCTTAGTGGGTTAAAACCTGTGAGCTTGCTTGAGTGTTGCAATTCTGAAGTGCTACCTGTGCAGGAAGTTGTGTTTGTGAAGGTGAGTGACACCAGCAGCAATTTCACAGGCCATCCTCTGCAGCTGCAGCAACTCAGCGTTTCTGAACATCCAATCCTGCTGAGACAGATAGCCCCGCAAATCCCCCTGAAAACAGACACACAGACAGACAGACAGTTGTATTAGCTCATCAATATCAAACATAAACATTCAATAAAACCAGAAGAATTTGTATTACAGCAATAGGAATAATAATAATTTAACAAGTGACTCTTTTGAATGCATTGTGCAGAGTCCGCCACACAGGGGCAGTAGACTCTCCTGTTACTGTCTCCTCAGCACTTCTTACTGCTGATGTGTGAGAGGACCAAATAAGGGTAACGCTGTTTAATGGACCTCTATGCTGTGTCACAGAGATTTATAAATAAAAGAGTCCAGCTCAGGTCAGTGAAATAAACTGTGCCCCTGTCTGGTTGGGTTTCGGAGCTCACAAGCGGAGGGGAAGAAAAGAACAAGGTGTCCCGTGAGGCCAGCAGGACACGAGTTAATTAATTACATCCTAACATCACAAACACACACGCATGGTTAGTGAGTGATATTAAGTGTAATGTTACCAGTGTGACTGATCACAGTGCTGTGAGAAGTCAATAGAAGTAACTGGAACAAGGAGTTGCTACAGGGCTCTTTGTGGTTGGATAGAGTCCTGAGGGACTCTAAATGTGAATTACAACAAGGGCCTCAGCTGTGCGCAGGTTCACAACCCAGAGCTGAATGATAACTACACCTGTAGTTATCATTCAACAACAAGTAGCAGGCTGTACAATGGCTGAGAAACTGTCAATACTGTATATATTGTACTTTATTTCACTACGATGTGTGCAGTATATTTAACTCGACTTGACTTCCAAAATGTGAAGGCACAGGGCCATTTAAGTTTAATGTGCTTTTGAGATCATGTTCGCCACGGAGTAAAGCGAAGGAGACTCCTGATTAGCCAGACGAACCGAGACCCCCTGAGGAAAGAGCTACTGAGAACATACTGTACACACACCAGCGTCCTATAATGTACGAGGCGCTTTGCTTAAAAATTCCAAGTCACATGCAGTTATGGAGCGTGCAAGTTTGTGTTTGTGTGTCTGCGTGTTTACAAAGGGTTTACTTTTCCCTGAGCGATCTCGCTACAAGCAGCTTAGATCAGTCGCCTTACGTAAGCAACTCGGTTTGCCTGAACCACATTCACGCCTGCATACTCGGAGAAAAACTATCACACGAAAACACATACGGCTCTGAGAAGCAGTCTTCAGAGAAGAGCTATATTCAATGTATGGTAACTGATACCCTCTGCCTGTCCTCATTTGTGAAGGCTCCACAGCAGGTGATTAAGCCTGGGTTTCAGGAGAGGGGGTCCAGTACTGTTAATGAAACAACATTAACTGTGAAAGGCCAAAACAATTAAGCCTTGTGTCTGACCCGTGGATAAACAAGAATGCACCAAGTTACCAGTGAACAGATTGATGTCTGGCTCAGACACCACATGATTAAGTTATGTAACAAAAAAAAACAAAAAAAAATAGAAAGAAAGAAATTCAAGCTATTTTAAGTGCTTGCCCCCCCATGCAACTAGTTGATACTATAAACAAGGTGTGTATTCTGATTACTGTTAGCTTTTTTACTTGTAAGCTAAACAGAGCAATTGAATGAAATGCGAAACCCAAGCACTGAACAAGCTGCACTGTTTGAACTGCAACAAGTTTAACCAACCGTCTTTGTTAAATCAATGCTAATTTAAAGAATACGTTATCATCGATAAAGCCAATTAACCTACAGAAGTCAAAAAGAACTGCACCAACCAGATGAATTTTAAGGCTCAATTTGCCTACGGTCACAGCATGGTCAGTAACGTACAACTTAATAAATGCCATGACAGTAACATGAAGAGCACTTCCATAACACCACGAGGATTGTTGCTTTAACGATCGTAATAAATGAAGGAGATCAACAGCTTTTTGAAAGCCAAAAGTCAGCTGGCTTACGTCTGAGGCCCTGAACCAGAGAAGGGTCTGACTAACGTCCTGGCCTGGCACCAGGCTGGAGATCCATGCATTAGAAGCCGTCAGTCACGCTATGGTATGTGACATTCTGCGGCCCTTGCACCAGTTGCTTGATGTATTTTGATGTCTAAAATGCTTTGAGTCAGGGTTACCCGGCACGGGTGATACGGGCCGGAAAAACCACCATCAATCACCAGGCTGTCACAGGGAACGTCACAGTATATTGGCTTTTTCGGATTCATCTTGTCCACTGCGCAGCTGCAGTGTCACATTTCATGTTTCGGCATCTTAGGGGATGATTGACACGGCCTGAAGTAGTAAGAGACCACAGCCAAGTTGTCTTTTACTCTAAATTCAACATGAAAGTAGGTTGAAACTGCTATTTTAATGTTTCATGTGCAAGTAGTGCAAATAAAACTTCTTGTATTGTATCCTACTGTATTGAAAGAAAGAAAACACGTATTGTGTAAAACAAGATCCCACTTGGACGAAGTCCTAAAAACTCTTTATCCAGCAGGGGATAACGAGCATAGACATCACTCAGTTGTGCTCCCCTCACACATTATCACCCTCAACAAACAGGACCTGGTCTTCATTACACTATCTTCCTTAATGACTGGTACACACTTGCGATAAGTCATTCACCTTGTCTCGTTTCCATCTCCTGTCAGAGACATTAATAGAGCTGGCTGGGAAAGACCACAATGCCAGGACACCGGCCAGGCCTGGGCAGCTGACAATACCCCGGCCCAACAAAGTTATGCAATGTCTGGCAACGTGAGCCAAACTAGATCCTGCTGGACACGTTACCAGTACAGATAAATGTGGCAAGGTGGGGGGTGGAGTTACTACTCAATGCATTTGTGTCACCGAAGCAGCAGCCATGCACTTCCTTTTTCCTGCAAGCACATAAAATGTGGCTCAACATCCAAGGAGCAGAAAAGAAAATGTTCCACCATGCTGCAGACATGGCTAATAAATTACAGAAAATGCAGCCAGACCAGTGCAATGTTTACCTTTTAAACCAAGTGTGAAGTCAAACTTTATGGCTCAGGCTGTGCCAGCTCATTTATGGTTACCACAGAAAGGACATCCTGGCATCAAGCAGTAATAACCGGGAGGACCTGTGCCCCTCTTGTGCACCAGACACACCTGAGCCTGATACACTCACACACACAAGATTTACTGCTGCCAGAGTAGGACAAGGGTCATCTGATTCAACAGTTCACTCACATGTCAAATAAGTTGTTTTAATTCAACTGTGAGGTTTTGCTTTCACAAATGTGAAGAAACACTTTTAATTTAAAATGTAATACTCTAACTGTTGGTCAGATTAATAGTTAGACATCAGTTATGATTCAATTGTCATTTTTGATATTTTATACAGTAAATGATCAGCCAATACTTTTATAAATTACACCTGCAATAACTAATATATTTTGGCCACTTGGGGGCAGCGGAAGTTGCAAACACAATATTAACTTATAATCACCTTTTAAGTTGAACTTGCTGGCAAACGGTTACTTATTTAAACATTCAGCAGTTATAGGGCAATATTTTATTCATATGGAGTCGTGTTTCTGGTCAGCTGGTGAATATAAATTCCTTCTTTTAACCTTGTTTTGGTCTCCTGAGGCAAATATCTGCCTCCTTAGCTGCTCATTGAAAAGAGCTGCTCTATGTGGCCGAAAACGACGACACGAGAGCAGTGAAAGTGAACCGGAGGAGAGAGGAGTTGCAGATTCAGGCGATAATTCTCGTTGTCACATTGTTATTTGATTTATCATTAAAAAAATATGTTGTAGCCGCTTTAAAGTATAATGAAAATAGTAACAAGTACAAGTCTATTCTGGAGTCTGTGTTAATCAATAGCAATTATAACATATGGAGGAGTCATGAAGACTACGTAAGTAGAAGGAATGTTGAGTCAATTGTAAGGTAAGTTTTGAGGCTGCACTTTGATGGATTACATCACATCACATTATAAGACCTTTCTTGCTGCTGCATGGAGCACACTGGTGTTTGCGTGTGATTTGTGCCAGTGAGTTGAAAATAACCAGCACAACATTTAGCCAGCGCAAAACTGAAGTGACACAACAGATCGGCCACTGACGTCGGTGAATGGCATCTTATTTGCCGTTAAGCCGACGTCAGTGGACAAGGCAAATATCGACTGATGCGTCCCAACTTTTTAATATATTGTTATCCAACACTACAACAAATTAAGCTCAAATGTTGAATCCGCATTTCTCTGACTGTTAGTGTTCATTACAGGCTGGATTAGAAAGTGCAGTGTTTTCTATTTCTTGGTTACTGAACCAAACAGACACCGAGGTGGAGTTTATTTTTAGGGGAACATTTTTGGCTATGCACCCCATAAGTTTCGTTGAGAACAGCTTAGTTTACTTTAGACTCAACTCAACAGTTTCTAACATACACAAGGTGCTACCCATAAAAATGCACAAACACAGCAACTGGCGGTGCCGATACCAGGGGAGCGTAAATGGAGCCTGTTGCTTTACTGGGTGAGGTGGGAATGTGAGAGGTCGCAGGCTTAGACTAGCTATGCGACTTCAGGAGGGGGAGGGGAGCAGCGGAGGAGGGAGGGGAGGGAGCTCCAAGCAGTCAGAGCCCAGCCCACCCAGGATAGGTAAAGAAACATTGAACAAATCAGCTGCCAGGACGAAGCCTGAGTCACTTCAATATGTTTAGGTGAACAAGGGCTAATTTGGGATTGAGACAGTAGGCTCTCAGTCCAGTTGGACAGTAGGGCGGGTCAGCTATGCAATGCTTGCCGGACAGTATTTAAAGGGGTCTTGCCCTGTGAATTTGTGAGCTTAATGGACTGACAAGAGCTAATTCTCAGATTTCTCAATTAATGAAGCCTTCTAAGTGAAGAATGGCTGAACTAGCAAGTAGGAAATGAACCTTCTTGCAATCCCTCGACACTTGTACACAATGACGGCATGTTAACCGGCACAAAATAAGATTACACGCTGCAGATTTATAGTACATAAATTAAAATTAAAATGATTAATTTTGGCTGTTACACAAGTTTCTCAAACACTTTGTTTTGTAGATTAAAAAGGGGTTGATGGTGTTTGTTATAAATAACATTTAGTACAGCATGCGGTCACTCACCATTTCACAGTACTCAAAGACAAGCAAGAAGGGAATGGCCTCAACGCACTGTCCCAGGCATTGGAGGATGTTTGGGTGCTGCAGCACTCTGCATAGATAAAATAACATGAAACCTGTTAATACTGATGTTAATTAGTCAATCTTAGGCAATCTTGAAGATTTGAGAGGAGATTAATGCAATGTGCAAGAGGAGAGGTAGAGGGTGCTGCTAACATTACAGTGATGACTATTTTTGTCCACATGTACTGTATGCATGTCCTTCCACTCACAATATAAAATACTATCAGTATTTAATCTAACATTATAGATCACCTGATTGAAAACAACAGAAACATAATAATAGTCTTCAGTCAAGGGATTTAGGGTGTTTACCTGTATGGATCCCCTTGCTGCAAGAAGTCATTCTGCTCCTTGGCACTTGCATTAGCTTTTAACTCCTTCACCACCACTCTGGCTCCACCTGGATCTGTGTAGATCTCACTCAGAAGGACCTGTTGATACAACACTTCAGACTTAACAAGATACAGAGAAATAGGCCAAACAGGATGTTTCAGGTTCAAACAAGATTTGAAAAATGTGACAAACTCTGGACAAACTGGGGATTGTTTGGAGAACGTGTATTTACCTATCAACCTTAAGATGAGTCATGGAATAAGCAGTAAGAACAAAGAAGAGAATATGTGCCTAAACCAGTTATAACAGATTCAAACAGCCACCTAAATGTGTTCAACCCTAACTTGAATCCACCTGAATCATGCTTAACAAATGAAACTGCCTCACCTTACTTCAAAAAGTGAATTAAAGAAAACAAATCTTACCTGGCCAAACCAGCCATTTCCAATCTCTTGGATGTAACTCAAGCTGTGGCGTGCTACCTGGAAACCTGTGGATCCCTCTGTGAAACAACCACAAAACCTTGTTAATTAAGACTGTACTAATGAACAGGCTTCACCTTGAGCATGTGTTACTCATAAGTGTGGTGATTTATTGACAGGTAGTGCTCAAGATCCCTATCAGATGTGTTTTTCTTAGTACAGTACATCACAAAAACACACCAAACTTCCATATATTTTCCCTAAACATTGTGTTTTGACACACATAAATTTGTCTGCGAGTGTGCATGTGCCTGTGCCTGACCTGCGATGAGGGAGGGAGGTTGGAGGTGTGGGGGTCCAGGCAGGGCCACAGGAGACACAGCGAGGGTGTACACCTCAGCTGGGGACTGCATAGAGGGCGTGTCCTCTGCCGGTGGAGTGAAGTCAATCTCATCATCAAAGTGGTCCTCAAACTCCTGCGTCAACAAAAAAAAAACAAGAAGGGATTAAAACCGGCTTGTCATGACACTACAGAGCACATCTTTCACAACAGGAGCTAGGTTCACAGTGGCTGTCCATTACGATCCATGCGCACTCTGTATTCGGTAGGCGTGGGCGGCCCGCATGGGAGCAGGTGGAGCTGTGGCTGTCTGGCTACCTGCCTGCCAGGACTCTCACCTTGAAGTTGATCTCCCTTTCCTTGCAGCAGGTCACGCAGTTCACTAGCAACACCACCAAGGCCACAAGCGCCGTCAGCGACACCACCAGGGACAGGTAGAGAGACACGGACAGCGTGTCCCCTGTACCTCCACCTGAAAAGAAGGACAGACACAAAGTATGCTGAATCATTCGCAGTAATAGCTGTGCTTCAAAATGTATCTGGAAGAGAATGAAAGAAGGCACCTGACAGCCTTGTCACGAGCATAAACATAAGTGTGTTTGACAGTAATACAGCACGCCAGGGGTGTACTGGCTCTTCTTCTAAATCCACCCACAACAAAAAGCTTGACAGCAAAAATAAACTGCACTGTGCTCCTGCAACTTTTGGAGCTCCCTGCTCTCTTTCACTAGCAACTCCTCTGCAGAGGGAAGAAAGATTAAAAAAAGGTTCATTTATGGTTCACAATTTCTGCAAACATTACGTGACAATAATTGTGACTTCTTCAGAACCAGAACAAGCAACCTCTATCCCTAATCGGCCATTCGGGGGACAGCTGTGGGGGTTTTCACTGGCTGATAAGCAGCTGATGGTGCAGCAGTGGTGACAGCAGGTGTGGGTCTGTGCCGGTGAGGATGCTGCTGGCCCAGCAGTTTGAGTGGCAGGGCTGACAGCAGTCTTGCAACCCACCCACTGCTCTGCTCAGCTGCTGCACCTCTCACTACACCTATGCTGACCAACACACACACACACACACACGCACAGCTGAGGCTTTCCATTTTGGTGCAACCGATTTCCAATTTAGTGCCACCAACGTCTTTGTTCTGGAGACTGCTTCACACACACAACACATTTTAACTATTAGAGGCCCAATTTATTTCCAGCGTCTGTAGTATAGCCCTGTAAAAAAAAAAAACACAGATAACGTGCTAATGAAGGAAATAAAAGTGGGCTGTAGTAGGTAGCCAAACCACATTTATAGCAGATTTTGATATAGCAATACATTTAAGTTGTGGCTGTGGCTCAGGAGGTAGAGCGGGTCATCCACTAATAGATAGATAAATAGATTTGCGGCTCCTCAAAGCCAGGTATCGCAGTGTGCGAACCCCAAATTGCTCCCAACGCTGTGCCGTCAGTGAGCGTGAATGAATTTGTTTCTGTTTCTGATTGCAGCATCTGCAAAACGGGTGAATGTGACATGTAGATTAAAGAGCTTTGAGTGGTAAGAAGAATAGAAAGGTGCTATATAAGTGCAAACCATTCAAATGATATTATTTAGAAAAATTAAAGATGCTCCAAAGGCAGAATTGTTAAGTGTAGGCAACGGCCTTTAACTAAAAAAAAATATGTTCTCCCTGGATTGGAAGCTTACAAAGATGGACAGACAAAGTATTTAAAAAATGCCTGTTTCTTTCTGACAAAAGCTCAACCATGTTCTTGTCCACTTTGTCTTGTCAGGTGCCAAATGTCACTGCTCATGCCTAACAGCTCGTCTGAAAGGTGTGAGTACTGTCTGCCTGTTAGAGTCAGTGCTGTATGTGAATGAACAGCCCAATCCACTTGAAGCTTATTTTATAATTGCACTATGTCGTATCACATCGTAATAAACGTGGACATAATCTCAGCCCTCTAGATCTCGACAGGGCATGATGTGTGTGTATGACGGAGAGAGTAAGAGTGTGTACTGAGAGACTGGTGAGAATTCGTGGGAGACTCTCCTCCCCGTTCTCCGTCCCGTGTTTACTCTGTCTCCCACTGGTCGCAGCTTGTCAGGTACATCCTGTCCGCTGGAGGGAGAATCAACACCTGCTGAGTCTCCTTCTGCTGAATTACAAAATTCCTGACAGATGAAAGCGGTTGCTGAATACATCCAAACTATAACCCTACCACTAGTTGTCCCATGTTGTCACATTAGCAGAGATTTTTTTTTAGTAATACTGCAACACAGTCTGAGCCCTTTGGAATAAATGAGAGACCAGACTGAGGCTAATATGTTTGCAATGAGCTGGTAAATTCGAAAACATATTTTTTCCCTCTCCTTTTTGACATTTTTAACAATGTATAAATTGCGCTCATTCGGATGGGATCAATCTGAAAATGGTCTCTCGTGTGGATGGTGCAAAAAAAAAAAAAAAAAGCTTTTCCATATTATAGCATATCCTCGTTGGACACAGTCCGGTCCTGAAATGTTAAAATCAAATCTCTCCGGATAGCTTATACAGGTGTCATCTTTAATCTGCATTTATAGTTATTGTGAAAAAAGAAAATGCTCTTAGTGCAGCAGCAGGGGGATTATTATTATTATCCTGAGCTACCCTTTTTGATCTATTTTACATGCTTGCAGATGTCAAAAGAAATCGAAAGTCGACTGAATGTCAAAGAAAACATCTAAACAATGCATCCAACCTTACTGAAACAAGGAGAGTAGGAGGCAACAGAAAGGAGATTTAAAGTGCTGACACCGAGCTGAGGCACTGGGATGTGTCACACTCACACCAGACAATGGCTGTAATGCATAATGTTGTTGTTGTTGTTTGTCAGCAGAAAGAGGGGAAAGAAGAACAGATTTAGCTATTTTTCTCCCGTTTTGGCGTTAACTAATCTGGTCCTGGTTCCCCCGGTATTATAAATAAAATATTCTCTCCAATTTACCCTGAGGTAAGAACTTGCAGAGGCTGAAAGCGAGTCTAACAAACAACAAGCTGAGCAGTGATCTTACTGCCAGTCCGCTCTGGTCAGATGGAGCAGCTGTGTATTCAGACAGCACAGCAGATGAAATGAGCAGTAATCACTTTATCTCCCCGGGGAACATCAGATATGATCCAAAGTGTCAGCCATGATTGATATTCATTTCATGTCTACTGCAGACAGTACGCCAAGCTATCACAGACGAAAAATAGACAGGATTAAGCTGGTCTCTTACGTCCTGACTTTTTTTCTTTTTTTTACAAATGTCTTGAGAGCCTTAGGTTTTCCCAAACTGACATACATTTTCAAACTGTGAGCTGTGTTTCCCCTACCGCTGAGATCCAGTGTAACATTACAACTCTAGATCACGCTCGGTCAAAGACACCACAGGCAACTTGGCCTTCAGGAAAAGTAAAAAGAGGTATACTGTGTGAAATACCTGAAACACGTATTTAAACCAGTCCTGAATGCTTCCACGGGAATACTTGCACAGACACCTCCTCTGTACTAAAGACTGCACTAGAGAAACAGTGTCTGTGGTGAAATATTGATGAGAAGAGACATTAAAGATTAAATGGGTCTACAGTCAGAACACAGGTCAAGTGGATGTAGCTCTAAATGCAGATGTGTACTTACAACTGTTAAATTAAAGTGTTGCTGACCTTGCAATTCATCATCGGCATCAGGAGGGAGGCGATGTGCCTCGCTTAGTCTTATATGGGCTACTGAAAGGTTACGCACAAATCCTTTGTGTTACAGTTGTAAGTAGAAAGAACAGGAGGAGAACTGACGCAGCTCGACATAATAGACTGAATCTGCTTAACATTCATTAATAAGAACCACAAACCACACAGTCATTTCAGCTTGTTGTGAGTCAGATTTTACTGCTAGCACTTGACATGTCATAGCTTCCAGATAGGACACGCTACAAACAAATAGGAAACTATGTGGAGAGAGCGATCCAGAGGAATTAACATGGTCTGGAGGGAAGAAACAATGTGACATCAGGCAAATGTCAAGTGCAGTAAAAGCCTTCCAGTAAAGAGAAATGAAACTAAATATAAGAAAACATAAGAAAAGCCTCTATTGATCCCAGAGGGGAAATCCTGTTTGTCTGTGTATTCAGTGAGAATCACAGCCAGTAGCTTAGCATATGTCAATAAAGGAAATCTGGTTGGTCTAAATCTCTATTTAGACTATGGATGTAACGACACTCAACTCAAAGACTGAAAGACTGATTTTCACAGATTTTATTTCTGACGGTTATAAACTGTGCAAAACAATGTTTCCTTTCGTGAAGTGAAATTGATACCACAATTCACTTTTAATCTCACCGATTTGAATCCTCACATATTTGTATCACGACTGAACCGTCTCTCGATATATATCTTTAAATTCTTCATCTGAAAATGCTGAGTTGTTGGTAGAACTGGTGAGGTACAGAGCTACAGGGACTCTCCGGTTTGGATAAATACAAACGTCATAAAGATTTACAACTGTAAACATACTGCAGCCCACTACCCCCACCACCACAGCCTCACACTGAGAGAAGGAAACCCCCGAGTCGGGATAAGACCATCCACATATGATTCATAATTGTTGACTGGCGAGACTTTCCAAAATGGAGCTACTGATAAACCATGACGTAATGGCCCTGTTCCAGTCACATCCAAAATACGAAGATTTTTTTAACAAAACACTTCCATCTAGTAAGTAAATTTAATTTATAAAGCACATTTAAACACAGTATAAACCGACCAAACGATGCGTACAGTGGATGACTAAAAAAAGGCAAATAATCTACAATCACAGCCAACGAAATCTGTCACTTTGTTCGACTGTTCAGAGTTCCAGCTGGCTTTAATAAAGCCAAAGCTTAAAACCTCACAACAATCCTGTGAAAAACATGTGGCTGTAATTGCAGGCAGCTTTTTGATACGAACACCTCCTGTCTGTTTCAGGAGCGTGACGGGGATCCAGGCAGCGCAGGACTCCCAGAGAGGCTGTAGCTGCAGTCAGATAGAAAAGACAGGAGCTGGGTCACGGCAGCTCTACGTGGGATCAGTTCTCCTCCGCTAGGCCTTATCTGAGTCATGGGTTCATATTATGACTTGGCAGGCTCCACCAAAATGACTCAACTGGTTTTTGGGACCAATACGGCAGGGAGCTGCCAGGTCTCATTTCGGTTCCTCTGCATATTTCAGTAGGCATTCACACAGAGGGGGAGCTGACCCATTTTTTTGCAGATTTTACCCACCAGTGTGCACAACAGTGGATGTCTGCACTTTCGGTTACACGCAGGATGAAGGACGGCGTTGTCTGGCTGACGTGTTTGGGTTTCGGCTAAGATGTGTGTGCCTGCTAAAATAGGAAGCGCTAGAGGCTCGTCGATCAAATGAAGAGCCCAGGGATCTGAAGCAGCCAATACTTGTGGCTGCCCTTGGAAGGATCCATAGTAACACTGTGTCGTTTTCAATCATAAATCAGTAACGTCTGCCGTCAAAACAATAAGACACTATATATATTGGTCAATATCCGCATGTGTTCTCTCTTTTTTCATATACTTTTCTTTTTAAATATGTAAAATGAAGCAAGCAAATGGACTAAAGGGGGCCGTGGCTGGAGCCTCGGCCCCTGACAGCAAGATAACTGATAAGCTGGTTTGTGAAAGCAGCATCGCCTCCACAGCGTCTCAGAGCCACTGAGTAATGCAGTGGAAGGTTAAGGCCAATGTCCACCTTGACTTATAAACTAGACATGCCACCATCACCTTCCTGTTACTACAGTTAAAGCTTACCCATCTACCCTCACCCATGTTTGATATGTGTAAACAAAGCGCATGTCACTGGACGCCCGGCTTTTGAAACTCCCTCTCCAGCTCTTCTTTTACGTGTGATCTCACCCGTAATTCATTTTCCTAAATCCAAATGTTTTTATTCTCCTAAATACAAACTTTAAACAACCGAGTATTACTGTATCACACCTGGGCAAAGAACAGGTTGCTAAGTAATAAAAGCATAAAAAGCATGCGCATATTGCGACACACCTTTCCCGTACGCTGTATTATAATTATGTAAACATCACTGTTGCTAATCATTGACTGGTGCTGATAAGCTTGGAATGTGTTACAGTTACACATTACCAATATTCACGTACGCATCCATTCATTTCTAACAGGGATGCTGGTTACATTATACCAAGAGAGGCCACAGTGAGAAGATCCAAAAACAGTGAAACACTGAAACTATTCCCTTGTCTCTGAAGTGTGGCGTCCTCAACAAACGGCTGTTGTAGTAATTGAGTCATCTACTTGAATTGAGTACTATTTTTCGATTAACAACCTAATTCTGTTTGGAAAACAGTCAAAATACTTTAAAGGGAATTATAATGCGCTGAAATGAAGGAAACCAAATATATACTAATCCTTGAGAAGCTGTAACCGCCAAAACGCTACGTTAAAGTTTTTACTCGATGAATACCACTGATGATTAAAACTATGATTAAAATTGTCATCAATTATTCTGCTGTTGATACACTATCAGTTACAAAACAATAACATCTGATTAGTAACAAGTAAAACTGGTGGGACTGAATTGTTGTCATACATTTCCAGTTTCCTCCTGTTTCTCTAAACTGTTTTCTTCCACGCACAGACTTTCATTCATCCTAAAATAATCGAATGATCATCACACCCGAGACAAAACCTGTGATGTGGGAGAAGTGCCAGGACACTATGATCAAAGAGGTTATTCAAGGATCACATCAAAACAATGAGAAACAGTGTTTCCATGCTGGTAGGCCAACATCTAATCCACTGTACCATAAACTTGTTTAAATGCCAATGACTGTGAAAGGTGAAACACCCCATTACCTGTAGTTAAACCGGGCTGTTCTCCATTAACTCACATCACTGCTGCCCGATGACTGACTCATGTGCGTTCAAAATCAATCAGAGTGAAACTAGACAAGGTTAACAAGTATTTTCCGAGTGCTGTTGTTTGTGTTCACCTGTTCGCTGTCAACTAGCTGAGTCGTAACGATGACACGCAGGGATTTTCCACATATTACTACAGACAGACAGAACAACTGATGTCCCTTTAAACTTTGTGATCAAACACATGTCAACGTCAATTAGCACGACTCTCACATACACTGATAACACACTCCGCTGGTGAGCAGGAAATGCAGGCAGGTTGTTGTGTTGTTAGCCTTTAGCTGCTGATTAGCACCAGCTACCAGCAAATACGAGCCGACAGAAACATCCGCTAGCTGGCGGCCGGACGGCAAACAGTTTAAGCGAGTGAACAAAGTGTGTATCAGCTTGCAGTCAGCTGTCTCACCTGATGTGCGAGGATACAGCAGAGGAGCACCTTCAGACAGACACAACGCCGACAGAAGAACCCCAGTGGCCAGCAACCAAACATTTCCATGGCGGCTCTTCATCCTCCTAGCTCGGCTAACTAAACGCCAGCTAATTGGAATCGTCGTCCTAAACAGCAAATGACCGGTTCGATACTAAATTAAGTGTTTTAATCGTTTAACCCCAGCGTAGGCTTCGCGAACACGCATATTTTCTGTCTGTTTAACGTCAGCGACTCCCTGTTAGCCAGCTAACTAGCTTCGGCTAGCACGTCAATGCTAAGTGTTTTAGCTGACGACAGCAAACACCGCTACGAGATGCGGTGTCCCGTCGCCCATGGAGACCAGAGGAGCGATCACCTTTCCCGACCGATCATATTCGGTGTGTCTGCGTTAATGCTCTTTCGATGAACACAGCTGAGGGACATTAATCAATAGACTATCATGAGACACCTCTCCTCCAAAGCGCCATCTTCCTGGACGACGTCACACCGCGGGATGAGGCGTACGACTTCGAGTGATTGACAAGTGCCCCAGCCAATCACAGCGAAGGACACCTTCACGTTGCACAGCACCGAGCCAATCAGCTTCGAGCTTTATTATCAGTCATGTAAATCCAGTGCTTTGTGTCAAAGCTGAAGAAAGCTTTTTACATCCAGTCATTTGCAAACCATGTGATGCACGCAGTACTGATGAGGAAAGACGACCTGTCTATATTAAATGTTTATTTCTGGATTTACGGCCAACCATAACCTATCCAGCTGCATTTTATAGGCGGACGGTGTCATTTGACTGCTGCGATGGTGCTGGCTTACAGTTCATGATCTGTTTCTTGTTCAGTTTCTTTCATATGAATATTGCTGGGCATTAGATGTACTCATTAGAGAACTCATTCTTTCTGATGATTAAACAAAGCAAACAAAATGTAACTCTATTTCGATCCCAAATGCTAAAGAGGCTAAAGAGCTGTCAAGTTGTTATAGGTTATTGATACCAATTAAAGACAGCAACACCTCTGTCTACCTGTACGTTTTTTCCTGACATAATATTGTTTTATTGGCTTTCAAGCCATAGCACATGAGAATTGATTTATTTTGTGTGTTAATATATAACAGATTTCATTATTTTATTGCTGTGTTTATGCTTGCTAACAAGACAAACCCACATATTTCTCCTGTGTTATTATATATAGCTAAAATTTACAACATGACAATTTAATCTTCATGTTTTTCCACAGTGTCTTTATTACATGTTTTAAAGATTACCAGACATAATTAATACCAAAAATAAGAGCACTAATGGTTGATTGATAAGCATCACACTCATCTCCTCTACTGAAAGGTTTTGTCTTTCCTGAGTACACCTGCTTCTGTATTTTACATCACTATTCCTTATGAATGACATGAAAGATTTGCACTGGTAAAAATAAATAAAAATAAAATGATTATCAGATTTGAATGTCATTATTCTTTATACTATTTGTATTTGTGTGTGTTTTCAAAACAATATGAGTGAGAAAATGATCTGCTCTGATTAACTGATGAAGGAGGAGGAGGCTTTGTGGCGTGAGGGAAATCTCCCTGGGTTTGAGGACAGATACGTCAGGTTGCTTCTTGCACTCTGGATCACGAAGCTGAGAGAGAGTGCTGGTGGCTTATAGGCAGAAAGCAAGAGAGGCAGAGATCGGCACATCACAGGCTCAGAGAGCGAAAAACCTCACCCAAAGCACGGTGAGTACCAAGCTTTTTTGCAAATTCATGTGCACAACAATGTTTTTGTGATGGTAGCTGGTAGTTCTGTGTGTGTTTGTGCTTTGGAGCTTTCTTTAGCTTAAAAAGATGGGGGATTAAAAAAAAAAAATAGGATGTTCAACCTTCTTTGTGTTTGCTTCTTCAAGTTGCAACA
Source organism: Morone saxatilis (assembly GCF_004916995.1). Lineage (NCBI taxonomy): Eukaryota > Metazoa > Chordata > Actinopteri > Moronidae > Morone > Morone saxatilis. Next base: position 10,485,217 of record NW_023339696.1, on the reverse strand, counting down.
ACTTTCTCAGTCGGGAAGGAAAATCTTTCATTTTGTGAAACAAAGCTTGGATCATCAAGCAATTCTCATAAGATTTCTGTCATATGATGACATATATCTGTTTCCCTCTCTCTCAGAAAATAACACAAAGTTATATCTTTTTTTAATATG
>NW_023339696.1:10474070-10484995 GCF_004916995.1 Morone saxatilis | reverse complement strand
TGTCACTTTGCATTTTCTCCATGCGTGTGTGTTTGCATCCCTCAGGCAGCTACAGAGGACCATGGCATTTGCAGGGATGCTGAGCGACGAGGACATCAAGGCTGCGGTCCAGGCTTGTCAAAGTGAGTCAGACAGCACACACACACACACACACACATATACTTGCACGCAAGGAGACAGACCCTTCACTAGCATCTAATTGTTAACACAAGTAGGTGAGTACTGTACATCAACTCACATATTACAGAGAGAGAGAGAGCGACAGGCATTGTTGGACCTACTTCCACTCCCACAAGGGATACCTGTGTGGTGTGTTGTTCACAGGGGGGGACAGGAGAGAGCTTGCAGGTAACCAGGCAGCCATGCGACAGGAGAGCAGTTACCGCCCAGATACCAAGTGTTTATGCTGAGCATTCACACAGAGAAGACAAAATCACATGAGCTATACTGCCTTCACATCTCAAAGCTCTTAATCATTTATCTCTAGCAATTATGTCTGCATGACAAAGCAAACACAGCTCAACCGCTCCAATGAATATCAAATGTCAGCGCTTATATGCCCTTTATTGAAGAAATCCCCTGCTTTTGGCAGTGTTTTAGGCAAAACAACATTCAAACTTTTGTATTTCATTTTTTGGATCTAGTATGTATGATTTATTTCAAGAAGTGATGGAAAACTATTTTTTTTTTAAATATCTCAACTCTTTCAGCAAATCAACATTTTCAGTTACTTGAAGGTAACTCATCCTAGATAAGAATTTCCACTCTTAACAGCTCTTAACATTTAGGATTGCATTAGACCCACAGGCAATATTCAGTGTGCTTTCACTGTTTCAATGGCACAATGACATAGCCGATAATGTTATAAGACAGTGATGCACTACAGGGTGTATATTGGTAAATGTCATTGGTTGAAGAATGAAACCCATCTGAGAGAATGAGTAAATGCGACATCTCTATTCAGCCCCATTATTGCTTTTTTGTCATCCTGTGATTGACCCCTCACTCTCACATCTGTCTCTCTCTCTCTCTCTCTCTCTCTCTCTCTCTCTCTCTCCATCTCTTTCTCTCTGCCTATGTAGCTCCAGGCACATTCGACTTCAAGTCGTTCTTTGCTCAAGTGGGACTCACCGGCTCATCTGAGGCAGATGGCAAAAAGGTGTTTACAGTTCTGGACCAAGACAGGAGTGGATACATTGAGGAGGAGGAGCTCAAGTAAGGAGAGAGTGTGTGTGGTTTAGGGGCTAGAGTAATGATACAGATGGGTGTGTGTGAGTGTGTGTGTGTGTGTTACATTTTTACTGTACCTCCCTTGTGGTGGCCCTCAGGCAGAGGTCACTGTAAGAATGGAGCAGCCTTTCCGCTGCGAATGAATTCAGTAATACATGAGGGGAGGGCTGGTGAGTGAGTGATGGAGAGGGGTCGGTTAAGACAGCTCAGAAAGACCTGGAGGGGGAGAAAATGCCATCAGAAAAGATAAAGTCTCAGATACAAAGTTGAACTTATCGCTGATATTTTTTTGTGCACGCATTAGGCTGTTCCTTCAGAATTTCTCTCCGGGGGCGAGGGAGCTGACTGTGGCTGAGACCAAAGCTCTGATGGCTGCCGGAGATAAGGATGGCGATGGCAAGATTGGGATGGAAGGTGGGTGCATGTAAAACATCTAAAAAAAAAAGCTGTCAGCAGATGAGAAAAGGAGCCATCTGTACAGGGAGCTGTCCATTGCTTAGTGCTGAAACTGCAGTCTATAAAAAGCACATGCATTAACACTATATACTGAAGTATAAAAGTACTACAACAAGCTAAAATATATACACTTTCTTGTTTGTTTAGTCATCTTCATTAACCATAATGTTGTATTACACTGACTTTCGCCTGGAGAACACTATTTCAATTTGCTATGTGAAGCACTTTGGGCTGCATGTTTGTATGAAAAGTGCTATAAAAATAAAGTTGAGTTGAGTTAAAAGGGATCTCTGACTGAATCAACTGTTTCTGTTTCTCCCCCACAGAGTTCTGCGAAATCCTGAAATAAAGAGAAAAAACATGCATGACCACGGCTGTCTTTCCTTATTTTGAATAATGGGTTTCTCATGGAAATCCTGACTTTCCAGATTGTTTGAGACCAGACAGATAATCTGCACCTGCCTGCTGCTCTCCCTGTTGATGTGATACAATAATTCATAAGATGTTTGGTGGACAGACAGTTAAAGCTGGCTATTAGTTGTGTGTGTTTAATCGATCAGGTACCTGGAATGGATTAATAAATGTATTTGAGATGTGATATAACTGTGTGCTGGTCATTCTTTTGCCTGTAACAGACCATACATGAAGTGTTTTTATGTTATTTTATGGCTGGATATAATTTCAACATTTCACTACAACTTACAGTAATGACATCCAGGGTATTCAGGGAATTAAATTCACTTAATTCTGAGTATGAAGTCCCTACATCACTACATTTATGAGAAAAGTTAGAGATGACTGACAAGATTAGCAAATCACAAGAGACTTTTCATTAAATTATACTGCACAAAGAGAGTACACTGGTTCTGAGTGAGCTATTAGCATTCTGCAGTCCATTAATTAAGGTTGAGTAGTCTGAATTCATAAAGGAAACAGGAACAGGAAATATTTAGGACAGGGGTCTTCAACTGCGCTCCCTCTCCCTCCCTCTGGCAAGCAGCATGATGTCAAAAATATAATGTAAACCAGCCCTCAAGATAATTTTTTTTTTCTAGCTGTTTCATATTAATTCAAACTACCCATTCATGTACAATAAAAAAACTACTTCATTTTTAAAAATGTATCTCCTTTGGCACAAAAGGTAAAAGGTGCCTGCAAATGGTTAATAAGAAGAGAGCAGGTTTCAGGTCTTCATTTGTTGTTGGCTGCAAATAACAAAGCAAATGATATAAAATGATGACATAAAATGTATAGAAACTCCTGACTGTCACAGGCATCATTTTGATGGTAAACCCCATTCTGATTCACTGCTGCAGTGTAGCTTATGTCCTAAAACATGTAGTGAGTGGGGAAACTGAAAGATTTTGAGAAAATCATTTGCTCTAAAATAGTGGAATTTTGTATTTTAAATTGGTGGGACCCCTCTTCAAATAAAGACATAAAAAATTGGGACTAGTACTGCCTTCTGCTGGACAGATTTCGAATGCCTGCAGAATTCCCACCGTAATTATGGAAAAGATTCATAATTTAATAGTTTATAGAGACCTGAAATGACTGAGGTGAATGTCTGTGACAAGTGATTAACGTTTAAATGACCTAAAGGTCTGGGGTTTACATATCATAAAGAGGTCATGTATGCCACAAAAACACATTCATCAGTCACACAAAAACACACAAAAAGCTAGTTTATTCTTTTTAAATAGTCAAAAAATAGTCTAATTAGTTGGTGTATTGCCTATTTAGTGGTATAAGTCTTGTCACTGTTAGGGCACTGGGTTGCTTTGAAACTTACTGCATGTGGAGTTCAGATGAACCATATGGGAATATAGCTATGTAGCCTATACATTAGGTAGAGCTGGTTAGGACAGGCCAGCATTGGCTGAGGCTGCACATATCTTTCATCTGAGACCATCTTAGGGCGGTGCTACAAGTCCAATCCTTCAGATGCAAGACAGGAAAGTCTGACTCCAATAATTTATAATAAACTCTCAGTAAAACTGAGAAGAATATTAACTATGTGGGAAATAACCAGACAGTGAAGTAAATGAACTTCTGCGCAGCCTATTACACACTGCAGGCAAGAGTATGGAATACAGCTGGTATTATTAAAGATAAAATATCACATAAAGTACATTATGATGGGCTGAGGTGCTGCAGCCTCATAATGCATATGACTGTGCTATAGCCTATGGCAACATTGCACTGATACCACATGAGAGAGAATGAACAAATTCTAACAAGCAGTCTACCACAGAGGAACATGTATCTAATCATATATAATACAGTGATCATGCAAAGGAGATAAAAAGCAGTAGTGTTTTTGAGAGCAGTCCTCCCACATATATTTACAACCTTTGAGTAACCACATAGGATACTTCTTCCCAGACTTGTCATTTACGTTTAAGGTCGTGAATTAGACGTTCCCTCTGTTAATTAAGACAGTGAACAATTAAATTGCCCATGGCGCCCGTTCATGGCTCTCAAGTTTTTCTCACAAACCGAACAAGGACACATGACCCATGGCCTGGAGTGTGTTGACTCTAACACAAGTCCCTTCATTTCATTTATATTCTCAGATTAAACCTACAACATCAGAATCAGCATCTTAAATGTTGGCCGTAAATCATATGAGCGCAACATGCCCCATGGAGTCAGCGGGCCTGCTCGAGTTTCCACACGTCTAGCTATAGGCCTCCGCACACATGGTAGCATCCTCATTTGTTCGCCTAAAAATAGGTCGAGACTAGTAGACACATTTTTTCGAAACCCATGCATCTTGGTACCTGATACTGAGACTCAAAGCTCTGTAAATGGTGTTGCTCAAGGATATATAAGAGCGAGGGAAAGAGGCTTGGAGCATTCACCCGAGTCCGCCTTGGTTTTCACTCCCTCAACGCAGCGCAAAGGTGAGTGGGAAGTGCGCCCCCGCAAAGGCCGCACTGACTGGCAGATTGCACTGGGAGGAAAGGGAATCAGACAAGGAGATCTCCGTGGACTATAACATTAGGGGGAAAATGGAACCAACATAGCCAACAAGCGGACCACAGGATGATTCAGTGCGAGAAGGAGGCCAATGAAATGTGGCCACTTTTGATTTCTAAGGATCAACATTTGTGGATGATAATTGCGCTATTTTACATGATCTCTTTTAACCGGATGAGAAAAAAAAATCACACCCAAAGCTACCACTGCATTCGCCCGGCTGCTTTGTTTATTTGTGGCAGTCACTCGTGTTGCCATGATATGGCCTCTCAATGGGAGCATCATCTATTTAGTGCCACAGCAGCAGTTGCGCGTTGGGATAAACAGAGTCAGAGTCTGTGTGTGACATCCGGAGGCAAAGAGTAGCTCTTTAGCCCATGAAAAAAAAAAACAAGATCAGTGATGCTGAGTGACAGCCTTTGCAAATTAAAGCAATTATTTAGAGTTATTGTGACCCAGATGAAACAAGTTGACATTGTATGCTTCTAGATGCTTTACAATACAGAGTTAACAATGCCTGAACTTCCATTCTCTTCATGTGAGGCTAGAGAGGAGGAGTAGCCTTGCTTAATACTTGGAAGCTATTATCTGGACACTGGTGCATTATTTTAGCCCGCAGTCCTGAGGCTTTGTTTGATTTATGATCATTTAAAAACAGGAAGGAAAGTCATTTAAGAACTGTATCTTAGGCCTCAGATACAAAATATCAGTCACTAAAATGTATTTTTGCTTTAAAGAAGGATATTTGCAATGCAACGATGCTGCATTTCATGTGTGATGCTAACCCTGACCTTTGTCTTCTCTCCTCTCTTCAGAATAAAAAATGGCCTTCGCTGGTGTACTTGTCGATGCTGAAGTAAAAGCAGCTCTTGATGGCTGCGCAGGTGAGCTACACCATCTTCATTTAGCACACAGTGAATGCACTGCACTCACTTCTTCATCCTCATTTATTATTATGTGCACATTATGACTTTTCAGTGCACATTTGATGCAAAAACCTGCTACAAATGGAGGTCACTGCACTGAACTCTTCAGAACAAACAGCCTGTTTTAAACTGTTATCACATTACATCAACACTGAAGCCCTCTGCTGTCCTATGCTATAGCAGCCTGTCGGGTGCTAACGGTGTTAACGTGTGTGTTCCAGCTGCTGACTCCTTCAACTACAAGACCTTCTTCAAGGCATGCGGCTTGTCCGGCAAGTCCGCCGAAGAAGTCAAGAAGGCCTTCTTCATCATTGACCAGGACAACAGTGGCTTCATTGAGGAGGATGAGCTTAAGTAAGACACTCAGAGCAAAGCACACTTAACCAAGCAATGCCTCTGTGGCCCCAAAAACACACACAAGATCTAATATCACTGTGCTTCATTTGAGTTTTTAGAAAAAACAAGATGTAGCTTTACACTTTCCCCTCATTGGGACATTTTGTTTTAGCTTGAAATGAATGGAAACTACACACAAAATACTGAAGAAAGGCCTTGTTTAATGGAGCCTGAAGGTTTTATGATCTTATACAATTAAATCCCTATGGATGTTTACAGGATACTTATTCTACGCTGTGATATACAGCAGACCAATCAATAGAGCCCGAGACTTTCATCATTTTAACTCCTGCTGTTTTATCAACCTTTCAGGCTGTTCCTGCAGAACTTCTCCGCCAGCGCCAGAGCACTCACCGACAAGGAGACCAAGGCTTTCCTCTCCGCTGGTGACAGTGATGGTGATGGCAAGATCGGAGTCGATGGTAAGACTTCCGGCATATCTTTGAATGTAGCAGAGATATTAGGCCTACTATTCATTCTGATGACTTTTAGAATTGGACTCTTAATTAGCATTTAATATCCATTCACATACTCCTTAAATCTGCACAGACTCAAAGTCTTGGTCAGAGTGGGTCCAGATAGTCCAGATCATACCACCGTGATGACATAACAATCTCAATACGTTTTGTTCACTACTAATGGCAGTTTTATTCTGTTTTCACAGAGTTTGCTGCCCTTGTAAAGGCATAATTTTCCATTGACCAAGATCCCCTTCTTTTCATGGAACTGCGAACTGCAAGATTCAGTAATCATCAGCTGAAAGAATATTTTTTTATACCTTATTTATGAGTTGCCTGCAGATTATTTTCTAAACATGGAACACATACTTTACTGTGAATGTTACTCAGATGTGTTAAATGTTCTGAAATGTCTTGTGCAAACTGTAAAACACCATCTGCACTTTTGAGGAAGAGTGAAAAACCAGGAATAAATACTCTTTTGGTGTAAATCATCTCCTTCAGGTCAGTTGTCTTTGCATTGGTTCCACTGTGAGGTTTCATACACCCCGTTGTATTCACATAGCTGTGGCTGTGTCAACGCAACGGGTTGAGGAAGAGGCGGTGCGAAACTAGGTTCCACCTGCCGGGGATTTTAAATACTCGAGAGGTGCTGAGAGGCAATTCAACTAACCTGCCGAGCACTTGTTTTGATAATTGGTTAATGGGAGGGGGAGTTAAAGCTGGACTCGGGCCACGAGCTGGCAAACACAGTGGGAAAGGCCCTCGGGCTATGCTCACATACTCCCCGGATCCAGGGAGGTTTGCAATGGATAGCTGTCACACATAGTGTAATTGGCTGCTCTGTTCCAAGGTCTTTTTCTCCACTAACTGCTGCGTAGTCAATTAGATGATGTGCTGTGGCAACAGGAGGGCTATTAACAGCCACTGTTGTATCAGCAACCTTTCAGCAGGTTGAATCTGATGCTTAAATGCAGAACTTTAGCAGTCTGAGGGGTTCTTAACAAATGAATCAATTCATCTATTGAGTTTATATGGAATGTGCCATATTTCTATACTATACCATCTATAATTGTATTGGCACATAAATATTAAAGTCCTATTACAATTCCAGGGGGAAGTTATGAATGCTCAGGGAACTGCAAGTCAGCAATATGCAAACCTCAACCCTATCAGATGACACCCTCAGCTTGTTACCATCAACCAGTGGTCATAACAGAGAGGCATAGTGACAGCAGAGTGACCTCGCAGGACAGTGCTGCCACCTACAGGTCAAAGCTATTCTCAGCATTACAAGTGGAGCTATTTGGCTGTCAAGAGGAACCATTCAGAATTGTCCTCTTCCTTTTCAAAAACTTTCACTGGAGTTTACAGAAACATCTGCCTACAGCATGAACACATTGTGCTTTTAAACAAATTAAAACAAGGTAAATGGTTCACTGACCTACAAAGAAAAAACTGTAATCTGCAATTGAAGACAGTTGTTTCTAAAAATATTTCAGTCCACTTTGATTCATCTGGGCAATAATATCTTTTTATTATTTTAAAATATGCAAGTCAAAATGACTGAAATTTGGAAATTGCACTGCTTCTATGTTAAAGCTTAATTATGACTGCTATATGCTTGGTTTTATAGATATTAGAAACTTCCCAAATCTGACAAAACACAAATGATCGCACTTTAAAACTAAGACATAACACATTCTCATTGTGACTGTGAGACTGTGTAGGCAACTAAAACAGCAAAAGCATCTGGTTCTAACATCTTTAATCTGTCTTTGTACATTCCGATTAATCTAATTCACAAAGGCGACTCTTTTTCTCCAAAATCGCCAAGAAGACTTAATAGAAATATTCACCAATACAATAGTCCATGCCTTCCAAATCAACAATGTAACACGAAAAGAGGGAAAAGAACCAATTACCGCCACTTACGCCAGCTCTAACGCATGCATGCTCCGTATCCACCCTCCTGAATACGGTTGTGTGGTGCCAGCAGCACTTCCAATTCGTCCTCCTCAGCAGTGCACAGGCCTATTCTTAGTTTTTTGGAGGTGGGGAGGGGGGGTGGACATTAAAGACTTCTTCAAACGCACCTTTTAAGCGTCTTCATTTGTGAAACTTAAAATAGACCGCTCTCTGGCCGCCACCCCCTCCTCGCCGGTGTCAGTTATCTTATGCTTCAGATTGCCGATCGAGTGAAACTATAAAAGGTCACCGGGAGCACCGGGAAGATCACTGCAGTCGACCGGAGTCTTGTCTGTATCATCTGTACCCTACAAAGCAAAGACAGCAAAGGTGAGTTTGAATGAGAGCAGGAAAGAAAGCCGGGATCCGTGCAGACCAAAGCCCGCAGCATCACACTTGGCGTCTCTGAGAAAAAAGATTTGAAACATTTAATATGGACTTCGCGTTGCAATGCATCATCTAAAGAAAGAATAAAGAGGTTTTTTTTTTTTGTTTTTCTGCGGGCTGCATGAAGACATGGATTACTGGTCAGCCTCTGTAGAGTTGCAATATAGAGAACACGTGTCAATCTCAGCCGATTTGGAAATGCAACATCAAACATGCTACTCAGAAGTGGATTTAATCATTTGAAATCTGAAATGATTTTATTTTAATATATTTCTATTGTATTTGGAATGAAATGATAACAGTTTGATAATTTTGTCAACAGACCAAACAGTTTTTTAACCCTGTTTTAAAAGGTGTTATATAAATAAAGCTATTATTGTTCTTATTCTAACGGAGAGGCGGCGCTCTGTTGAATGATAATCTGATCGATATGTCTATTTAATGTGATTCCTTACTTAAATATTGTGAACCATAATCCATAAATGTTCCCAAATGGCTCCGCAGCGATTAATATATCCTACTTAAGAAGCAAAATAACCGCTTTAATTTGCTTTCTGCAGATCAAAATGGCCTTCGCAGGTGTACTGGCTGATGCTGACATCGCTGCAGCACTGAATGGGTGCAAAGGTGACTTTTTCAATTACAAAAATCACAGTCACAGACTCCTGTGTGGGTTTTTTTCTCGGAGCATCGATTCACTTTGATGTGGATTTTGTGTCACCCGTTTCAGACGCTGGCACATTCGACCACAAGAAGTTCTTCAAGGCATGTGGGATGTCCGGCAAGTCCGCCGACGATATCAAGAAGGCCTTCTTCATCATCGATCAGGACAAGAGTGGTTTCATTGAGGAGGATGAGCTGAAGTAAGACACACACACACACACAAACACACACACACACCTGCACCTATAAAATGCAACACCAGGGGGCCTAAACAGATATCCACACATCAGACCCGTCAATCAATCTTCTGATTCCAGCTGCGTAAAGCTGCACAATGCTTTCAGTTATTATTATCATTATTAAAACACATTTTACAAAGCATACTTTAATTGGTGCAGCCTCTTGATACAACCCCATTCAGCGGTCAGGTTGAATATGAAGTGTGTCTCAGCTATCCTGGAGTCCGTGAACTAACCACCGACCGTGTCCGTCCTGCAGGCTGTTCCTGCAGAACTTCAAGGCAGGTGCACGGGCCCTGAGCGACGCGGAGACCAAGGCTTTCCTCAAGGCCGGTGACTCCGACGGTGACGGCAAGATCGGCTGTGACGGTGCGCACTCTCAGCTTTCTCACGCAGAGTGGTTAAAGGCTTTGTTTGCGCGTCTTTTGGTGCAAAACAGATGTCAAACTGTGTGTCTTTCTTCTGTCTCCCTGCAGAGTTCGCCGCTATGGTAAAGGTATAAACTGGCAACATGACCAACAACACCTGCTCTGATGGAACAACAAAGCCCACATCGACCTCCCCCTTTTCATCTGAATATAAATAATTTTTATACATTTGCTGAAGAGACGTTTCCTCCTATGCAACACACTGTCCAAAATGATGATTGTGAATGTCGCTCGGTTGTGTTCATGTCTTAAATATGAATTTTGCTTACTGTAAAATCTATGATGCACTTTCCAGGGACGAAAAAGAATAAATATTCTTTTGCTACGGTCCTTTTTATTGTTTATGTACGCTATGATTTGTGCCTTTTCAATTCAAACATCCTATAAACTCGGGCCAAAAGTCATCTCTCAAATTAAATTTTAACATGATTTATTGGCATGACATATAAATGTATCTATGTTACAAAAGCATATAGGCTACAGTAAATAGTGGCTAAATAAAAAAAGAAAACAATGGAAATTATAATACAAACTGTTTATGTAACTACACACACATAATCACACTCAGACACCATTACATTCCCTAGCCCCAAGTATTAACCCCTAACAGCCCCACAAGTGTAGCGGCTGGGTGTAGCGACCACTGTTTTTTGGACCCCATGAATGTAATAAAACAAGTCTTAACACACACAAGTATAATATATAAGTATATATTATAGGTCTGTAAGTCTGGATACACATAAAGTGCGCACACACGTAAACACACCGCTGTGTGTGTGCGTTTGTGTGTGT
>NW_023339696.1:10464676-10473970 GCF_004916995.1 Morone saxatilis | reverse complement strand
GTTCAGGCCTGTCCAGGTCAAGACGAACACATTATTAATTAATTCCTTATCACGAGATAACGATCTTTGTTATGTCGAGATAACGAGATAATAAGTCGTTATCACGAGATAACAGTGCATAAAAAAAACAAATCCATGGCCGTTCTCGGCTTCCGTAGACACTGGTCCAAGACCTACATATGAATGCTGATTCGATCTTCGTCTTGTTGGCCTCTTTTCATCATGACTAAATGAATGAACCCCCAACCCTATCATGGTTGAGCAGAGGCGAATGTTAAGGAATCAATCCGCTTTGCTGTCCTCCCACAAACCTTAGATAATCAATGAACACCATGGACCATGTTTACCAATGAGTCCTATCACTCAGCTACTAAAATTGACTTTAAATGCATTAAAACACTCACTTAATTCATCATGAATTGATCCCAGAATATTCAGGAAGATCCAGAGATGCTGAATTCCCGCCATTATCATATATTTAGGAACATCATCTTCTCTCACTTTGGTATCACACTGAAGGCGGTGAAAGGAGAACAGTTGATTGGCCAAGAGAAGAGTTTCCTCAATCGACATATTTACTCTTCCTGCCTTTAAAACCCTCTGCAATCTCTGACTGATTACGACTGAGACTCTCTTTAAAATCACAGGAAATAGACAAAGGATCAGATATTAGACAACACACTCCAGGGCCCACCTACTGCAAAGGACTGTGTATTGCGAAAGTGTGTGTGTGTGTGTGTGTGTGTGTTTGTCTGCAGTATCTGAAGCCCACAGTGCCATCAGGCTCTCAAAAAAGGAACTGCTACTTTCTCATAGACCCCACTCCCTCCCTCCCTCCCTCTGTCTCCACTCCAGTCTCAGAGACTTAAATCTCATTTTATTTCTTTATTTGCCAGCAGCTTGTCGGTGAAAACATGTGCATGTTGCAAGGGCACTGTGGGCTATTTTCCTTCAGTTCACCCTCATTTAACACATTCTCTGTTTTGAAAAACGTGTCTTCTGCGCGCGCGTAAACGCTTGTGTGCGCGCCAACAGGGGAGGCTGAAATCTGGACAGACAAATCTGGACAGATATGGCTGGTTAACGAAACGCAGAGACTCTAGATAAATAAACCAGCTAATGGATAGACTGCATGCGTAAGGCGATCAAACAGACAAACGCAACACACACACACACACACACACACACACACTTGAGTAGGACACCGGACAGAGTGCGTTCCGCCGATCATCTCCGTCCCTCCCTCCAGCAAGCGGATTGCCTGTGCCGCTGACGACAGCCAGTCACACAGTGTTGTGAGTGTGAGGCTGTGGAGAGACTGCATCAAGGGGACAGAACTGTGCGCTTGCATCGGAAACGGTGCGTGGGAGTTGCTCTCTCTCTCTCTCTCTCTCTATCTATCTCTCTACCTGCCATTTGCATTCCTCCTTTATTCTACACACTCATCCACGGACGAGTTCGGGTGCGCAGGGAGTCCCATTTACCAAGGGAGGATCGTGCTGTGTACGTGTGTGTGTGTGCGTGTGTGTGGGTTGGGGTACAATCATGCAACTCCACCCTGCAGCCACTAGATGGAGTCAAGTCCATTAAGAGTAGAAGTTGGGACAGAGACAACACGTTACAGTAAATCATTTGGCGATAAAAACAAACAAACACCCTTTGGACATTTGATTCCCACTCTTCGCGCATCCCAGGAAGAGGAGCCTGGGTTTAACTAAAGGACCCCAATTCACATTGAACTCATCATACATATCAGGAAGAAACAATTCTGTTAACTGACAGAGTTAAATCCTGTCTCAGACTGAAGGAGGAGGATCTATACGCCAGTGTATATGTACAGGAGCGAGGCTTCTAAAGAACATTAGCAAATGTAAATGAATAAATGATCGCGCAGTAACCGTATAGTCTGTGCGGTATCAACATGGCGCATGACATCATGCACCGGGTGTGGGTAAAGCCGCACCGCTGCTCTCGATCCGGTGTCCTCAGTCTCTTTTTCACACACAGCCTGGAGGAGATGATTGAGTTTCTCTTTACCTGCTCAGGAGTGCAGCTTCACGAGAATGAAGACTATCGGGCATCACTTGTTGAGGGGCCCCATTAACAAGTTGGCGCTGGGATTAGGTTTAGGAAAGATTGACAATGACAAACCACCGGAGATACAAGCTTTTATCCAATGATGAAAGACGCCAGGATGCTGCCAGATAAATAAACAAAACAAAAACCTTGCATCCACTGTGCGTAAAAGTCACCTGCTCTTTAATCACATCATAAGAAAAAGACATACATAAAAAAAGAATAAATAAGTAAGATCCAAGTATAATAAGTGATTTCTATCCACATTCGTTTTCTGTCTACAGGCCTCTTAAATAAAGTTTAAAAGGATCTTTAGCGTGTGTCATGACGCCGCTGCAGGGCCAGCGTCTCCCGCAGCTCACGGTCGCCAGCTGACGCGTGCGAGAGCTCAGAGCTGCCAGGAGTCGCCCGCGCCCCACGCACACTCGCACGCGCATTAAGTGGCTGACTTCCTTAATGTGAGGAAGCTGGCCGGGGGCTCCCGTGTCCCTGCCTTTTGTTATATTCAAGGATATCCCAGAGAGTCAGGCTGCAGATATTTTGGACACACAGCCCTCTGAATCCTGAGACATCTCTGCGGGACTGTTTAATAAACTGAAGCATCTAATGTTTGGGTTGCAGGTTTAATATTGTGTGCAACGACTATGAATTCATTTGAAAATGTTGACACAGTTTCAGCACTGCCTTTCTCCACCCCATACACTGCTGCATTATGCGCAACTTCAGCTAACCTTAAATCCTGGAGAGAAATAACCTTCCTTTTCCGTGAGCTGCCGCAGGGAACACTCTCCCAGAAATGTGCTTAATGACCCCTGAATGTGTTTGTATGTCAGACCCACCCGGGGCCATATATGCCCTCGATAAAAAAATAAAAAAGACAACCTGAATGTGGTCCTTTTGCAACAAACTGGACAGAAAAAAGGCCATTGCGCAGCCCTGGCTTTTCAGAAAACAGGAACAAACAAGATGATCAACACCAGCAGAAATGAAGCCTACGTTCAACCCTGTATGACCTCAGACTGGTAGGCTATACCTCTATTCAAACAGTGCATGTGAATACCTGGGACACTGCACATAATGCATCATCATCACCATCAAGGCTGGACGGGACACCGGCATCAGAGGGTGACCTCGGGTCCCTTAATCAGCACAGTTGACAAAGCATTTTAGTGAGACTGTCCCCCATGTCAGTATGAGAGAGCGAGAAGGCTCTAAAGCGTCCCTGACATTCAGCATGAACAGCTATGTGTTTGGGGTTATATTAGATTTGGTTGGAAATAATATTAACCCCCATCTGTTGTGAATCTGAGGCAACTAGGTAGATACTCAATGTATCCAAGGCCGACCTGGGCAGGTGAAGCGCCTCAGAATGCCAGGTTGTGTATGGGCCGACCTCTCAGGTATGACTAATAATCTCACACTAACGCCATTGACACAGTCCTCCCGCAATACTATAACAAATATGATATTAAAGGGTCACCAAAGGGTCATTAAAGGGACATTTTATTTCCCATAACTCACCTCAAGTGTAACAATAAGGGCACATTTGCAGCGGGAACGTGGCTTAGATGTGCTCGTTTTGGGACTGCTGCCTGTAAAAGGATATCTGCATGAAAGGGTGGGGGTGGTTGGGGGGGGTGCAGAAACAGCAGGAGAGGGAGAAACGGAGAGAGAGAGAGATTGCAGTTGCAGCCTCCCTGCATTTACTGTACTATATAATTCTAGAGGTGAGAGGAGGTGGGGTGCGGGGATGACGGGAGGGAGTGGCGGATGGAGAGAAGAATGCGCTTTTTAACTTAATTTGCTATTTACAAGGGCGTTACAGATGTCCACGGTGCGGTCTTTGTGTCCCCGGGCGTTATAAATAGTAAAGGTTAATTAGTTAGCTGAGAAATTGGATCAGGGGCGGGCAGTTAGAATTTGATCCATAGACAGGTAACTCAAGCAATCCCTATTGTCACTGCAATCAGACCTATATAAATCCGCCTTGACAGACAACAGTCACCACATAGCCTTACCTCTCTTGCAGGATCACCGACCCGCCGAGAACACCCCCCTAACACGGTAAGTTGCTTTGTGGATGCAGGGAGGTTGCTAAGCCCTCTTTGATGACGGAGAGTGGCTGCTTCTTGCTTTTTGCTTCTTTTTAAAAGGTTGTTTTAGAAAGATTTTGTAGAGACGGATTCTCTGGCTCCGGTTTATTGAGCGCACTTTAGAGCGCTTCCGATGCTGCTTTAAGTTAGATGGCAGGTGAAATAATGGCGTGCGTAAAAGAGGAGACTGATTTGCGTCGGGGGTGACCAAAAAAAGAAAAGAAAAAGCCAAAGCGAGAAAGTTTTATAATGTCTAATGTGTGGGCTGAGACTGTAACTTAGCGGAGCAATTATTTTACATTCTAATTTGAATAAGAATCTAGGATTTAAAGGCTTTCTCTCTCCTGACTTTATCGGTCAGTAATGTCACCCGGACACCTCCTTGTCTCCACCAGTGTCAAGTTAGACTTTTTGCTCCTGTACCTGCACGGCCACATATGTTAATAATTCACCATGGTTTGTTCCTCTTACAGGAATAAAATGTCGTTCTCATCTATCCTCTCCGCTGATGCCATCGACAGCGCTATCAAGGACTGCCAAGGTATCGTCTTCCACCAATATCATTATTGCTCTCTTTATTCGATTTTTTTTTTAAAGTTCTATACAGTATTTCTACTGGAGTCTGTGCAGTCAGACTGGTTGTCTCTATGTTATGCCTCCAAGAAGACTGTGAAAATGTTGATAGGGAAAGATGCATAGGGGCCAAGTTAAATACAGTATGGTTAAGGCTTTATTGATAATTTAACAGCATCAATTAGGCACAACTCCAGACATGTTTGTTTTATTTTTGGAGGTGATAAAATACAAAATATTCCACAGGGAGCATTGAGGATGAATATTTTTCCATACTAAGAAAAGGTTAGATAATTTACAGCACACTTAATAATACCTTAAGATGATCTAACATACCAACAACATATGTTATCATGTCTCCACAATTTAAACTGTCTGATCTTCCAGAGACTTTGTCTTCATTCTAGTTTAGTGAAAAAACTTGACTACCAAATATGGAAAATTAGCTCTTGCTGTTCCTGACTCTGTATCCTCCTTCAGCCCCAGACTCCTTCTGCCCCAAGAAGTTCTTCCAGGTGTGTGGCCTCACCAAGAAGAGCCCCCAGGATGTGAAGAAGGTTTTTGGGATCCTGGACAACGATGGCAATGGTTTCATTGAGGAGGAAGAGCTCAAGTGAGTCAGTGGCCGCTTCATTAACGACAGACTTTGGCTGTATTTGCCGGTCCCTTAGACAGGAGGAGAGACTAGAAGTTGTCTTGGGAAATAATCACATTTCAATTCAGTTTTCATGTTGCATGTTAAGAAGATCCTCGTACATCATTAGTTTATCCAACTTATTGACACAAACTCACATTGTTTTCCACATTATATGTCAAACGGATCACTGAAGCACAGTCTGCACACACCTTTATATCTTTCACCCTCAGAACATAACCGATGCAAAAACTTTAACACCACTTATGGGAAGGCGACTGTTAATGTGTAACCATTGTAATAGACTGTCTGCTCACTAGAAATTGTGTTCCTGGCTGTACGGCAGCACAAAATACTTGATAACTGTAGCTTTTGTAGGACAGATTGAACCTCTGTGTCTGTTACCGATTTCTGCCTTTATGGTTATTGCTATGTGTCCAGTTGTTACTCTGACTTTAACTTCTTCCCCGTGGCTTTATGTATGCCAGGTTTTTCCTCCAGAGGTTTTCCCCTGGGGCTCGCGCTCTGACAGACAAGGAGATCAAGGACTTCCTGTGTGCTGCTGATGACGACAGCGATGGCCGGATTGGAGCAGATGGTGAGAGGATCGAGACTTATTTGATATAAGATATTTGATATATGTATGTGTGATTAGAAAAAAAAAAAATGTTATGTTTTCAATTAGATTGCAGATTGACTAAATTTGTTGTATTTACAACAGTCTGGTTTGTTTTAGGGGGTCAGTATACGAGAAAGGGGGGAGTTTGACGTAGCATACATAGTTCTACTCCCTTTTCTGTCCTTCAGTAGCATGTTTAGTTTAATTGATTAGACAAATCACATCATTGACATGCTCAACTTCAGACTTGCTCAACTTTAGAGCACAACAGTGCCACTGACTTACAGTGCTAGCTCTACCTCTCTAGTGGTTTCATATCTTTATTGTTGCTAAATATAAAACACACATTTTCTAGTTGAGGCTGGTATCAGACAGATGAGATAAATTATCGGGTGTCACATCTTACTCATGTTTTTTTTTCTCTACAGAGTTCCAGGCCATGGTCATGTCCTAAACAACTGGACCTCATCTCTCCAACTCAATGAGACCCCGCCTCCAACCTCCTCCCTCTATTCCACTGCTATAAGGGCTCTCTTAGATTTAGTCGTTTTCCATCTGGTTAGATAAATTCTTTTGATTCTTTTTATTTTGCAAGATTCGCTCTGGTCCACAGACATACACATTTTCATCATGTTTTTAGTTTTTTTTTTCATATGTTTTACAGAGATCATAAAGCGGTATTTCACAAATAAATGTACAATTTACCAAATTACTGAGAAAATAAAATAATAAAATCCAAAAAACTGCAGTTCTTTTCGTTATTTCTATTCAAGTGTACATGTTTGTGTGTTTCTGAACAGTATGTCTTCTTGATGTGGTTTGAGATGACATCAGGTGTGCCAAGAAAAGAAAACTGTATAGTCAAGGGAGCGTTGAAATGTTTCATGAGAGTGGGATCCATACATGATGATCCAGATGTGCCTATGCACAAAACAAACACACCATTTTCTTTACAATTCTGTGGGCTCCTCACTTACCCGTACCTAACACACAGATATATGATAAGTAAGAATCCTGAAAACCCAGGGTTTCTGATGGAGGTGTAAATACAGTACAGATGTGTGTGTGTGTGAGAGAGTTTATACAGTGAGATAGCTAGTGCAGGGAAAAAGCAGAGGAGGTGACCTTGATGGCCACCTGAGTGTCACCGCGGCTGGATCGAGTGACACCTGACCTCAGCTTTGTAAATAAACCCAGTTGAACCTTGGTGCTGCTCAGGCTGGGGTAACAAACCACACAGACACACACACACACACGCACACACAAACCCAATGCATTTGCAAAAATCAAATATGAGATCAGACACAGATGACCATCCATGCAAACACACATAATCCTAAGTATGCACATAAACACACGCACATCAGGGTTGTTGTTAATACAGGAATCAGTGTGAGTGAGAATGTTTGTGTGCGATTAAGAGATGCAAACTCTGCAGAATGCTGTAGCTGAGAATGCTAGCATTACATGTATTCCTTTGCCAGGTTTCCTTGGCAGCTCAGAACAGCTTGCTCAGGATATTAAAGAAGAATCATTTTATCACGCTCACCCAAATTCTCAGACAGATTGACCATCTCACAACTCTGCATGCCTCCTCCAAGAGACTTTAAATAGCATACAGCTTTTTCATTCTCTGCACTTACAGGATTCAGGGGATTAAAACTAACAACTACTTCACTATTCACCCACCCACTAGAGGCGCCAAAATACAGTCCCATGCGTTCTTTCACTGGTTCCACCTTGGTGTCATTTCAATTACCTGTATATTACAGGGAGAAGCTGACTATTACAGCAGACACCTGCTACTCAGAGCTATGGGGCAAACCCTGGTATTAGGAGGTCGTGGCTAAAAGTGTGGTATGTGTTGATTCAGATTTTCAGTTGTAAGAGCGTTCTTTCTTCAGCCAAATGTGTGTCTTGTCATATCACTGTCACAGTCACTATGAAGTGATATAACTCTGACAAGGCCAACCTGATTTATTCACAATTTCATATGTTATAAGCAGTGACCATTTCAGACAATATCAGTCATTTTTATACCTCAAATCCATAAATCATTTAGTGTTTTGCAATAAACATGCAGCGATGTACATAAGATCAAGTATAAAGTAGAGTGAAACAAGCTTTTAACATCCTGCAAGTTACAATTATGTATGTGAGTATGAGCAAAGACAAAGCTGGAGGGATCCTTTGAGAGATAGCGATAACATTCAGAAGTAATGATGTGTATTTGAGCGTACTTGTACATACTTACAGTCTAAAAAGATAGTGGTGTGCTCAAGCATAAGTCTTAGTTTGAACTTAACATTGTTATAAATAGTATAAATCATTATAAATGTAAAAAGAAAGACTGGGTTGAAATCTTTAAAAGTATGCAAAAGCAAATTTTGGGCATCCATGCATATAGGAGGTGTAGTAATGTCAACATTATAATGAAAAAAACTTTATTGAGGACATTGTTCAAAAGAAAATGAATTAGATGAAATGTTTTGAAACCTAATTTAGACATACACCATTTGAATTAACTTATATTAATTATGTATGTACTGTACATAGAAATGTATGTGCATACCAGAGCATGTTATTTATAGACAAACTGTTGTCTGCCAAGACAAAAACACTGGACATGCACAGAGAGACAAAGAGCTAATTAGATCATCATGTATCAATATCTGCTGTTATCAGTTT
The DNA here is from genome assembly GCF_004916995.1 of Morone saxatilis. NCBI lineage: Eukaryota > Metazoa > Chordata > Actinopteri > Moronidae > Morone > Morone saxatilis. The sequence goes on along the minus strand of NW_023339696.1, from coordinate 10,465,287 downwards.
CCGATCCTCTGCAGACATTGGGTGGAGCAGTGAGAATGTGTGTGGGGGATGGGGCAGGGTTAGGGTACATGACTGAAAGCAGGACAAGGTTGGGGAAGCCAGTAGGTAACACAAGCCAGGGGACACACAATGGAGCCGTGACCCCTGCAGGTCAGGAGAAGCGAGTGGTAAACAGGAAGGAAATGTGAGCCAACAGGTCGACACTGACTGCTGGATGTGCTGCTGTGGGACATCAGTACAAGATAATGTGACAAGCAGCTTACCTGGACTCAAGGGCAGAGAGATAGAGACTGTAGGTCTGAGAGAGCAGCTCTGACAGTTCTGGTGGGCTGACAATGTGAGAAAAATGACAGCAACAGCAGTTGATGGACTGCAAGATGAAACATGGAGGAAGTCTTGATATTATTTCACAATACTGGCCTTAAACGACCAGTGTGTAGGATTTAGTGGCATGTGGGGGTGAAGCTGCAGATTGCAACTAACAGATCATCTCTGGTGTCCGTATTTGACGACATGGGAATGTGAACGGGCTGTGAAGTGTGTAGTAGAAACTATGGTGGCCCTGAAACTCCCAAAAAACATAAAAGACCCTGTCTACAGCCAGTGTTTGG
>NW_023339696.1:10447701-10464666 GCF_004916995.1 Morone saxatilis | reverse complement strand
ATGGTGGTTCAACATGGCGAACTCCATGAAAGGCAACCCGCGGCGTCTATACATAATAAAAGGTGACAAAAACATTTTTCAGTGAGGTGCTTATACACTACTGAAAACATTATACACTGGACCTTTCACCTTCATCTGTCTAGAGAGGCGGCCGTGGTTTAGGAGGTAGACATGAGATTGCTGGCGGTCTGATCCCCAGCTCCACCTCTGCATATTGAAGTGTCCTTGGACAAGTTGCTGAACCCCAAATCGCTCCTGATGCTGTGCAATCAGTGTGTGAGTGTGTGTGAGTGGGTGAATGTGACATGTAGCGTAAAGTACTTTAAGTGCTATAAAAGTGCAATCCATTTACCATTCAAGTAAAAAAAAAAATAAGGACTGGATTGAACTCATGGCTATTACAGTCTCATAGGTAGAAAATGAAATGTGGGGTAGTTTCTTCAGATGTATTAATGGTTGGTGTTAAAACTTCACATGACCGGATGACTGCGTATGCTTGATAAACTTCCAGAGACTTGACTTTAACTGCATGAGCTCTTACTTTATTGAAGATACTGCAGTAACATGTTACATGTCTTCAGTGATAGCTGGATGAATCCACACACACTAAGTTATTCTGCCTCCCACTCAGACAGTAATTTCATCACAATAGTAGTATTTGGCACTATATACTACAGTGTGGGATCATTAGAAAGCAATATGTAATAGAAAGCCTTTATGTATGTCACGTGGGATGTTGTATGTTGTGGCGAAGGGGAGGTATGCTGCAGTGTTTGCTCTCAGAAAAGTGTGTTTTGTACTGTAATGTCACAGGACAAGTCTCAAGTGTCATTTCAAGCATTAGGGTAAATCCAAGTAGTAAATCATGTACTTTCAAAAAAATATAGATAGATAGAGATAATAAGAAAGAGTCATACCATGAGAAATCAATACATACTGAGGATGAGAACTATTTCTTACTCGGTTAGTCCTTACTGAGTGAGGGTTTACTTTTGTTTTCCAAGAACCAGGGGAATAAAGAGAGAGGTTAGAAAAGATAAAATGTTAATAGGGTTTAATTCAGTAGTAGACGTCACAGTATCAGCTGTAGTAGTAACAGTAGTAGTAGTTTTGTATGACCGCTAACACCGAACCATGCCGTTCGTGTAGATAGGTGATTTATGGGATGGACACATAGGCCTAGCCTGCTTGTCTGCTTGGCACTTCAATAATTGATGCCCTCGCTTCATTGTCACCAAAAACTCATATCAAGAAAGGAGTGTCAGGCTCACCTTACTGATTAAGGCTGTGTGAAACTTTAATGTGCACCCCATCTTCAACTGATAACAAACTTGAAGTGCTCAAGCAAACGAGGTAATGGGGACGCCAGTGTCTGGATGCAAGGCGGGCAAATGCCGGTCATATTTTGACTCATTCCCAGTGTTTTGGAGCCTGGAGGTATCAGAAATGTTGCTACCTGATAGTCTGAACGGGGAGGAACGTCGTAAAAGATTTAACTGGCGTGTTAGGATGACTGAATGGGCTTTGTGAGCTCTGCGCAGGAACTCTATCCATAATGCAGGGGATGACAGCACTGCCACTGTTCCCCAACAAGCATTAGTCCTGAGCCTCTACTTATGATGTCTGCGTGCAGCTTCCCTTCATTAATGAATGATAGGCCGTGCTAGTATCAATGGCCACTCCTGAAACACACAAAATCTATTTCCACCCTGACTTGAGGCCTATTGTTTACATATAATTAATATACACATGGAGCTTTGTCTATTAACTAGACTAATGCAAGTTTGCAATTTGAACTAAAAAGCCACACCCTGCTTAAACCCCTGAGCAGCTGTTACATGTGCTGACTCACCCTCAGACTGAGTAATAGCTGTCGTGGAGATGTAGACAGGTACTTTGCAGACTTTTCCAAATGAGAAGGCACAATCAGATAAGATGGCGAGAGTCATCCAGGTCAAACTTACTTTGACTAGCTGAATAATAGAGGAAAACTGTGAGAGGACAACTAAAGAACGTTTGTGTCTGACTGGAGTTTGGCTGGTAAACACCTTACAACATCCATAAACGTTGGATAAGACACATACATAGAGTCAGCTATAAAGCACTTTCATAAGCTTAGATTAGACACACGGCGCCTTCAGAAACTCAGACAACATTACGTACAAGTGTCTGCACCTAAAAACATAGCTTATGGTAATAGTTTTTCATCAACAAACATCATCGACTTTCATCAACTACTGCTGTTTACATGTTATACAACGAGCAGGGTATACCTTTAATCTCTTTACAGCGGTACAAATAAATGTTAAACCAACAACACATATATACAGTATCAATGTCACCCAGGCTAGTTGTTTCCCCCTGTTTCCAGTCTTTGTGCTAAGCTAAGCTAATCCACTTCTGGTTTTAGGAATTTTTGTACAATTCTCTTATGTATTTTTGATTTTTTAACAATCATACATACTTAATAGGCTTCTTTATTTGACATATTCAGTGTTTTTCCCTGATACTTGACCATTGTCCTAAAGCTGTTTGGTGTTGGTGTTTTAACTGCAAACTTGGAAAGGACCCCATCTACAGCCAGTGTTTAGAAACATGGCGGCCTTCACAAAAAGGACCTGCTACAGATAAAAACAGCTCATTCTAAAGTATCGAAAACACAATCATTCTTATTTTCAGGTGATTATACACTGATGATACCAAAAGAGCCTCCTGAATTTTACTCCCTGTAAGTAAAGTATTTATTGCCGTCTGTCAGTTCACACTGTTTATCTCAGTCAGTGACCCAGAAAGACTGTACCGGAGTACAACAGCACCTACAAGACCTATGTCACCCCCCAACACCCCACCCCCACCCCCAGTGCTACATGCAACCTGACAGACTTCAGCTACCTTCTTCCTACATGATTTAAAGAACTTCTGTGAACTGTCAGGTTTCAGCTCCCTCTGTATAGTCTCAGTTTCTTGCTCAGGTAGTCTGGCCATCAGATCCGACTATTACCTCAGCAGAGCTGCCAGGTTGGACCCATTATCCCTCCCTCCCCTCCCCTCTCTCTTGTTAGACTCCAGCAAACAGTGAATTATTCAGGGTTAACAAGCTGTCGGAATGGCAAACGCAGTTCTGCATTTTCATTAAACCTGTCCTGAAACAGCATTAGACCGATTCCTCTGACAGAAAGGTGACAGAGAAGATGGTGACTGCAAGGGAGCCATGTGTGTCAAAGGAGAGCCCGGTATCAGGAAAAGTCACGGCCTCCTCAATTGTTTCCTGGTAAAGGATTGTGTTGCCTGACTTGATTGAGTCAAAAGATCTCTTGTGATTGTTAACGCTGGCTAGACTGAGCTAACTGATTTTGATTGGTGTAACAGGTTGACTGCGATAGGACATGAAGCAGTCAGATCTTAAAGGCTTTGTTTATGTATTTGTCCTTAACAGAGATATTAGGTAAAGCAGACAGAGTCACAAGGTACAAACCTCCACTGCAGCCCAGGGGCAAAGCTATATCATTTCTTAATGCTTTGGTAATATTGTCTGTGTTATATATTCAATTATTCATGGGGTGGCAAGAGGGTGGCAGAGATATATGTAGATTTAATTGCAAATAAATATCACATATATTAATATTATAATATAAAGTTATTTGAACTCTTAAACATTACAATTAGTGGCACATTAAATATCAGAATCTAATCTATTAGATTAAAAAATCAATAAATTGTTTTATTTCCAGATCTTCAGTCTCATTTTTAACTTAAGCCTATCAGTTAGTATAAAACGTCATTAATCATTAAATGATATGTGTTTATCTCTGTTGTTGCTTTAACATTCATCTAAATTAATTTGACAGCATTTGACACCAAACTGGAGTGGCAGCAGGGAGGTCAGGCATTTCTGCTGTGTTAGACTATCACTTATATTTCTGCTAATCTGTCTCTGAAGCTGAAGGTGACCAGTTACTGTTGACTCCACTTAATGGCACAGAGCTCTTGTATACTCACACATACACACAATGTAAAAAGTCACGCTAACATACACACATATAAACACATACATACATATTTGTATGACTGATTTTCAATTTATGGGATCTTTTATAAATAATATCCATAGATATGATGTGTTTTCTTTTTAAAAAGCCACCACTCGGATTGAAATGGACAACAACAAGAACATAATGTTCACTCTAATATATTATTCTTTGTCAAAGAAATTAAACAACTTATTAACTTCTTGCTAAAACTGCACGTGTGACATTGATTAATTGATTAATTTTGAACATGTTGGACATTGCTGAGCTAATTTTACAGCACATTGTGGAGAACCATGTTCCTGTTCGACTGCAAACATTTGTAATTTTGAATCTTCTGTCCTTATTGAATCGTGTAGGACTTTATATATACTGTCAGTGTGTAGAACAGAGAAATGCTGCAGCACTGCTCTCTACAGATGGAAATTTAAAAACAATATTGCACTCCACCCCATTGAGTGATGTCAGGTATGCTGCCTCGGTAGGAGCTGTAAAACCTCACAGTGTTTCCTCTTGTGTCAAAGAAAATTAATCTTGGATTACATTACATATGGTCAGCTGTACTGAAAGCAACTTGATCCAACGAGGATCAGACAAGAGAAACGTTAAAGGAACGACTGACACTGAATGCAAATAAAGTTATTTCAAGTTCACATATTAAACTGAACCTTTTTAGTATCACCATCAGTGAATCAGACTGTCTTAGTTTAGTTTAAGTTCATATCAGTATGACCAACTCCGCTGCTGACTGCTGACCTCCTGCATTGCGCTCATTAAATGTGAGAAAATATACTGTGGCGCCCTCTAGTGCTTTTGGGATGATACATGCAGAGAGAAATGTGGCGTATAATATGTATATTTACGTATGTGAATGTTAAAGATTTTAGCAGCACTGTGTGAATTTTAAAAACAATAAATAAAAAAAATTCAATTCAATTTTATTTGTATAGCACCAAATCATAACAGAAGTTATCTCAGGGCACTTTTCAAATTAGAGCCAGTTTAGACCGAACTCTTTAACATTTACAGGAGTTAACCCGATACAGTATCCACGCTGGAGGCTAAGCCGCACCTGGCTGATTGGGGGCAAAAAAAAACTGCCCTTCTTAACAGGCAGAAAACCTAGGACGCAGATTCCCTTCGGGTCTAGTGGTCATCTGCGCCGTCGAGCCGTTGGGGGGGGCCCGGCGCAAGGAGGAGCGAGAGAACGAGAGAGAAGAGAGAGAGATGCCAGAGAAGATGAGGAGAAAAGAGAGACCCAGACAGGATGTACAAAAACAAGTCCCCTACTATCTATATCTCAAAACAATGGATTTTAACCAGGCGGTTCCCAAAGCCTTGTCACGCCCATAATATATATATACATTATTAGATCCATAACAACAGTTTATTTAGGATGTCCCTATTTTCTGTCGTTTGTTGCTATCCAACTTCAAAAAATGGAAATTAATCATATTTCGGTTTCCTCATTTTTATAGGAACCCCCCTACAACCTACTCAAGGACCCCGGTCCCTGCACCCCAGTTTGTAGGCCCCGGCCCATTTCGGGGACTGCCCAGGAGGGGCCTTAGCAATGCTAAATGGAAAGATTGTCTAATTCCTCACAGTCAACACGCATGTGTCAGTGTCGACCTGGTAACAGTCTGCGTCTGCCACAAAGCTGCTGCTCTGAAATATAGCTACTGAATCTACTGAGTGAAGATTTAAATACAAATGTTATAATCATTTATTAAGAAAAGCTAAGAAAAGTTATTCAGAAATAGGTTTTTAAAGACTCTTGCAAAAGAGGGCGGCCTGGCCATTTGTTATTGGATATTTGATGGGGGGGGGGCCCATGGGGAAAAAGTTTAGCGTACCCCTCCCGTCACTTTCACCGGACGTGACGTCACCCTCGGCCTCTCTCCCTGCGTCACAGGGAGCGCCTGCCTGGCTGCTGCTGCTGCTGCCCTGTGACGTCCACTGCCCCCAGGAGGACCTCTGGTGCAGCCGGATTTTGTTTTAAGCTTGTTTCTCTCAGACAGTCTAGTAACTGCCCTCCGCCATGCCCCATGTACAGGTAAAGCCCTCTGTTGGGGCGGTCCCATAGTCAACCGACCTGCCCACCGTGCATGTACAAGTTACCGAATGTTCCACGCGCAGCCAGGGAACATTCTGCACCTCTGAGCACGCGCTTCAGGCTAACTCATTTCACCCGGTCGGAGTTGATTATTTTTTGTATTCACCATGTGTTGGCTCTCGCTTGTTTGGTCCCTCGCCGCCCCCGTTTTATGTCGTCTCACGCTTGCGTTCAGGACACGCGCATCGGAGGGTTTGTTAGCATTAGCCGCCTTTAGCCCGAGTAGCTAATTCATCTAGCAGGGCTAACTTGTATCCGAATACGAAGAGCTAAACTCACTTTCGGCTGATGCAACAATTACTACACTGGCCCACTGCTCCATTCATTAGAATGATTATTAAGCCACATTTAAATGGCACTATTACAGTCAGCCTGTCTCTCTCCCATTGCGTATTAATATATCATTAAATACATCAATGATGAACCGCAGAGGGAGACCCTTCACACTGGGTGGTGCTGGGACTAACTACATCTACTAGTACTGTACTGAAATTACAGCTTTTTAAGCGTGCTTTGTTTGCAGTATTTCCATGTCATGCCACTTTATTACATGCACTGCAGTTAATCTGACAGGCCTATAGTTACTCTTAAAATGACCACTCACACCTTAATGAACTATAAAATTTGTAACCCAATATAATTAGTTTTGGTGTAAAATATGATCCACCTCATCCAACCTACATCTGTCTACATGCTTGCTATACATACTCACTACTAATGGCATGGAAGATTAGATACTGAATAATTATAGTATAACAGTAAAACTATTGTTCTGCATTTACTTTGATACTTTGGTGGACATTTTGTTAGGTTATGTATTATCCTTAAGTATATTTTACTTGTAATGGAGTATTTTTTACAGGGGTGATATTGCTACTGGAGTATCTGCGAATTCCTTGGAACACTGCGCAGTACCTTCAAAGCTTGACATTCCATCTGGGGTAGACATTGTGGCCCAGAACTATAAGGGCGTAATACATACATAATATATACACACCGATCAGCCATTCATTATGAGCACTGGACAGGTGAAAGTGAATAACACTCATCTATCTGGTTATCATGGCTCCTGGTCAGTGGGTGGATATATATTAGTCAGCAAGCATTTTTGCCCTCAAAGTTGATGTGTTAGAAGCAGGAAAATGGCAGCGTGAGGATTTGGAGCGACTTCGACATGGGCACATTTGTGATGGCTAGACGACTGGGTCGAGCATCTCCAAACCTGCCAGCTCTTGTGTTCTAAAGTGGTCGAAGGAAGGAAGAAGCCAGGAAACGGGCCAAGTCCACTGCATGCACGTGGGGATGCGGGCTGGCCCGTGTGGTCCAATCCAACAGAAGAGCTACTGTAGCTCAAACTGTATATATATGTGATTGTACAAAACTGAAGCCGTATCTACATGAGGTCTAGTCTTCAAAAAGTCTCAATAAGTTGTCTTTCTTTGATCCTTCTTGTATGTGTGTGCATTTAATCTGTTCTCAGTACATGTTGCAGGATTGTGCTCAGATTAATCAATGCTCACACCGTCAAAATTCCCATTCGTGGTTTGATCCAAACTGAGCGGTTCTCTCTTTATCTCACCAGAATGGCGAGGTGGACCCAGCAGTCAAAGCTCTGGAGGCCCGACAGGATGAGATCATGAGGAAACTGTACGAGTTGAAAGCAGCCGTGGAGGGCCTGGCCAAGACGGTGACCACTCCAGATGCTGATCTGGACCTGACAGTCAGCAGCAGCCTCTCCTCCCAAAGCCTCAGCTCCACAACCTTCAAAGGCGCCGTCACAGACCTGGACACACTGCTGGGGAAGGTGAGGAACTGGGAACTGTACGTGTTTACTCTGGAGAAAGTGTTTGTTATTGACACACTGACAGTATGCTTCTATCAACAGACATGCTTCGGCTGCATTTTCTCTGTGGCAGTATCAGTCTATAGATGTTTCTCCTGATCACACCCATCATCCCTGCGGCTATTGCACGTTATAAATAGTTTGCTAACATGCACAACCAGCTGGAAGTTGTCTTGAAGCAGATATGAGGGTGTGGACTCATTAAGCCTGTTTGTGCAGGCTGCATTGGCCTTTGTTACAGCTGTCACATTTATTTTGGATGCTGCACCTATTGACCTCTTTCTTTAATCTTCTTTATTTATGTCACAAGGACCTCGGTGCTCTCCGTGACATCGTTATAAACGCCAATCCGGCGCAGCCACCCCTGTCCCTGATGGTGCTCCACAGCCTGTTGTGTCAGCGCTACCGGGTGCTCTCCACCGTCCATGTCCACTCCTCAGTTACCGGTGTGCCGCCACAGCTCCTGTCCTGCCTCGGTCCACGCCATGCGGACAGCTACGCCCGCCACATGTTCCAGCTGGGCTTCACCCTCATATGGAAAGATGGTAAGGCACAGCGAGAAAGGCAGCACGTGTTGACGAGGAGCGTACATTCACACAGCTGGCTTTACGTCAAAACCAATTGTGTATGCTAGTGCGATGCGGTCCTGATTCAAACACTTCTGACTAATTTGGATTTAATGTAGTTGTAGGTGGTTTGCTACCTTTCACCCTGGAAAAGTAATTACAAGAAACAATGAAATAAGAACAAACTGTAATCAGACATTTGAGCTAGGTGAGTTATTAAAGGGCCAGTGTTTAATATTCAGGAGGATCTGTTTGCAGAAATGGAATATAATATTCATAGGTATGTTTTCATCAGTGTATAATCAGCTGAATATAGGGATTGTGTTTTCTTTACCTTTTTAGAATGAGCTGTTTTTATCTACAGAGTCTGTGGTTTGCCATGTTGACTCACCATGTTTCTACAGTAGTCCAGAATGGACAAACCAAAGACTGGCTCTAGATAGTGCCGTTCACAGTTTTTGCTTGTTTTGTAGCCACCGTAGTTTCTCCTTTAGCTTGGAAGGGAAGGGGAGGGTGAAGCGAGAGAGTGACAATCTCCAAGAACACTGCTAGATGCCACTAAATCCTACACACTGGACCTTTTTTAAGAGGTTTATTTGAATATTGCCAGTAATTAAATTTTTAAGAACACAACTTATTCTGATGAGTGCTATTTCTAGTGTCATATTATCAATAATTGGCCATTTACAATCATTTGTAAATGCTTGAGCCCTTGTTTACCATTTCACGTTTGTCCTATTCACAGTCCCCAAACTGCAGATGAAGTTCAGTGTCCAGAACATGTGCCCCATTGAGGGCGAGGCCAACGTGGCGCGCTTCCTCTTCAAGCTGCTGGCTCCCTACCCCAGCGACCCTGCTCTCGCCACACTGGTGGACAGCTGGGTGGACACGGCTTTCTTCCAGCTGGCAGAGGGCAGTGCCAAGGAGCGGTCCGTCGTCCTGCGGGCACTCAACTCCGCTCTGGGCCGCAACCCCTGGCTGGCCGGGCCGGACCTCTCCCTGGCCGACATCGCCTGCTACTGTTGCGTGCTACAAAGTGGCTCGGCCTCCTCTGCTCCCACTAACGTCCAGCGATGGATCAAGTCCTGTGAGAACCTGGGTCACTTCAGCCCCGCCAAGCTACTTCTGCAGTGACAAGGATCGTCCCGGGACCGGACACCAGAAAGGGTGTCTTATCCAAGCAAAGTGAGAGAAGGGCATTAGAATATTAAACTATGCCAGCCATGTCTGGAACAGCTTCTAATGCTTCCCTCCTTACTATAGTATATCACTGAACTGACAAAGACTCAGTAGAGGCAATATGGTTGACCGATAAAAGTAAAAGTTGTCTTGGCCATGCTGCGTTTGTATAAAAAGAGATTCGAAGGCTATTTTTGCAAGGGAGGAAGCATGAGAGGACTGTAAAGACAGGGGCTTGGTGGTGGATTAAATCAAAGGTACTAACAGAAGTTGTTGGTCCAACACACTGTACACCTTCCACCCACTTTGTGCCTAACATGATCCAGTACTAAATGTGTGTGAGTGTTAATGTGTGGCAACGGGTATTACTAATACGTTTTCAGAAGTAATACTTTGTACCATTTGTTTTTCTGACATCATTAAAACTTCCACTTTGGATCAAACTTTAAACTGGGGCCTGGGGTTTGTTTCATTCAAAGACAAATAATCCTCATGCAACCTGAACAGGTTGGCATTTACTGAAGTGCACCTCTGTGTCCAACAGGTGGCAGGATTGTCATTTATACGTTAAAGATAATGTCAAAACTATCAAAGCTGCACCTCATCCCACCATACATGGAGTGGAAAGTAGGGAAACATTAAACAGTTGGTGCGGTCATGACAAAGCTAAGAAAAGAACTCACATCTTTGGAAAATCTCTACTCCACCTGGCTTGCGAAAAGAACAAGGAAGAAGCAATCATAGCCCGATGTAGTCCCTTATAACATCACACTGAGAGGGAAGTCTGCAGACCTCCTGGCTTTAATGTTTGCAATTTATATATCCAAAACACTCTTTAAAAGCAGGTCAAAGAGAAACCTTTACAATGCTGTTAAACTTCACACCTGAAATTTAATGTCTGGCATTATTGTCTTAAATTTTTTTACACTTGTTTGTGGATTTTAAATATAACATTTAATAGTTTCTGACCCTGTCTTCATTCAATGTGGAAGCACTGAAAAACAAGTAGAAATCCTGTATAAAAAAAGTGTATTTTAAACATTTTACTTACATGTTCTAATCTAATGGATACCCACCAATACTGTTTTCTAAATGTAATCAGAAAATTAGATGAAACTTAAAGAAGATGCTGAAGAAGAAATGTTGACATCTTTAAACAAGTTATTTTTATAGTTTTCATTTTTAAGTTTTGTTTTCAGTTTATTTTCCAGAGTGGGTCTGCTTATTGCAATTTAGTTATAAATAAATATTTAAAATGTTTAGTTTTAATTTCATTTTTAATATGGGGGTAAATTTGACCAAATTGACAAAGACTAAAACTGGACATTCCCTGTATATTTTTATTTTAGTTTTTTAAGTACACAATATCATTAGTTTTCTTTTTTTTCTCTAAAGTCTAGTTTTTATTTTAATTTAACTGAAATAAAAAACAGATTATTCCTAAAGCTGTAAAACATTTGGATCCACAATCTTTAAAAAGTACTTTCAACTTCGAATGTGAATGTCATCCAGCAGTTAGTGACTTATTTTTGTAACATAATTATTTCAGCTTTTTTTTCCATGAACCAAACTTCAATTCTTTATTTGTTTAATAGTTATTTTTGACTCCTAAAACCTGTAGCATTTTAAAATTTGCATCTAAAATTACAACTGAGTTCTGAACCGGTTGCTATGCTGTCAGGTTTTAAGGTTTTATTCTCTGCAGAAACCCTCTAGCTACACACATTTGCTGTGTTCTTCCTCTGCAATCAGATGTTCGAGCCGTGTTTGTCCTTATCAGCTGATGTGCTGTTGAATATAACCCCGATGCCCTGTCTGTCAAGCAGAATAGATTTTGAAGGGCAGTTTCAGAGCAGTCCACTGCTGGGCAGTCTTATCCCGCTGCCTGCTGCAGGCGAACTCAGAGAGATAACTAGAATATATATATTCATACATGCTATGATGTTGAAAAGTAGAAAAAGCAAATCCCAGAGCTTTTCATACTCTCTTGGGGTTGGTTTTGCATCTTCAGAAGTGTCATGTTTTCGACAGCTCGGGTCCAGACAGAGCCTGTGTATGAGTGTGTGTTTGTACGCTCTGACAGCCCCCAGTGGGTCCCCAGGCAGCTGCCTGACAAGACGAAAGCTCTTAACTGACATCTGGGCACATGGCAAGGAAAACCCCGGGGGCCGTGCAGCACTGGATATTTGGTCTTTGTGTGCTCTGTGTGTTATCCTCACACACAAACGCGCTTTTTTGAAACGGTTATCAGTATCTGTTCATCCAGTAAGGGCTTGCATGCAAATAAGGCAGCCTTTTTACCATACCATCACTGATCTAATTACTTTTGGTTTCCATTTGGTTGTCATGAAAAAGGCAAAACACAAGACAGGAAGAAAAAAAAAAAAAGCTCTTTCCTTGTCTCTTTATATATGATATAAAACATACAGACAGGAGATGCATTCTCATTGAAGAGCTGTAGAAAAAACAAACTAGCTTAACTGAAAGACAAAATCACTTCAGTTTCACCCTGTGGCTACTTCAAATCACAACAATAGCACGGATAGAAAGATGCTTTTGTCAGAATGGTCAGTCCTTGAATGCCATTGTCCATGATTGTCTATTAGATATTTCCATTAGGCCATTCAGGAGTGGTAGATATATATATATATATATATATCAAAACAGGTAGGGGAGGAATATTAGAAAACAGAAAACACATCTGGGCTAAACTGTCTGAAATGAGATAAAACTCAGGGTTTTCCTGTAATGATTTTAGCACAATATGGTTTGATTCTGCATCAATTCAAAGGCTGAGAAAGAGAGATAGAGAGAGAGTCACTGGGAATGTGTTCACTCAGTGACCGAAGTGCACACGTTGCTGTTGTATCTCAAAAGCTGAATGCGTTCAAAGTAGTCGTCGGTCAGAAAGTTTCTCTGTGAGGTGACCAGGTTGCCTTTCTGACTGAAGAGACGCTGGACGGGGGCTGTGGACGGCAGGGTGGTGTTGTATTTAAGGAAAAGCTGCTTCACTCTGGGGAAGTCCTGCAGACACTCGAGGCTCTTCCCCGTTCCTTCAACGTACTTGCGGATCTCGTCCATCACTCCCCGTTGCTGGATCTGAATGGCGGGCTTGACGGGCCCGTAGCTGAAGAAGTCGTCTTCAGATTTGATGGTCGACAGATTGCGGCTGGGGTTCGCCTCTGTCACGTTACAGGGGTCCACCTGGGAGGCCTCCGTGGCCAGCAGGGCGCACATCTCCTCCCTCTCGGAGGCCGCCATCCACCACAAACGAAACTGAGGAGTGGTTGCGGTCGCGATCTTCGCCTCCGTGCTGGCGAACAGCTCCTGGAACCGTACATCGATGGCCACCACGATGGCGCTGATGACATCGCCGAAGTAAGTGGCCGCGTCTTTCTGCTCATTTAACTTGTTCTTCAGACTGAGTACGGTCGGGATGACCAGCCCCAGGTAGCACTTCTGCTCCGCTTGGAAAAGTTCAAGTGCAAACGCGAGCGGGTGGAACACGGTCACGTACTCTTTGAGGAAGGCCATCTCCTCTGGCTGCATGCGTGGGACCTCCAGGCGGGCACACAGCTCGGTCAGCTCCCGCTCGGTGAGAGAGACGATCTTCTGCACCGCACAGTACTCCACGTTCCAGCGTATGACGGCGGGGACGACAAGAGCCATCTTCCCGATCTCCTCCGCCGCATCCATACCGACCTGAAGATGGTGGCACTTGCTCCAGATGGCGTACATCTTGGCCATCGCGCTGTAATGCAGCTGGCACATGGGCCCCTGCGACACAGCCTGCCAAAAGTCCTCGGTGACAATCAGCTCTAGGGTGTGAGACGCGCATCGCTGGACGGTGGGCAGAAACAGGAGCATGTCCTGCTCCGGCTCGCCCTCCAGCACTGCGCTGACGTTCTCGTAGAAGCCAATGTCATCGTCGTTTTCCGTGCTGTCCATCGCAAACTCTTTGAACACGCTCATAAAGGGGCTGCCGTTGTCAGTCACCGTGGTCTGCACTTTACTCTCGATGTTGTACGCCACGTGGATGTCGTGTATCCGTCCGGCAATGGTGTCGTACGTGATCCGGCCCTGCAGCCGCGCGAAGCCCAGAGCAGCAGACTTCCTCTCCAAAGAATCCGCGTCGATCCAGTGACAGGTCATCCCGAAGAAGCTTCTGTTGTTGGCCGTCCAGATGTCAGCCGTGGTGCACACGTACTGGATGTTGCTGAGTTTTGCCATCAGCTCTTCACGCATCCTGGAAAAACCCTGGTCCACCTTGGTAAACAAGGTCACTCTGTCCATGGACTTTAGCCCTTCAGTTAAGCCGGCAATCAGCTTCCTGAAGCCGGGCTGCTCTAGCACGTAAAACGATTGGCAGTCTTCCACAATGAAGTTGAAAATGAGATCATCAGTCTTTGCCTGGGTCATGCATTTGGAGATGATTTCTGCTTTAAGTTTTTTCAGCTGGCAGTGCCTACTTTCTTCCCCATTGTGCTCTTCTTTCTTCCGTCCCCTCTTGGCATCAGGCCTGGCTTCACAGCCCAAATGTGTTCTCTGAAAGACAAAACAAAAACAAAAAAACACACCAACAATGTCTCTGGTTACTTGTTGGAGGTGTGCCATTTGTATGTCCTGACTTTTCTAACAGTTTGAAAACTTCAACTGGGATGCAAATAACAAAAAAAAAGAACACTTTAATAACACATAATGATGAGATTTGTTTTCCAGAGGACTTGATCATGAAGAGCCTGCAGCGCCATGAGTTGGTAATCAGCATGCAGCTATAATGTAACGTCGATAATCACGAGGGGAAAGCTATTCATTCATTGACTCTTTCAAACATTAACCTGGCGGGTCCGGGAGATCAGCACAGGGGATATTACTTTCTGCAACTTACGTCTAAATGCTTCTTTAGGTTTGACGTGGAGGTTTTCGACGTGGAGAGCAGATTAACCCTCGGCAGACATAGATTACACTGGACGATGATATTTTTCCCTTGATCTGCCTTGTACGTGAAATGGTGGCGATAACGCCAAGTATGCATGGCCGATTTAGTCTCGCCGCAGGGTTCATGGTGATCCACATCCATTTCGGACGCTACCCCGACTGTTATTGACGTCTCGAAATATAATAAAAGTATCGTAATCCGATTTAGTAATCGTGATTACACGTAAAGTAACGATGGCGGTAGAGAAATCCTCATGAAAAGGGGCAGGCCTTTGTTCGGATGTTGGCCCAGAAAACAAACAAGGAGTCCACACAGTCGTCATTTTTTTCTTCAGCGCATGCGCGTTGATAGCCTGCGAGTGAATAGGCAGTGGAGCCGTACGCATGCGCGTCGCGCGCATGGGGGCGCAAGCGGCGTGACGTCACTGTCCGCTCCTTCTTACGGTTCTTACTCGCGTTTATGGAAGTACTTGTACCAGCGTTTCCTTTTCCTCCGAGTGTGGCAGCGAGTTTGGCGCCACCGTCAGGCCTGCGGAGGTAAAAAAAACAAACACAAAAGAAAATAGACGCCACAGCGTGTTAATTGATCCATTGTATCAAAAGCATCCAGTCGGATATAAAACACAACACAACACCTGAGCTGCAATTACAGAACAAAAGCCATACGGCGTAGTTTACTATTGAGTTTTTTTTATTTTTTTACTTACTGTAATATTGTGTTTTTTGTATTATACTATTGTATATTATGCGTCGGTATCAGGGTGGACAGCAAAGAAAAAATTTCATTGCACAGAGGAAAACATGCTTTCTTTTGTTGCATATGACAATAAACATCTTGAACTCTTGAACTTTTGAACTCTAGTTGGATGTTAGAAACACAGAAATAAGTAGTAAATTTACCATTGATTTACACAAATTAATCACTGATGTATATTTCAATTGCATGAAAAAAGGCTTAAAAACAATGTCTTTGTTTTAATATGCTCATTCTTCCAAATTAAAAGACACTACACCTTCTTAAACAGTTAATACATGGTGATTGCATTTGCACACAATATATAAAAGATAAAATGGTCAGATGTATGGTCAGAGTTTGACACTACAAGGATGTGTTTTCATTAGTTCTATGTGTTCGTCTTAAATCTGGAGATGTGGGAGGAGTAGGATTTTCTCACATCGCCACTAGTTTGGGAGCCAGCTGTGGTCCAGTGTGTAACTCACACAGGTGTGACGTGGACATTTGAAATGCACATTTACTGAGAATGGACTCCACAGGAGACGTCTGTATCTAAGATAAGCACAGGAGAATGTAGTGCAAATACAGAAGTGTAAAAGTACAATAAAGAATCACAAAATAAGAACATTATAAAATATAATAGAAAATATAAGACTATAATAAGAAAAAAATAACATTATATGAAATATAAAAAATGTTGTGCAAAAATATCTGATGTCTAGTAGATTACAACTCAATGAACAATATTGCAATATAGTTCTATTTTCAAACAAGGAAAGGAAGTAGCATGTAATTTCAAAGAATTCTGACAAAATAAACAGCATAAGTAAACATATTAGACACAAAACTGTTGTCCCAATCAGATTAAGTTCTGGAGGGGCATCCACTGAGAAAACAGGAGGAGAAACCAGTCCATGAAAGAAATGCGTAAAGAAGTAACAGAATTGGGCTAACCTCCCTATTTATTCCTGCTCAGAATACTTACATCCCATATAATGTGCCATTGTATTGTAAAGTATTGGGGCATATATTACCATTCAAGGTTTTGCTTATTCCTGAGGGCATTTTATGTTTGTCAGGAGAGTTGTTATCTCTGATGGTTCAATTTGTTTAAAAGCTGTTATCTGTGAGTTGTTATTGTGTAGCACACGTCATTTACAACAAAACAAAAAAATTGCCAATTCTTATTCTAGGTTGAGCTGCAGGGTGTAATCAACCATATTTCTACAGAAACCAGACTGGCAGCACCATCAAGTGTTGTTGCTTTTTAAAAATTATTATCAAGCCTGAGGCACCTTGCCAGATGAAGCCATCACCCGCTGGTTTGAAACCCTTCCATCTGGCTCAGTGATGCATTAAGCATGTCTTTAATCTGGTGTTCACATGGGCATGAATGGCATTTTTCATCCATGTTTAATAAACCAATTTGTCAGCCTCATGATCAAAGTCAGAAGAAAGCAAGGAAAGAGTTTGTTGTGTCACAGAAAGGCAAGTTCTGTAAGTTATTCACATGTTTTATGTATTTCTCACCAACCATATGCATCAAAGCAACAAGTGTC
>NW_023339696.1:10420998-10447629 GCF_004916995.1 Morone saxatilis | reverse complement strand
TATCTATCTATCTATCTATTCTGAGAGATAGCATCCTCTCCTGTGAAATCCGATTAACCTAAGTGATTTACAGAGTGCTTGCTGGTAACATGCACCTCACCAAGCATCTAATTGCTTTTTTCAATGCTCTGTTCATTGGTTGTTTGGCGTTAGTGCATCACAGAGAAAGGACCGTCGTGAGTATTCGTCTCATTATTTCTCTCCCCCACCCCCATCCTCACCCATGTGACAGCTGACTGTGAGTTTGGTAATATTCATGGCTTCTCAATCCAGTGGAGAGTGTCCAAATATCTCACACGAGAGACAGATTGTTTGGCTAATTAATAATTCCCCAAAGATACACATGTTTTATATGCATTTGTGACCCAATTGGAACTGAAATGAGGTTTTTTCTTTCGTTCTTTATTAAACATCTCCTCCATTGGTTAGATTTGGTGAGGGTGGGGTCTCACTTAAGAGCCATTGACGTAGTCCTCTTTGGCAACGGGTTTTAACAGAGGCGCAGTCTGTGTAGGGACGGAGAAAAGTGTTTTGAGACAACGATAAAAAGGGGAAACAGAAGAATGAAGTGGTGAGGAGGTTTGAAGTGTTCTGATTTGGTACACGATGTTGCTGTCGTGCTGTCCTGCGCGCCTCGAACCTGTGTGGAGCCCCTGGAGTGGGCACAACCGGTGTCCTCTCGTATTCACAGCAGCAAACAGTTGGTTTTGAGCATCAGGTGAGCGTTTCTGACAACATTCCCACTTTTTCCTCGTCTTTCTTTGGGCGACACTTTTAGCAGAGGAGCAGAGAGAGTGGACGCGCCTAAATAAGTATGACCAAAGGATCCGCGCCCTGACGCGCTCCGGTGAGCGCATGCTGGACCGGTGAGAGTGTGGACTAGTATGAAGCGCCATGGCTTGGTGTGACCGCGGGGTTCAAACGCTGCTGGCCACCGTGGGGGCTTTCGCTGCCTTCAGCCTGATGACCATCGCCATCGGCACGGACTACTGGCTCTATTCGAGGGCGTACATCTGCAACAGCACCAATGCCACCACAGACGAGACCCAATCGCAGCCCAGAACCAAGAGGGGCGACCTCACCCACTCCGGGCTCTGGAGAATCTGCTGTATTGAAGGTAAGCCCGCTCCGACGCATGGAGCCCCTTAACATCTACAGTCCCTGTTCTTTTCGTACAGCAAATAGTTAGATTTCTCTCTTTTTCGAGGAGGAATCTTTTGTCTCTCAGTGCGCACAGGCGCTAGAGCGCACAAAAAGATGCGCTCCCTTTTACGCACGCCAAATGTCTCGATCGGGTTTTGGGGAGACAACAAGGACATTATGATAAAGGTGGAACAACTTTCAGAGGTTGTAGTTCAGATGGAGAAAGCGTCGATACGCACTCAGGTAACGGATTTTAACTCCTCTGATGTTCTGAAGTTAACGGAAAACAACCCAGTGTCCCGGTGAGCGCTGAACTCAAACCTGTCTGCCAACTGTTACATGGCATTGTTCAGGCTCAGGCCCACACAATAAAGACGGCTGCGTTATAGTCTGCGAGACAATCCGATGCCAAGCCGGCGCGTCGGAGCTCATTCACTTTTAGCCGGTCGGTGCCAGGAAATGTGCGCGTTATGAGTCTACTTTCATTCATGTCTTCTTTGTATCCGATGCTGTTGCTTGGCAACATCCCTGAAAATCGCTATGGAAACATGCACGGTGATTTAAAAATAGATGACTCTGAGTTCACGTCATGTCCAAGCAAAATAGGAGGAAAAACATTTTTTTGTTTGTTATAGAACTAGAGGTAAACACCCCCCAGTTCATCTTTTCATCCTTTCGGAAAGTGTTTTTGAATAATTGTACGGATTTGGTGTTTAAAAATGAGGTGCGCTGGCAGTGACGTCTTCATTCAGAGGTAGACCGACGCTCATTCATGGACCAATCTTCCTTCCGGTCACCGCTTGACTTCTCGACTCAGCCATCAATGGGCGAGCCGAGGTGACTGGATGGATCTGTTCATGTTAAAAACTGCTGTCATGACGCACAGTTTTATAGAAACAGTTGTACGAATAAATGTCCTGGATAAGAAAGGCATTAAACACACTTATTTTACTTCAGAATCTGTTTTGAAAACGGACTATATGTGTCAAATATTGCTTTACCAAGATACAGAATGTGCATGTGAATCTTTAGCGACATTTTTTTTAACTCTACCTCAAAACATTATTAAAAACAGGAAACTGCAGAGTTAAGAAGGACTTTTGGCTACAGACAGGCGGTTCAGCCTCATTGTCAGTTCTGGAGCATTATTGCAGATACAAAAATATAACGTGAGAAGGAAACAAGATAAGAAACTTTTGTCACCGCTAAGACTAGAAAATTAATTCTAAAATGTGTGTTTTCTTCTTCTCTCAGTGTATTTGTGTAGATACATTAAGATTTTTATTGATACCAAGACATTTTTTCATTTATCAAAAGTCATCTACATTTTGTTTAGTTTCTTCTCCCCCAAAAGCAGCTGAATATTTTACTCTTTGTCTCCCCCCCCCCAAAAGAAAAAAGAACAAACAATTTACCTTACAGCTAGATACTTTATTGCCATCTTATAATCTGTTTAAGTGTTGGATCAGGTGCTTTTAAGTATTTGCAGTTTATTCATTCATTTTGGAAGACTTAACGTCCTCAGAGGCCACATATAGGGAGAAATCCAGCTGCCATCAATGATTAAACCGTCTCTGGGATTGTCCTGTTGAACACGTGAAGAACATCCTGCCGTGTTATGACACTTGCAATTTACTGAGAGTCATGCTTGGCTGTGCACCTGTCTGTGATGTGGACAGACGCGCAAGTCTGCATTACATCCTCTGAAGACCCTAAGAAATGAAAATAAATGACAAATGCCTGCCGACTATTATGTCAAGCATGATTTCCCATCAGTGCTTTGAAGTAAACAATGAAAGTGGATTAATGACAGCGGAGACTGAATTGATGTTGATGAGGTTGGGGACAAAGACCGGCTCTGTGCAAAGAGACTTTTTGTTTAAAAGCACAATTTGCACAAACAAAAAAAAAGGCCGAGCCTATTATATCTCTCTCTCTCTCTCTCTCTCTCTCTCTCCTGAGCTAATAGTTTCACTTCTGAGCCTCGGCTTAAAACTACAGGATGCTTGGACTGTGGCTCTGTTGTCATGGAGACTCATAAGTACAGAGGAGAAGACAATGAAGGAAGACTCAACCCCTGCCCCTTCACACACACACACAGCAGCATGTTCTCTTCTCAGACCCCCTTTAATGAATGTGTTTTAGTGGCCCTGCCCAACCAACGTTACCTACCTGACATTTAAGAAGCAGCCAGGAATATATGAGGCTCTGGCAGGGTCAGCCACTACCCTCATTTACGAGTCCTTTGCATTTCTCGACAGTTGTTTATGAATTTTTTTCCCTCTTTGTTTGTTTTCCCACATGAATGCCAGTGAGGCCAGAGTAGCACCGAGAGCGTCCCAATTTGCATCACAGGCCTGTTGCTTAAGTGTAACTGGAGTAAAATGAAGAATGACCTGATGACTAACAGTTTACTTACAGTAAACATCCCAGCTGGAGGTGGTGTGAGTGGCGAGGCAGCTGTTTTTTNNTTTTTTCTTAATGGAAGTGTGTGTTTTTTTGCGAGGAGGGGTTTGCTTAGGTGGGGTGGGGGGTCAATTTGCCATTCCCACCGTGCTCTGCAAGTCTGTAATTAAAACGCTGCAACTGAGAAGCAATGTGTGTACTAATTAGCCAGCAGGCCCCAACTTCCACCTCAGTCCCTCCATCCTCCTCTCCTCTGCTTGATGTGCACTCTCTCTTCTCATCTCTTTATTAGCTTCTCCATTCTCATCATTCTTTCATCTGGCTTGTGGCTTTGGCTTCTGCTATTCTACCTTTTTAATGAACCCTCTGTCACTCCACCTACATACCCACAAACCCTCAGCCCCCTTTTCATTTTGGATGCATTTTGTTTCTGTTCTCTTTTTAAATAAAGTTCCTTTGTGTCGTATTCAAGCTATGTGGATAGCTACTTGTAAATATGTAACCTTAAAGATCCACTGTGTAACATTTAGAGAATCTATTGGCAGGAATGGAAAATAATATTTATAGGTAGGTTTTCATTAGTTTATACTCACCTGGAAATAAGAATTTCAAGAAATTTCGTTATCTTAGAATGAGCCGTTTTTATCTACTATGTCTTTCATGGACACAATGGTGAATTGATGTTTTTACACTTCCGTTTTTGTAGAGATTACACAGACAAGACGTTCTGTGTTAAAGTGGGCTAAGTCTAATCCAATAGGTCAATTTTTTTTTCAAATTCAGTTAATGTCTCCTCGTGGTCTGTTAAAACCAATGTTTGTACACAGCCCTTTCGCTGTAAATGGGAAACACACTAAGTGGATTGATCACACAGCATCAACTAATGTCAAATTACTTGCCCACAGACATTCAGCTTACTTTCTAGATGGCCAAGCTTTGCTGTTTTTGTGATGTTAGCTATAGTAGCAGAAAGATGTGGGTATCACTGTCTGAAACTGGTGTGCTCTTCATGTTAGCTGCACAGCAGAACTTTGGAAACCCATAACATGGCTAACATTAGTTACATTACTTGCTGTGTCATTTTTCCCACTATATCGTATTAATCATGTTATCAGTATTTCTCAAATGGTGGTATGTGTACCCCTAGGGGTGCTTTGGAGTACTTCAGCGGGTACTTGACACGTTTCTTATTTCTAAAATAATCATACTAGTTCAATAAAAAATTTAAGTTTGATAAACCACATTTTATATTTAGTATTCCTATTTCAATGCAATCGTTAACTGCCATAGACTGACAAAGATCTTCAGTGAAACACAAGTCCATGTTTCTCTCTGAATTGTAAGTACAATGTCAGACAGATGCAGTTCCATTATATATGTACATTTTTATAAGTGACTATGCATGACAGCCTTCAGAACAGACTACATGCGGCAATTGATCTCACTTTTCTTCCAGCAATGTGGATACACATGCACCCCAAGCAGAGCTGTGTTTGAAGAAATTGCAGCCTGGTGACAATTTAATTAACCAACTGTCAGTCATATCAACACTGAATCACTGATGTCTTCGCCAAATTGCTTTTCTTTCATCCTCACTTGGACTGAAAAAAACGAAACAATTGGAGGGGTTTGTTTGATTACACTGATACTTTTATATTCTGCCCTGGCATTCCCTGATTTCCAAAGTAATAAATGTATGTGTCGCTAAGTCTGTGTGAGTTATGCGTGTGTCTGGCTTTGATATCAAACCCCAGTAACAGTGTAACTATCTGTTTACAGCTTTATAAAACTCAATCATCCAACCTGCTGTAAAACTTGAAGCGCTCTCTTGGTCTTGATCTGTTATGTGTAGCTTTACTATAAGAATTTCACCCACTGGGGGCTGCGCAGTTGTAGTGAAATGCAATAATAAAGTCACTTTTTAATTGGTTTATTTATCAATCTATTTGCAGTGCTATTAAAGTGTAAATATGAGGCAGTGGGAGCATGTGTTGCAAGACACACCGTGCTCCTGGAGACACCATAGTGAGGAAGTGCTGCACTAATGAGACAATAGCCATTGGTGTATTCCACTGAGGCCACTCCGTTATTGGCTGAGCAGCGTTAATTCAAAATAATGACAATGTGCATCATCCCGTTGCCAGTGGCACCACAGCTGTGACAGCAGCTTCCAATACAGTGTGTGTACGTTTGTATGCACACGTGTCTGAGCACTTACGTGTGTCCATTGGTGGCTCGCAGCCATGTAGCGTTAAGGTGGTGACAGATCTGTGAAGGGGAACAGGGAAGTGTCGTCTGTGATTTGGTGGGTGTCAAAATGCAATGAAGACGTCAAAAGCATCCTTGGAGATTGTTTATGTGAAAGAGCTTATTAAAGACTAACAGGGGTTGCCATGGAGAAGAGGAGGAGATGCTCAGCATGGGGCTTTGCAATTCCAGTCAGGCCCATTATTTCCTGTGTAATGTGTTTACTGTGTAACATTAATTCTCAATTTGTCACAACACAGTCACCTTGTAACATAAATAAATTTGGGGGATGTTAGAATTTTCTGTTTGTTATAAACACTTTACAGATACAGTATGTGTGTAAGGTGAGCAGCTGTGTGTCTGTGAGTCTCTACACGTCCATTCAGTTTCACAGCTTTTACATTGCACAACCGTCCCCCGACCTTTGTTGCACAATCCACATTTTGCCTTCTAACGCTCTCTCCGCCTTTCCTGATTTTTCTCTTGTTGATTCCCAGCTCTCCTCCTCTGTCTGAGTCTCTCTTTAATGTGGCCTCCTATTATTTCTCCCCCCCCCCTTCCTCTGCTCCCCGTGCTATTGTTGTTTCATTTCCTTGTAATCTTCTTCCCTTGTTTAATCTGTTCTTCCTCCCTCCCTCCCTCCCTCCCAGCTAGTCAGTATTCAGACTTTATTTTATTTCATAAAGGACTGCCTGCACGCACACACACACACACACACACACACACAACTAAACGTAGACATTGAGCTGATAACTGTCACTCATAAATCACAAGCCTTGAGGCCTCCCCTTATAATCAGATTCCCAATCAGTTGCAATATTGTCCTTTATTTCTTCCATTCTCCATCACACACACTCACACACACACAGGCGTCAGACTGGCTGGAGTAGCTGGGGTCTCGACTGGAGCGGAGGATTGAGAATATTGTGCACCAGTCAAAATGAATAGTAGCGTTCTGGGTTCACAGTGAAAGGTGTTTTTGTGTGCGCAGTTTTTTAAAAGGTGTAAAAGCAGTTTGACATTTCAGTTAAGTAGAAAAGACACGCACATACAAAAATGCATGCATAAAATCTGCAGTTTACACAGCAATTAACAGCACAGCTAAGGTGTCTGTATTTCCGTTATCTTCACAGTTCTTGATCTAACCATAAGAGCCAGATGTGTTTTTCATTTGGCTGCTTAAAATAGTCCATAGCCCTTTTTTCCATCAGTGACTAGACACAGAAACTTGTGCTCCATTTCCACCGACTGATTTGACGCTAATTAATTTGATGTCCCTTATTAAGCAGCAGACCTAGTTAATGGAACGAGCGTGCCCTTAAAAGCTGTGGCACAGACAATGATGGCTGCTGACCCTTCGGCACCTGGGAAATGGAGTTGACAGGTGTCTGTCTGTCTTTGGTATAGGCTGTTGATGGGAAGGTTGAAATTTATATGGTAGGTAATTTCTAATCTCTGCTGCCTGTTAAGCCATTTGAGATGAAACGGCAGCTTTGTATTTTTGATGTGGGATAAGTAAAAGTCTTTGTTGCTTACAGAGACCGGCAAAGATTAACTGAGGCTTAGCCATTTGACCATTCGCTTAAAATGTCCCCCCAAAACAGCGCCCGTCCAGTCTTAGCGACCATAATGAGGCCCAAGCAGGTCTGTCAAGCTTTGGATTTCTTCACATGTCAATGCAAAACAATGGGGCTCGGGTACTTGGATTGGGAGATACTTGGGATTTAAAGAGTTGGTGGGTGGAGGTTGGTGTCCTTCTTTATCCCTTCCAAAACCAAAAACACAAGGGTATGAAATGGATTATAAAATGTGATTATCTACTCCAATGTAAGCTGCATTTGTAATTATGTCCAGCTAACTAACACATTACCTTGGTAGCAACCAAGCATTACTTCCAGGATCAATGCTGTTCCTTCATTTACATGTCTGGCACGTGCAGCTTTAACCTCAGTCTTTTAAGATGTTATAATGTATGTAGCAGAGTTACACAGTTCTTATTTTAATACGAATCAGCTGGAAAAAAAAGGAAGTCAGCCCATAGGGAGAAACCATTTTATCAAAATTGAGGTCATCGGCTTCAAAAATGAGAAGCCTGCTTTTGTCCACCATTACATGAATCGAATGCTTGACAGGCATAAACCATCAACCATGGCTAATATTTGCCTCCCGTTCGCTTCCATTCTATGCGAGTGAAGTGGCGAATAAAACATCTGCTTCCAGTAGCAAAGCAGATCCACATCTCAGCTTTGTGTGGAGTTGAAAGCAAACAAGTGTGTGTGGTTGACCCCTAAAACAACATGCTGCTTAGCAGTGGCACTTCTGGGTAAAATGTCAAATACATGACATTGCTGGAATTTAAGATGTTGCGTAGAAAGATATTTCCACCCTTCCTTGATCACTTTACACACATCACAACAAACACTGTTGTCATCTTCGTGAGATGAAGCCACAGTTTGGACTGTTTCTTGCTATACGTCATGATATATTCCATTTTGTTGCAAGTTTCCAAAAGCATGGACGCATTTTGCTACGCAGAACTGTCAGAAAAACATGCCTTCATTAAAAAAAGGAACTGATAATCTTGGAGGTATATGTTTCCGATGGATCAGACCATAAGGAACTGGTTCTCAACTGGAACTATTTGTGACTGGCAGAGCTTAGCCAATGGTCCCTGTACTCTTGGGGATACAGACAAATGCAAAAATACACATGCACATGAACACAGTTACTAGTTACAGTTACAGTTACACAGGTACTACACACACAAATACAATATGCTCATGTAAAAATATGCAAATGCAGCCCAGCCCACCTATAATTCTGTGGGTGTTGTTTGCAGAATAACTAAAGTGAATGGTGAATGAGTAGCCAAATAGCTCCCAGCATTACCACCGATGCACTGAGCACATCCATTAACCCCACCCCAACCCCTTTTTTCTCTAGACAAGGTGTTGTTTATACTCCCGCTCAATTACAGCTACAGGCTTCTCTCAGCTTCAACCTCTCTCTGTCTCTCTCTCTCTCTCTCTCTCACCCTCCACTCTATTCTTCCGTTGTAACTCACCTCAGCATTAAAAGCTTCCAGCACATGCTCCTTTGTTGTTCAAATAGGCTTCTTGTTCCTCCTAGCACTCAACCATTCACCTGAGCTGGATTTGGACACGCGCCACAACCCCCCAAATCCCTCTGGGCAATGCAATCTTATTCCCACCACCGTATAGCGTATGCACTGATCCCTCGAAGCGCAAACTACCCCTCCCCACTCTGATTTCCTTCCTCCAATATGTGTGCACTGAGCTGTGATCTTTAGTTTGCAGGTTGAACGGTGGACCCAGGGAGCTATAAACAACAACAATCCTCGTCTGACACTTTTTTTTAAAATTTAGATCCAAGGTCAAAATCTCATTCATGGTTGGAGGTGAAACCCATGGAGAGGGTAATGAATAGAGAATATGTTGCTTTTGTGTGCAGTATGGATCCAGTTTATCACATCCAGCAAAATGCCACTGAAAGAAAAATATGTCCAGCTACTCCTGTTGACATCAAAGAGACTAGGTCGAAACCCAGTATTTGGCTGGACAATCATTGTGGCCTTGACACACCAAACCGACATCAAAGAACTAGCATCGACTAAATCTGACTGCTGTGTCGCCCCACGTCGCCTGTGTCTTGGCCAAAAGTGACACTAGAACTCACCGCACCAACTGCAGCAAATGTCCAACTAGCATGTACGTTCTGCACCTGAACGAGAGGTAATAACTCTCCATAACCAGCCGGTGGCGGTAGTCTGCATTCGTCATTAAAAAAGGAACACAGGAAGAGCTAGGACTGCAGATATGAACAAAAGCAGCCTAATAGTTGTAGGTTTGCCCGCTCTCGCTCAGATGGTTTTGTAAAACAGCTGCTTCTGATCGAGAAAGTCATCTGCTGCTTTACTTACTTCCGTTTGTCCTCTTGTGCACTGATTCGCTAAAGCTGAGCAACCAATCAGAGGGATTTCTGTCACCATTGGCCTCCGCCGCCAATTCAACATGCCCAGTCGGCTGAAAAAGCCGCAAATGAGTGCAAACAGTGCTAAACATACTGCAAAAACAAAGGCTACAGACGCTCAAACGTTGACGTGTCAGGCCTTTGTGTCTGTTCATTTTGAAAGAGCAATGGCCAATAGGGGAAAACTCCAGTACTCAACTGACCAATGGTCTAACTTCATCTCTCACTAACTCACTGAGTCAGGCACAGACTGTAGCTTTTATATGGCCGATTTGCTGCTGTCCAGCCAAATATAACCAGCGGTCACCTGAGATGTGATTCCCCACTCCTTCCTCTTTTATCAGAGACAGGAGCACAAGAGCAGCTTACTCCAGTGGACACAGTTGAACAAAAAACAGGTTACTGGGTAGAGAGCACTCTGACTCCAGCCTCTCATATCCTTTAACCAGCTGAAACCAACAAAAGTCTAACCGCACAGCATAAAACATATTTTTTTTTCCATATATTCTTGATTTGGTTAAACAGTCCTCCTGTCTCCTTAACATCACATATATCAGACTGTTAAAGCTTGTATCATTCTGGTTGTCTTTGTCCTGCAGGCATCAATCAAGGCAGCTGTTACAGAATCAACCATTTCCCAGACGACAATGACTACGACACAGACAGCTCTGAATACCTGCTGCGTAAGTGCCCCCCACTCGTCATCTTTGTCTGGCATTGTTGAAACTGTCAGCCCTTTATTTTTTAAGGGCATACAGAAAGTCCACTGACTTTCAACATCTTATTATTTGGTCCTGAGAGTAGTCTCCAAACAGACAAGACTCTTTTATACAGACATGTATAATGTAACATCAAATGTAAAGACAAAGACAAGCAAGCATTACGGTATCAGACTATGATCACAACCCGTGATATTTTTCATCTATTTAGTTTTTAGTCTTGTCTTGTTTGACATTTTTTTTTCCTTTAAAGCAATGAATTATTTGTTATATTGTGAGACAATTAAAGGCAGCTTGGCCAAACCCGACTGCAAGATGCGGTATCTATTTAGCCTGAAAAGCCTTCATTTGTTGAGTCGTATTCACCCAATGTTTAAGGGTTTTAATTGACTTTAATAGTTGAATTAAATGTTTTTTTCTTGCTATGTCATTAGCTCCAACCGCACAAAGGGTATCTTGACACTGTGGCTTTAGATATGTAGCTCACACACAAAGGAGGCTCATTATGATTTATTTTCTTAACATTTATTTAAAAGTTGTGAAAAATCCTGTACAATTTGCAATTGTGCAAACACTCCATAGTTTATTGTGTTTTATTTCGTAATTACTTTGAGTGATGATGGTGCAGGATCACCAACTTGTTTGCACTTTTCCCCTCTTTGTTTTTTTTTTTTTTTTCATTACATGAAGCATATTATAATTCTCTGTTTAGTCTGAGCCGGTGTTTGGCTGTGTGGGGACATAAAATCCTTCTTAAAACCAGTTTAAACCAATCTTCTTCTTTTTAAAAAATGTTGTAAAAACTGGTTAAAAAATTTAGATTAGTTTGATATAAAATGGGGATATTCAATCAGCAGATGACCCTCATTTTAGGCACAGCCAATTCAGTATCTGCCTAACATGCACAGAAGAACAAAGAAGTATCAGACTCAGTCCATTAGCCAGGAGGGCTTATTCAGCTTTACAGTTGAATAAGCCCACCCATCCTTGGATGCTTGTAAAATGGCACAGTGATTCATTTCTGGGGAGGTGATAGTCAGTGAGAGCTCTTGTTACATCCCACAGCTGAGCAAAGCTTTGTCACAACAAGGCCCTAAAGTATAAAAGATAATGGAGTTCTCAAAAATGGATGGGAGAAGAGGTGGAGGACTGAATAGATGAGGGCTCAACAGAGTAATGAAAATTCAAATTATTTAAAAGAGTCCATTTTTCTTTTTAAAAACTGTGCTGTTAAATGAATTTACAAGTTCCATTCTTCTTTTGCCTGTTATTAATCTATTTATGGTTATTTATGTCTATATATGTCTATAAATTGCTTAATAATTTGATCTATTGATTAATGGATTGATTTAGTCATTTGTATTCATCTTTCACAGACCGGTCTCTTTAGTGTCCAATCAAATATTGGTTAATGAATTGTGTTATAACCGTTCACAGTGAGTTAATGATCTCTCCTCCACGTCCACCCTCGTCTGTCTCTGCAGGTATAGTCCGTGCCTCCAGTGTGTTCCCCATCCTTAGTACCTGCCTGTTGATGCTCGGCGGGCTTTGTGTCGGGGTGGGCCGAGTCTACAACAAGACAAACAACGTCCTCCTCAGCGCAGGCATCCTCTTTGTAGCTGCAGGTGAGCTACAGGATTACACCGTGCTCCCAGCGAGGAGCAATCACGCGAGGGCTGGGGTTTTATAATGAAGAAAGGCAGCTTGATGTGGCACCTGTGGTCACATATTGTATTTCATCAATGGTGCAATCATAAAGATGAACTTTCTTTCCCACTGTAGAGGGTCAGGAGCTCCATACCTCACATGCAAGTGATGAGGACACGTGTCTATAATGGCAGTCATTGGTTTCATCACTGTGACTGGTAAAGTCATGGTTGATTGATCATTGTTGGCTTTTCATCACACGCCTCCATGCCGTTTTCCTGACTCTGTTGTCTTTCTGTGTCTTCATCCATCAGGTCTGAGCAACATAATCGGCATCATCGTCTACATCTCCAGTAACGCAGGAGACCCCAATGACAAACGTGACGATGACAAGAAGTACACGTATTCCTACGGCTGGTCGTTCTATTTTGGCGCCCTCTCCTTCATTGTGGCCGAAACGGTGGCCGTCCTCGCCATCAACATCTACATTGAGAGAAACAAGGAAGTTCGCTGGAGGGCACGGCGCGAGTTCATCCGTTCTCTTTCTTCCTCTTCCCCGTACTCGAGGATACCGAGCTTCCGCTACCGCCGGCGGACGTCGCACGCAAGCTCTCATTCTACAGAGGCGTCGCGGGAGAACTCGCCAGTGGTTGGTCTGAAGGGGGAGGCATCGTCCAGTGGGGCCCTGGATGAGCTGTCCATGTACGCCCTGGCGAGGGACAGCGTGACAGAGAACACGTACAGCCCTGAGCATGAGGCCGCTGAGTTCCTCCAGGTCCATAACTGTTTCCCCAATGATTTAAAGGACGGGGTGAATCGCAGGACCACACCGGTGTGAGGGGCACGTTGCAGGGCCCCGAGGTTCACCTGGAAGTGGATGTGCGCTAATCTGTTGGATTGTAGTTGTGATAGCCTGCTATCTTGGAGGCGCAGTTTTTAGAGAGACTGTCCTTTTTTTAAAGGACCAAAGGAGAAGAGAGGCCAGTCAGCTTGACAAAAGCCAATTAGTCATTTATCGGCTTCTAGAAACCATCAAAGCAGAGTAGAGTTACATTGTCTGTGCTGTAGCCGATGCGAAATTAGTGTTATCTTTCAACTGTCGAAACGCTTACATGAGCAGTGTGTGGATCCCAACCCTTGTTTGTGTAATGATCCCGAAACATTGTGGACAAAGTGAAGTGAAGCGTTGAGATGTGCCGATCAGCAGTATTCTACCTGTGAAGTATTTAACAAGGTGCTAAATGAAATGTAGGCTACTCTTCAACTTGAAAGTGTTTTGTGTGTGCAATTGCTATAAAGTGTGGACCTCTCTCCAAAGTTTGTATTGTGTCCTCATAACCAGTTTGGTCTTGCCTTATACTCAAATCATAGGTTTTAAAGAGACAACAAAGGCTCTATCTCTCAGCACTGTCTTTAGAATAATATATGGCCTTTTAAGCAAGCTCAAATTACAAACATTTTTAATGGATCCTTTTTCATGAGAGTGTGCTGGGTTGTATTGTATTGAATGTTTCCTATTTTAGCAGATTGTTCAAGTCAACTATCCAATATGAAAGGTTCTGTCTCCCTCACCTTCTCTTCCTCAATCCTATTCTTCTCTGACATTTTGTCAGTGGAACACCTCTGTTCAATGGCCCTTTTTATTCACTTCCATATCAGTCCGCCAGCCTTCCATCACAACCCTCTCTCCCAATGGACGTGACATTGTGTTTGTGCCTGTCACAAGGGAAGAACAGCTGACAAAAAGGGGGTGCCCAGAACTGTGAAAAACGGCACAGGTCAGGACTTCCTTTTGCTCTGAATGAAACCTTGGCATCCAGTGTGTTTGAGGGATAAGGATCAGAGCTAGGCTGAGAATGTTTGTCCGTCTGTCACACCCCCTGTGAGTCCATCTGGTTCCCGAACAGAGAACCCAGACGGAAGCAGAGGGAGCTGTCTGCAACTGCGTCCCCAAAGGATTTGGCTCTAATAACTAGACGTGTGTGTATGTATGTGCTGTCCTCCTGCACCTCCATCACTGCTCTTTCTTTTAGTTCTCTCAGGAAATACTGTGTTGTTGTGGCAGGTTGAACACTTTGAGGTCCTCTCCCTACTTAGTGGCAGTGCTGGGAAATGGACCGGTGATAAAGATAAACCTGGTGAAAAAAAAAAAATGCCATTACTGTATTTTGTAAATGCTGTGAGTGTTTGCTTGAGCTTGCTCCAAGAACCAGCTGGGGAGGGATTTTTTCAGTCTGAGGGCTATTCGGTTGGTTCTGGCGTGGCAAGCGAGCTCACTCAACCACAGAATAGTATTTGATTGTATTTAGTGTGTTTGATATTGATACCACTTCATATACCAGGCTGAGCTTGTGTAAAAGAAAGCCATCAGTATTCTGAGTGTAGATCTTTTATATTTCAGCTTGAGGGGGAAATTCCAAATGTGTTTGTTTGTAATGTAAAGCTGTAAAGTTGTATATAAAAGCACAATAAAAAAAATACAGAAAAGAGAAAGACAAAAAAAAAGCATTGAATGTGCAAAGACATGGACAGAAGATTCAAAGCATTATTTTACTGAACAATGTCTCAATAATAATGCCTTGATGCAATCTGGCATTGGTCACACAATTATATTTATCATTTTATATTCAGGTAAACACACACTGGTTTTGCTGTTTTATCAGTCAAAAGTTAATCTGTTGAATATTCTGTTTTGTAAGGTGAAGTACAGTAAGTACGTTTAGGAGACTACACTAGATTTTCTATTCCATGTGTATGCGGCAGCTGTACTTTATTGTATGTGCTTATATTGATTTATGCTTACAATTGTGAAATAAGCACATTCTCAGTTTGTTTTTCAAGAAATTAACTATAGATATTTGATTACGGATGTTCAGAAGGGAGGTGCTAATTGGATGGATTGCATAATAATA
Organism: Morone saxatilis; assembly: GCF_004916995.1. Classification (NCBI taxonomy): domain Eukaryota; kingdom Metazoa; phylum Chordata; class Actinopteri; family Moronidae; genus Morone; species Morone saxatilis. The sequence continues at coordinate 10,432,565 of NW_023339696.1, read as the reverse complement.
AAAGAAAAATCACAGGGAAAGAAACGTAGCCATTTGTTGTTGTATTTTTAAAAACATTTTCCATGCTAGTTCAAGACCAAACTTACTGGAATAACATCACTATTGTAACATGATATTGGATAGTAGAGTGCCTTTGTTTTATTTATAATATAATGCATTTGCTGCTTCTAGTGTTCCAATCAAAAAAGCATTTTTATTTAATCTGAATTTAATTAAATTGTTTTGCTCATTTTCACTTTTTAGTTACAACCCAAAACACACTGTACATAGACAAAATAAATAACTAAATCAGGGTTATACATTTATTGTTGTTGTTTGTGCTTTAGTGGTGATTTATTTTAATATGACTATACGGTCAAGCTAACATGCTGATATTTAGGGGGTCATCCCTATGTTCCCCGGGTCCTATGTTCCCCGCTAACGTTAGGGTTAGGATGAGGGTTAGGGTTAGGGTTCCCCGGGAACATAGGACCCGGGGAACATAGACACGCTCCCGTATAAAGAAAACTGGATACATTCCTGTGAAAGCTACTCAGTGGCACATGAAGCCTAAAAAGCCATTTCCCACAGCAAAGAAATTCCCCGAATAACGAGCCGGCTAACTTCTGGTTTAGCCCTCTGTTAACTTGAATGATGATAAATAATTTAATCTTGTGAATTTTCTAGACTTTAAAAATGTTATCAGACTGAACAGATCAAACTCTGATAGTGAAACGATACATTTTGCAGGGTTTTTACAGCTGCTTCTTTCACAATGTAAACTTATGGGAGTCTTTTCACGTGACGGATGCCATTGCTGTAAAGACACGGTTTGGCCACTATGTGAAATTGGCTTTACAGCCCGGCAACCTTCCTGGTCAATCAGCAGTAAACACAAAATACAGCAGAAGCTGATGGGAATGTTTGTTTTGCAGGTATTTGGTCATCATATAACTATTGGTTTGACCTGTGCACCAGATCAAAAGTTAAGGGATCAGCAAAAGTAATCCTAAAGGGGCACATGAATGTGAGACTACCACATTTAATGGCAATCCATCTGGTAGCTGTCGAGAAATTTCATCCAAAACCACAAATGTCTCATGGTGGCTCTAGAAGAAAAGTCAGGGGATCATCAGACCAACAGACTGATATTACCATGACTAAAAAATCCACACATTTGCTTATATAAAGTAATTTAATGTAATAGGACAACCCACCAACTATGTATAATAAATACATATAGACATGTATAGGATTTATGTTAAATAATTACAGCCATGAGCATTAATCTAAGTAGAGCTGATTTCCCATTGAAGACTGTTAAATACAGTGCTTCATTCAGGTTTCTATGGCTGACCTTCTCTGACTCCTGAATGCCTCTTCAGTTTGGCTGCATAAGATAAAATCACTGTCATCTCCGAATGAATGAACTGTACTTCAGCCCCAGAGTCTCCGTATTGTTTGGCAAATACATAAATCAGTCAGCATCATGCTTTTGGCAGCACTCCTAGATCAAAATGTTAAAAAGCTGCCACTCTCGCTCAGAGATGCCACCTGATAAAATGAAGCCATTTTTTAAAGCTCAACAGGCAAAGAGCTGATTCAGTCAGAGTGGGCCTTTCTTTTCTCAATGTGTGTGAATCATATAAACATACAGACTGTTGTAAAGAACAAATGCTCGGCAGAGAAACAGCGAAGGTTAAATTCTGTTTTTACTTCTCAAGGCAGAATAAAGGCGTTCTCCACATTACAAACATTTTTCTTTTGGTCCTGCTTTTCATAAGTCTCTGTTTTTGGTCATATGCAGAGATGAACCCGCAAGGAAAAGCAGAATATCACCTTTATTGCAGTTGCTGTTTGCATAGTTCAAGTACCACTAGATAAGTATATGCAGTGAGTTATTGTATGCTTCATGTGAGAGAATAATAGTACATTACCCAGTCTGACATGTGTAATTATAAGATTTCATTTTGTTAAAAGAGGAATCAGAGCTGTTTATCTAGCTGGCGAAATTATCTTTTGACAGTAATATCTGATGTTGCAGTACAGCTACATCAGCCCCTTGTAATTTCCACCTAATTTAATTTTTCTTCACTGTGCGCACATTAACTCACAATTCAGTCCCCCACCACCTCACCTCTGCGTCATGTAGATCAATGGCCAAAGCTTTTTGCCAGAACCGGTCAAATGAGAGCAGACCGTGTCGAAGAGGCGAACATGCATGTTAACTGATCCCGTTGTTTTATAGAAGAATATTAACATGACCCTTATAGAAATCACCTCAGGGCATGGGTAATCTAATTTAGCTTGAGTAATGTTGCCTGTCATTAGAAAATGAATACTGTCGGGGTCCTTCTGAAAGCTATGAAATGTATTCTGTTATGGGTAAAATTAGCCACCATTTAAGGTTGTTTTTCATCCCGGAATAAAAATTCAAACAAGGAAGCTGGCAGGCCTAATTGAAGTTAATCACTGCTGAGTTTAGACGTGTCAATCCTGATTTCATCATAAGTGATTCTGCGTGTTTCTGTCATTGCTCTAACAGTTCCAGTTCTGAGAGCTTTGGCAGTGATATTTCAGGTAAATGTGAGTGAGACATGCCTTCTTGCCAGACGCTGTCATCTGTTTACAGTGTTTGTCATCCTTGCTCAGTTGACATGAGGCGAATCCTCCAGTATCTTCAATAACATGTTACCACAGTCGTCCACACGACTGGCTGTTGCTTGAAAACTCTGCAGCTGTAAGGTGTTTGGTCTCCCTGCAGTCACTAGGGGACCATGAGCAAATGAATCAGGTCAGAGGGTCACCCAGTAAAACAGGCTGTGCTAAAAAACACTATTATTACACACTTAGAGACAAGCAGTCGCTCTCACAGCCTCAGCAAGGAACGTGTCCTCTGGGAGAAAAAGCCAGTTTTGCTGCAAATGCATCCAGGTGGAACGTGATAATGAACTCTCGCCTCCCCTCAAGCTCCACTGTGGGGTTTCTTCTTTCTTTTTTTAAGCTAGTGAGTGAGATGATTTATCTTTAATGATGAATTTCTTGGTTCGGTTAACTACTGATGGTGTTTACAGAAAGCACTTTGGTCTTCTCCCATTGCATTCATTTTCCCTTTTTTTAACACATGCATTGTGTCTTGCCTTCTCCCTTTACAGCTTGCTTTTAATGTCTTGCCTTTTAGTGTGTTAAAAAAGCTGTGTGAGCGTTGTCAGGGCTGAAAATGGGCCAGAGTCCTGTCTAATGTGGGGCACAGTGGTTTATAAAAAGCATGCCCATTTACTCAAGTATTTCATAGGGAAAAGGTTGATTGTGCCTTTGAGATGTATCAGCTTTTTACAGTTTCTTCCATCCTCAAACTTTGTGGCATCGTTTTTTGCGTAAAGCAATCAAAAGCATTTGTGTGCCGAATCAGATTATTATCTCAATATATTGTTAAAGATTAAATTAAAAGTCTTAAAATGTTGGTTTACAAAATGGAAAAACTTTAGAATCAAAGGATTCAAAGCCACTTGTTGGATTTTTTTTAAGCTTTCTCAAAATGGCTCAATTAACATATAATAAGGGACATTCAGAAGGCCCATTCATTAAACACAGGAATATTTAAAGCTCTAAAACTCTCTCTACTTTGCTGTCAATCATATTTAAACTCTATAAACTGAATGTCAAATTTTAGCGGCCCTATGTCGAGGCCCTTTTTCCTGTCTTTCTGAATCTGGATCAGCTGCTGTTATCAGGTGGGACCCTTGTCTCAAGGCTTAACCGCTGATTGGCTGAATAAGTAGATCAGCTCATTCAGACGACAACTAATAAAGGAAATCTCTCCCCCCCACCCCCAGGAGTCCCCTGGCACACCGCGCCTGAGACAAATGAGCTGAAAACGGTTCGGACTGAATAAGAATATGAAAGAGATGTGACAGAGAGTGTTTTAGATACATGATAGATCAATAACATCAGTGTTTGGCGTGGCAATGAAATATCGAACAGCAGTCAAAACTTGCCTGGAAGATTTTCTTAAATTGGCTTTGATGTTGTGGTTAGAAGTGCGCAATTCGAATGCTCACAATCAATATACTGTCTAAGCTTTAAATGAAAGTGTCTGATCTTGACCCGACTCTTGGTCAACACCAGAATGGTAAAATAATGGGTGTAATAGGTGTAAGCACTCTCCGGTACATCTTCATCTTGTAGCTGAAGGACCTCAGCTCACCAGCTAGGGAGGGAGAGGAAGAGAGGAGAGCAGTAGAAACTAGGGCACTGTTATCTGGCCCCCTTTTTTTCCAACCACCAGGCACAAGGCAGAGAAAGAGAAAGAAAGAGCTGTGGACAGGAGAGAGGAGAGGACATCAGAAGTGTAGTGAAGCTGTAGACAAGACGGGGGAACCTCTGGAGTCAACATTCAAAGGCAAAGGCAACCTTGACTGTCGTACACAATCTTTACGATTGCACACACTCTTTCGTTCTATACATAGCCACATACACACTAACATTTCACTTGTCACACACGTGCAAACCACAGGCACGCGCACGCACGCACACACATCCACAACTTGCGCGCACAGCAAGCAGCAACATGTTCGAGGAGCAGGCAACCAAGGTCAAGATCACGTCTGTGGTGATCTTGGTGGGCATGTCCTCTATGCTGGCGGCGGTGGTGACCGACCACTGGGCCGTGCTCAGCCCCCGGGTGGAGAAGCTCAACGCTACCTGCGAGGCGGCCCACTTTGGCCTCTGGAGGCTCTGCAAGAAGAGCATCTTCATTGTCGAGGAGGACCCTCAGGGCAAAGGCTGCGGCCCCATCAGCTTACCTGGAGGTATGGAGCCTCTTGATCTCACTGTTGGCAAATATCGATTTTTGTATTTCAGTTTGCAAGGCTAAACATTTATTTTTGTTGTCCAAGTGAATTTGTTGTGTGGTTACGTGAAATAGTCCTGGATGTAGTGAGGTTTTATTTTGACGGATGAAGTAAGAAAAAACGGTGTTTGGTTTCCAGTGGATTGGAACCTGTAAAGAAATATTTATACTGCAGTTCTGCTTTATGTTTCTGTGCAAACATGCAGGTCAAAGCAGAAAAAATGGACTGAAGCGCTGACTAGAGCGGTGTCTCTGCTGGCTTTCATCTACTCACTTGTATCACAGTTAGAATTAAGTCTTGCTTTTGACGTGCTTGGGTTTCAGTTATGTAGAACTGGCGTTTGTGCCCTCAAATATTGCTGCTTTGACATCTAAAAATAATTTTAAGGATCACTGCCGAAGAAGTAAAGAAGGAAGAGAGAGGGTTGGAGTCTGCCGCCTTTTCTTCCATCTGTGTGTCTGTCCCTTCCTCTCCTCATACACACAAAGGCACATACCAGCACATATGTTGGCATGTGCATATGTGTGAGCATGTAAATACACAAACACATGCATGTGTGTTTGGACTGAATGTGTAACAGTTCTGTGGCCAGCTTCTCACTGAACCATCATTATCTTCCACAGAGGAAGTCTCTGAACAGACTGCCAATTAAGCACAGTCCAACAGCTGAAGTCGAGTGCATAACGGGAGAGTATCGCTGCTATACTTCACAGTTAACATGACAAAAACATGAATCTGTTTTGTCTAGACTGATGGACTCTCATTGTAAGATGGGAATTTTAGCTCACACCAAATTCCCACTTCTCTAGATTTTTCCTTTTTTTGTGGGACTTCTGAAATCACAAGGGAAAGTGTTAGATCATCTGTCAGCATACTTTCTGACTCTCTGTATATGAAAATGTAAAATCATAAGATGCTATTTAACTTCTACATCTTTTGTTTAGTCTGGCTCACAGTGTCAGAGCTGAGGTTAATTGGCTTTCATCAAACTAGACGCAAGACTTTTTTAAAAGAATGCTGACGCCTTCGTCCAAAGCAACTTACAATAAGTTAAAAAAAAATATACAAGTATGCAGCAACTACTTCAAGTGCTACATTTAAACAATTAGACAAACAGTTTTTTGTGTGTTTGCCTTCATGGGCCAAGGTGCAGTCTGAACAGAGTTTATTAGTCTGCCAATAGAAGAATTTCTGTTGTCTTGATGTCAATGGGGAGCTTGTTCGGCCATTGTAGACCTAAGACAGCAAACAGTCTGGATTTTGTTGAGTAGTAGGTGGGCTCTCTTTGTAGTGATTGGTATACAGGATGGTCTAGGGTCTATGGTTTGACCATGTCCTGGAGGTAGGATGGGCCTGAGCCATTCGCAGCTTGGTAGGAAAGTACCAGTGACTTAAATTGGATTTGAGCAGCTACCAGCAGCTGGTGCAGGGTGCAGAGGAGTGGTGCGTGGGAGAACTTGGGTACATTGAAGACCAACTGAGCTGCTGCATTCTGGTTGAATTCAAGCAGTATTTTCTAATGCCACAGATAAACCCTAGTCTGCACAATGTTTAAATGCACCCATTTGTGCACAAACTCTTACTTAAAGGACCAGTGTGTTGGATTTAGTGGCATTTTGAGGTGAAGTTGCAGATTGCAGCCAACTGAATACCACTCGCCTTCTCAGTGCGAAGGAGGAACTACTGTGGCTGCTAAAACTTGCATAAAAGTAAAAGCCTTAACTAGAGCCACAGTTTGGTTTGTCCCTTCTGGGCTACTGTAGAAACATGGCGGTTCAACATGGTGACCTCCGTAGAAGAAGATCCGCTCCCTCTGCAAATAAAAAACTCATTCTTAGATAACGAAAACACGTTTCTTATTTTCAGGTGATTAAACACTAATGAAAACATACATATGAATATTGTATTCCCTTTCTGCCAATATATCCTCCTACATGTTACACACTGGACTAGACAAAAAAGTAGTTGGAGAAGCAGTTTGGTGCACAAAAAAGTAAAACGTGATCTTTAATTTCCAAATCTTTTTTGTAAGTTCTTTTCCCTCCTTGCATAACACAGCATTGAGTAAGTGATTCCAAAAGAATAAGTCAAAAACAATCTGTGTTGTATTTAAAAGTTTACTTCTCCAAAATAACCATGTAGCTTTAATTACAAGCTCTGTTAGAACAGAGCCCTGGGGTAAACAGTGTCTGGCTGGCCTATGGCTGCATGTGCGTGCCTTGCAGCTTAACAGAGAGATTTGACTCCGACTCCATCATTGACTTTAGCCTTCAGCTCCAGCACCTCAGGATCAGTACAGGCCTTAATGAAGTGTGGCTCCCCGCTCTAGCTCATGAGTTAGAGTACACCTGGGAGACACAGGAGGGACGAAGGAGATTGGGGGAAAAAACAGGAGCCTGCGTGGAAGGATAGAGGTAGGGATGCCGCTGTTGGTGGAGGAAAGGGGGAGCACAATTACAGTGTCCTAAGAAAGAGGGGGCTTTCAGCGAATAGAGGTGAAACTGTACTAAGACTTGTGCATTACATGTTGTAAAAAACAGAAAGAGACAGACAACAGTTGTGACAGCTGCTTGCCATAAAATATGACAACACCAAGGGCCTCCAGAACAACTTCTTGCTGTAAAATGAGACATACATACTCTGTTAAGTCCGGTAGTCCGGAGATTTCTTTTCCCTGTGGACAAGTCAATTGCCTGTGGAACGTATGAAGGACATATTGTAGCTGACAGACTTAAAACTCCATCCTGACAGCAATAGTAAAAAAGTGTCCTATCTGTGCAGAGTCCCAGCTGCTTCTGTGATACGCAACACGACCTGGAATGGATAGGAATGACTAGACAGAACCCATCTGACAGACTAAAGCTGTCGGCGGCTCACCTGTCTCACGTCCAGCAGCGAAGGGAGTTCAGCTGAGTCTGCTGCCACCTGTTAAGAGTGTGCAGCAAGAAATATCAGCTGTTTTGTCAGAGACCCCTTTGGCTACATTCCCACAACCACACCAGTGTTTCCACACTTGCATTATGAGGGAAAATGAGTCATTCTCTCATATTACCTGAAAAGGTCTAGTGATTTGGCGTGTGGCCACGCAGCTCTGCCATTTGCTCCCACGCCAAGCTCAGTAGTTTAGTTACACAAGCCCATCTCTCCCCATTTGTGGCCCTGGTGTCATCCGAAATGGATCTGTGAGCGTGGTGATGTGTCCCTATTCCTAGTCCTCTGTTCTGTCTTTTACGCCATGTAATGCAAACATGACATTGGGTGAGATGCTGTTTTCTCGCTCAGAAAGTGAGTTTCAGTGACCATCTACAGGTTTCTTCTCGATAAGTGCTTTCTCTACTGTCATCCAGTTGGCCAATCTGCCAGATAGTTTGACAGCAGAGAGGACCAGAGAGAAATACACCCAATCTCTGGCTTCAGCCATTTGCTTTCTCCTTGATAGAGTGCTATCAGTAATGGCAGCACAGTACTGAAGGCTTGGCTGGATTGCAGTTTGTGTGCAATTTCACATGTGTAATACAGTTTCACATGTGATACATTCACAGGTGTTTTTAAGGGAGTCAGTGTTTGCACTTAGCAAGCCAGCTAACCTTAACACCAGCATTAACACCTCATGACAAGGTATGTTTGAGGTGTGACTAGATTTTATACTCCAGTGTTCAACCTGCAATAACAATGGACACTCAACATCTACTTTTGCTGGTATTCTGTAGGATGCATAAGCGTGTGAAGTCTGGAGTCTAACATAGTTTTTGAGGGATCAACTTGAGTAACCTGCCACTGAGTTTGGAGCCTAACGAACATAAGCAGAGCATAATGGTGTAAAAAAAAATCCTGAGCTGATAGAGAGTGCACTATAACAGATTACATCCTTGATGAACGGTATACCCAAGCAAGCAGCGGTGATTGGACTTAATAACACAGATTTGCATTTTTCCAAACAGAGGGGGAGTTAGTCGTCAAGAGGCGTGTACACAAACACTTTTTCATATAGGTACAATTACACTGCTTTTGTGAAGGGGTTGCATAACATAACAAATGACTTTTGAAATTAGCTTCCCACAAATGACGCATTACAGCTTGAGTGCTGTAAAAGTCAAACAAACCCTTTATGGATCGCATCAAGCTGCTCAGCTGGGAAATAAAGAGCATGAATTATGCTTTTGTGTGCACATGTGTGTTCCTACACATATGTGCGCAAAGAATCCAGGGAGAGGAATTTATTACCAGAGATGTTTTAAAGCTTGCAAGTGGTCAGGCATCATGTTTTCTAGTCCTACAGCGGAAAGAAATTACCACCAAAACAACCCTCCTCCTCTTTCAGTGACACGATGCTTGGCCGGTGCCCCCAATTCATACCCTCAAAAGCACCGATGTCACCTTGAGACACCATTTTCACTATCTAGACACCCAGTCATTTTCCTTTCTAGCCTGCCAGATTCCTGCTTCAGGTGCAGAGCCAAAAACTGTGGAGGTGTGGCGCTGATTTGGCATTCAGAAAACAAGTGTAAGGTTCCAAATTTGAATGAATCACTACCTATTATGTAAATTTGAAATATATAAAATGAAATAAATATATGTTGAGAGATAACTGCTGCCACCACTTGCAGAATGATGGATGGAGGATGCAGTTTGTGGCGAGTCAAACTTAAATGTTTTGAATTGAATGATAAAGGTCAGGCCACACACACACACACACACACACACACACACACACACACAGGATCAGGCTGTGAGGACTCCTGTGCTGCTGTGTCCCAGTTATCAGAGTTCCTGGTGGAATAGCCATTCAAATACCACCACCACCACCACCCATCCTATTCACATTGACCCAGAATTAGTCGGTCATTTTGCTCGAAAAAGAACAGCCCCCCATCACCTAAAAAAAACATGAACTCCTGCAAAGGATTCAGAAGCTGTTTTTCAAGACCACCTGCGCAAGTTGTCATTATAGATAAAAACATGGAAATACCATAATAATTTAGCTAAATGTGAGTGGGTTTTGGATGCCAGTTGATGGATAAATGGGAAAATATGGACAAAGTAAAAGGAAATCCACAAGAATACTAAACCGAAAGACGAAGTTAAGGTGGAAGAGAGAGACAGGTGAAAAGCGGAGGTGGAGAGGAAGGAAAGGGTAAAGGAGAAACTGGCCGCAGAGTTTAATGGAAAGAGGCGAAACTAAAATGACAGGCGATACCTCGTTCTAATCTCTCTACCCTCCCGGAACTAAATCTCCCCATTAGCCAGACTGCAAGGTCAATTATATGCACCCAGATGTTCTCTTCCTCCATAAAGTTATGATACTAGCCAGATTTGTTTTTAACCATTTCTGGGCAGTGTAAATATGAGTGTTTAAGCTGCATACATATTGTAGTTTAACTTTGTTTGTGAAGCAACAGAGTCAACAGTACTCCACCAGTATAATGTGTCATAAAGATGGAACTTGGCTTCAAAAGTTTCCAACTTTCTGTCCTAGCATACTGAGGCAGTGACCAAAAAGTTGCAAAGTGATTAAATCAACTTGGATGAATCACACCTGTGCAACAGCTCTCCCTGTCCTTTCTTGTAACGCATATTTGTTGTCTGCTCTATAAAAGTTATTGCCATTTTGGAGGTGATCTGAATGTTGTAAAGAAATCACAGTGTAGCTGCTGTGAAATGATTGGACTTCATTTAACAAAATCACCATCACAACATAATTAGTTTAATTAACTATTCGTTGAACCTCACCTCCGAACGACAATTGTCCAATTGTAGCTTAGCAACCGTAATTAGGCATGGCAACCGTGTAATGTTGTGGATTTCCCCTCATGCTGTACATGGGGATCTATATGAAGAGAGTTTCGAGAATGGGGTATCATTTTGGCACCTTTCCAAAATCAAAAACACAGGACTAAAAGTGGAAGGGTTGCATTAAACACAACAATTTACCTGCCCAAATGTTAGCCTGCATGGCCAACAGTAGTTACCAAGCATTATTTCCAAAATTAAGGGGCATGTCAGTAGCTTATTATATTATTATGGAGGTTATGTAACCTAAAATTTCTGTTCAGGATTGGCAGACCTGCTGCCTGAGAGCAAAGGTGCTGAGAGTTTAGAGTAATAACAGCAGCTTTGTCCTGCTCTTTATACGGCTAGCACTTCAGCAACTGTTACATTTGCCAAACACACTGGTTATTCGGCATAGAAAAAGCTCTGGCAGTGTGCTCATTAAGTAGTCAATTAATCACCATGGCAACGCCAGCCCAGGCAGGCTCTAGAAGTCCCCTGTGCTACACAATAAACAAGGACCAAATCCAAGTGAAACCAGTTGTGTGGACTGTTCTGTTAACTGTTATGGAAACTATTGATACAGCAATCGTCATGTTCATGTTTGTGTCAAATTTTATCCACTGCCAACTATGGAGTTAGTTGCTTTCTCCTTTTTGTTTATTCCTTTATTACTATTTGGGCTTTCTTTCTTTGTTCCTTCAGTACATTCCACATCCTCCAATCTCTTTTTCTCGTAAAAGTTTAAAAACACGAACATTAAAGCATAACTCCTAACTACAGTGTTGCTTGTCAAAGTACGTCTTTCCATTGTACCTTCGAACCACAACAGGGTTATTAGAACAAATAACATTCAAACTGCATTTTTATTGAAAATACATTATAATACTAACTAGCTCTACACTACGATACGATACAATGCCCATCTAGAATTTTACCCCTCTAGAACACTGTGTTCTCTGAATG
>NW_023339696.1:10397608-10420898 GCF_004916995.1 Morone saxatilis | reverse complement strand
TCTCTGTTAAAAGGAGTTCGGTCTAGACCCGCTCTATTTGAAAAGTGTCCTGAGATAACTTCTGTTATGAATTGGTGCTATACAAATAAATTGAATTGAACTGAATTAAATAAGCAACTGTTTGCTACAAAATTCACCATGGTGAGGATATACCTTTTGTTTCTGCAGCCCTGAGGTGGCAAAAAACAAATCTGTTACTGCAGGTTTTGGCCAACAAACTCCACGGTCATCAGCTAGAAATGAGAAACTTCTTTTTGCTTATTTCTCTGCGAAATCGAATACCCACTGTTTCAAACATTACTGCAAATTTCAAGACAGATAAATCTGTTATTCACCGTCATTACTTTGAGCTGCATAAGTGCCTCGCTAGAATGACAGCTTGGCATGCCTAGCAACAGTAACTAAGAGGGGGTGGGGCTTAGCGAATGGTCAATTACTCAACCTTAGAAAATGAGTCACTGTCCTAACTCTCATTTTCTGTCACTGCTGTCTACATTATCCATCTGAATTTATCAGGATCAAGCAGATAACTAGAGGCTCAGTCTTTTGAAGCCCCCTTTGTATAAATCAGAGATCTTTCCGCCTTGTCTTTGTGGTGGGAAGATAGCGTTCTCTGAGACTGGAGTAAATCTTATAGCTACACCCAAACACATATTAGCTCAGATTAGTTTAGCCCCAGAGGTAATGACACCTAATAAGAGAAGACTAATGAAAATAATATATTTACAGATCCAGGCTGCACTGTGACTCCGCCTCTGGTTCTCCCTACCACCAGCCTCACACACGCACACACACACACACACACACACACACACACTTCCACACTCCCATACTATTACACGCATGCACAAAGACACACATATGCATGCACACGCTCCTCTTGATATGCCTTTACATGGGTAAATAGATAGGACTAGGCAAGACCTGCAGCAGCCTGTTGCTAGGTTACCTCTTTAGTGATTCTTTCTCATCCTGGGTAACAAACAGCTCCTCTGTTGCCTGGTACACACATACGCACACATAGTGTATGCACACACGCACATGCACATACACCGACAGCAACACACAAACATTGTCCATCTCTGTGTGGACAGAGAGAGCACCTGTCTGCTTTATGGGTTTAATCTCATCGAGAAAGCATGGTGAGTGGAGGGAATAGGGGACCCTCACTTGGCTTTTACGTCCTTTCCACCCCTCCCTCTCGGCCAGGCTGCCCTCAGAGACAGCAAATAGATAGATGGATGTGTGGGCAATGACTGCACCCAAGAATCGTTTTTCTGTATGGGGTTATCTTAAAGATTGTGGTCAAAGGACTAGAGTTTGGGCAAGCAAAGTGCAGAAATGTATCATTCCTGTGTAGAAATGGGCGTGGGAAGTAAATACAGCCAACATGGAGGACAGTGAGGGATTTAACTTCAAGACATTTTATTTTAGGATGAAATCAAGTCGCAGAACACTGCTGAGATTTGGCTACTGTATTGAACGTCCATCTGATTAAACAGCAGAGACAGCATGCTGATTCTACCAGTTTAGAAAAGCGTTTTTATACTTGGATAACACACACATACTTAATTTTCTGTTATAGAGAGCACAGATAATGTCTTTCAACCAAACAGGCACAGGTTTCAGTCACTGGGTTTGCATGTACCCACTCTGGTGAAGTGTGCATGAGCCTTAAAAAAAACCCTTGAGCTGCTGGGGTGGGACGTCATACAGAGACAGCGTTCAGTCAAAAGCACTGCAGTTGGATTTTAAGGAAGAAGATTCAGTTTCATGGTATTATTGAGAGGGATATTTATTTATATATCATTTCAACAAGTCCAAACTATGAGATAATATCAAAAGACAAGAGTGTAAAATGTTGTAAGCTGTCATAGGAATATATTGCTAAATTGGGTTATACAATGGCATTTTTTATTTATTGTTATTTTTGTTGTAAATGAATCAATGAATATTGGGCCCACAAAACCCATTCAGAATCATTTCAGAAGTTTCTAAATTGTGAGGTTATAGATGGTCAAAGAAACCTTTTGTCATGTTGGCACAAGGTTTATAAAGATCTGAACTTATACAAAGTATCACGATCAAACAACTTTGCTAGCTGGAAATTGGGTAACTGAAGTCACTGTATATATATAAAACAATTATTTACAAGGCAAGTTTTTTTTAATATAGCTGTGTGTCCTATTAATGTATGTCTAGTTGTTCGCTTTCTGTCCGTTGAGAGATTTACATCAATTGGTAGTGCAGACACACAGGGCTTGGGATACAACCTGAGCCACATGCTCTCTCCTCCTCATGTTTCATCTGCCTCTGTCTATCACTCTCTCGCCCCCTCTCTCATCCTCCTCTCTCTCTTTCTCTCTCTCTCCCTGTTTTACTCTGCAGCAAAGAACTGTTCCTACTTCAAACACTTTACCTCGGGGGAAGAAGCTGAGGTTTTTGAAGTCAAGACCCAGAAAGGTGGGTGCCTCCTCACTCACTGCCACCCAGACTACATGTTATAACAGATCCTGTTTTTCTGGGACCCAACTGTGTGTCGGTGATGACAAAGAAACATAACAGAAACCATTTCTAGTAGTTTTCTTAGTAAGAGGAACGAAGGTGCACAGCAATTTTATGCATGTATATATGCTCAGGTATCCTTTATTATTCAAATCTAAGCACAGCATATGAAGAAATGCCTGTATGTCACATGTAAGACCCCAACAACCGGGTCTTCCCCACATACCTACAAATTTTCAATAGCAAACACATTTTAAAAGGAAATGTTAATGTCGCCTGGAATACGTTTTATATATAGCAATGTTTCCGCACAAACTCAGTTACATGCACACGTTCCCTCATGTTCGATAAGAAAGAAATCTGTTTCAATATCCTCTGATTTTCATTTTCTCATCTTCCCCCGCCTTAGCAAGATTGCTACTTTCAAAAGTAAACGTATTTTCAGGAAAAGGTTCTTCTGTATGTTAGCAACGTGAACCTTCAGCTTCTGACTAGACACAGAGGAGCGAACAGCCAGATACTCATACAGGAAGGCAATTACAGATGTGTCTGAGCTTTAAATTGCAATAGATAGAGCATGGTTACATCTTGCTTGAATTAAGTGAAGAAAAACGTATGTGTCTTTAAGAACATATTGAAAATTATACTGTTTTTACAGGGTCAACAGGAGTGCACACTACACACTGTGTAGCACAAGACACAGAATGTTATGGCCAACAATCAGTCATTCAGACAAGAACAGCAAGGGAAACTTTATTTGTTGAGTACATTTTATGCAGGTTTTTTTTAATTACTTACTATTGAGAACAATGAATTAAATGTCAGAAGCAAAACAAATCCACAATATAAAAGGCGTGTTCAAGGAGGGTTACAGCTTTAGTACACTGACAGACAAGGCCCATTGCAGTGGTGGAACGTTTATTAACTCAAATACTGTTCTTAAGTAGAAATCTGAGATATTTTCATTTTATGAATATGTCTACTATATAATAATACAAAATATAAACAAATGATGATGTATTATTATTTGGGATATTCACAAGCTTACTGGCAGTATATATAGTAGAAAATAAGTCCCACCGTACCAGCTGCAAAAAGTTATGTACATCTTACTGCATCAATTTTGATCATTTACAATATAAATTCTGAAATGGGCCAATCTGCAATATTACTAATTTTCTACACCCTGTGTAGATAAAATAGCTCATTCTAAGGTAACAAAAACACAACAATGTCCTATATTCAGGTGATTATACACAAATATAAAACATACCTATAAATATTATTCCATTTCTGCCAATAGATCCTCCCACATGTTACACACTGGACCTTTAAATAAAACATTTGAGTTCCACCACTGACCTTGTACCAGCAAAAAAGTCCTACATAGAATAAAATACAAGAAATAAATCAAATCTGGGCACTGTGGAAATCTGTTAATGGAACATAACACAGTGCAAACTCAAGGCTCAAGCTAAAACATGCACACATGAAATGACTAAAACCATTTACAGAGACTTTCACACACACAAATACTCACACAGACCAAGAGTTCTCAAAATGAGCCCGAACCGCACTGGAGAGACTGAGTGCAAGGTTATTTTACACCTGGTGTTACGCCACAGTCGGGATGCTGAAATGGAATAGGATGCTCCAAGGATCATTTCTATCGCAGCTGGAGTGTTATAGAGAAGGAAAGACTAGATTATCTTTATCTAACAGACAGGAGGGGAGGCGGGCAGCAAAAGAGGGAGAGATGTTCTAATCACCTCGTTATAAGCCTGCAGCATCTTATCTGTCATGCAAATGACATTATTGCCAGTTTGGATAAATGACTGTTGTTTTTAAAGTGAGGCTAATTTAAAGGCTAATTATCTGTGTCATAACTCGCCTGAGCGCAATATTGAAACAATTATTATGGAAACGATACTGCAACCTCCCCTTCTGTTCCTACCCCCTCGCTCAATTTTTTAATCGCTACCACTTTCCTGTCTCACTCTTGCCTCCTCGCTGTTTCTCTTTCTTTGTCTCTACTCTCTCCCTGTTTGTTCTCTTTCTTTTTCTGTCTCTTTCACACCTTTCCTCTTATTCTTTTTTCCCAATCTCTCCGCTCTTCTCAGAGTACAATATTTCAGCAGCAGCCATCGCCATCTTCAGTCTGTTCTTCATGATCCTGGGCACCCTCTGTGTCATCTTCTCTTTCGGGAAAGGGCGGGACTACCTGCTCCGGCCTGCTGGGATGTTCTTCGCCTTTGCAGGTAAGATATGGCAGATAATGTGAATGTAATGTGAAATCACAGATCGGGCTTCGTGTAGTACTCTTGTCTCAGTGCCTACAGCTTGAAATGAGGTGTGTCAGTGTCATAATCACACACAGTTTTCCTTTTGATGATGAATATTACTTATGCAGCTAATTTAACAGAAATGACCAAGCTGATTTTTCACTGACAATTTCTTTTGGATGTGGCAAGTGCAGATAGACTCTGGGGTGACAATTCGAAAGATCTACAAGTGTTAAATTAACTTTGATGGGTGCAAACTCCCATCCAGCATCACAGTTACTGTTACAGACTTAACAGGTTAAAATAACAGTGACAGTCTTGCAGTGTAAATGTGGAACCTGTCATAAATGCGAGTGAAGCATCTGCCTTTACCAGCGTTCTCTCTGTTTTGGCATGCAGGCCTTTGCATCATCATTTGTGTCGAGGTAATGCGCCAGTCTGTCAAGCGTATGATTGACAGTGATGAGACCATCTGGATTGAATACTACTACTCCTGGTCTTTTACCTGTGCCTGCGCCTCCTTCACCCTGCTCATCCTCAGTGGAGTTGCCCTGCTCCTCATCTCCATGCCCCACATGCCACGTAACCCCTGGGAGACCTGCATGGACGCTGAGCCTGACACCTTAGATTAGCCAGACACACGTTTAAAGGCCTGGTTAAAATGGCATGAAAATACGAGTGGTTTTGCATCTTTTAGCCCTTTAATTACTGCAAGCCATTTTCAAAAGCATTAAAGTTTTTAGCTTCATTTTCCACCTTTCTTGGCTATTGATTTCAGGTCATGTTAGTAAAATATTAAAATCAACTTATGATAGATAACCAGCCAGAGCAGTGATGTTCACATCTTCAAAGCAGTTGGAAGCAGCAACTGTTTTGAAAAGTCTTCCTTGTTGGTGTGTTTAAGTGCTGAGGAATAATTAAGTAGCATCTAAGACTTAAAAGTTGTCTGCTGAACAGCACCTTTTTTGAAGCAAAAATGTACCAAACTCACATTATGTTTTTGTTTTAGGTCTATATGTGTTTTTTTATTATTATTGTGTTAGGGGTTTGGTTTTGTGACAACATATCTCATAAATGCAAAGCTTGTCAGCAGCAGTGTTTCAGTTTTAGGATGTTGGAGCTTTCCACAAGCACCTGAACACACCAACGCACCAAGTGGGCCCTGCTAGTAACTGCCTCATTAAGTGACCAAATAAGCAAAGTTAAGCATTTTTCTAATTGATTTTCATACTGTGCTAAAAATTAACTGGAAGCAGTGGACACCTGGAAGTCTAGAAGATCAATCTAGATGTATGGTATACTTTGGAAAATGTTGAAGTACAAACTATTGGTTGTAAATGTGTTAAATATGAAGACTGAATCGCCCTTTAAGGCTTGACTAGACAAGGGTCAAGTGCCACATTTAAGAGTAAAGAGAAAGGTCATTAGTGGCTAATCTGACAACATCTAAACTCTCAACAACTGCACTTGATGATCTGTTACTCAGATGTTCTTTTTTATTGGACTAAACCTAGATAAAACACAACATGATAACAAACAGGTTAGATATCATCAAACATTAAGACTCAATAAATCTAAATCTAATTCCTAAGATAGGAAGTCCAGGCAAGATTTAAGACTGGAATAAACTTTGTCACACCAAAGCAGATAAAGGCGATGAGCAATTGCACTGTAATGCTTTGTTTAAAGTAGTGAATCGTTATAATGGGCTACTGTCACTGCAGTATTTTCTTTTCTCCAAGGACTTTCTACAATCAATCCGTGTCATTGATTGTCTAGAGAGAGACCACTTGCCTGATACTCCCTTGTTGACATCAGTCATTTATTTCAGGTCAATGTTCAAGACCCCAGGTAACTTAAGTCGGGATCTCCAATCCATAATATTGCCCGTAGTATTTGCTGAGCCTCGGGGTCACGCTTTATATGTCAGCAAATGTAGGTGTTCTGCTTTTAGTGGGCATTTAAAAAAAAAAATTATAACATCAGAATATACAATACAATATATTTAGAAAATAATTGACCATTTGATAACGCCCTACCCAATCATAGCTTAGTAATGGTAACCACATGGCAGGTCTGTCAAGCTAAAGATTAAAGGTAAAGGGGCTGTAAGAGCTATACCCTGTATCCAAAACCAAACATACAAGCACAAAAGTGTAAGAAATGCATTATACAGTTTGTTAATCCAGCGTTACTCCCAAAGCAAGCAACATTTCATGATTTTGTGGGGTTACAGGTTAAATAATAAAAAAGAAAACACATGTTCTTCTCTAGCACATTCACTGTGTAGCTACAATTTCCTCACTTTGTGACAACCGGTCCTGGATGCGACTGTATCAGAGCATAGGCTAACGTTAGTGGATCTGGCTTCCATCGTTACCAGAGGTCGCGTTATGTCCAACAAACACAATGGGTAACTTGTAATATTAAAAGTGAAACATTGATAAAACTAACTATAAATTGAACACACTTGTCCAAGTATACATAAACAATGCTTTTTATTTGTTTCCATGTCTTCTACATGGTTAGTATGCTCACTTTTTGTCTGGGACATGGAGCTTTACCCTCAGTCTTTTAGCACAATGTCATGAATGCAGCCACCAACTGGATATTTAAGATTCCCTTAAAACATGGAAAATAATAAACATATTATGTAAAATTCCCCTTTAAAACGAATCAGCAGTAAACATGAAATAGCTGGAGACACCATGAAGCTTAACGTTAGCTTAATTAGTTAGCCCAAGAAATGCTAAAATCAGCAAAAGTTGTCATTCCAGCAGAGAAAACTGACGGCCGCTGGCTAGAAACGAGAAGCCTGCTTTTGTCTGGCTTTGTTTGAAATCAAGGGCTGGACCATTGTTGTGAAAATTACTAAGAATTTCAAGGTAAATCTGTAATTGTTATCACTGTAAACTGAATATGTGCAAAAATGATATGCTTGACAGGCATAGCAACAGTAACTAAGGTGGGCTTAGCAAATCAATCAATTGAATGTTTGCAACAAAATATAAAATACATTACATACATTACATAAAATACATAGCATACATCCATAGAGAATTTCTTTCATGTTTAGCAAAAAATATAGATGTTTGTGGAGCTTTTTTTATTTGCAATGTTGTATTAAATTATGTAACTTTTCTTTTGGGGCCATAAATGCCTAAAGCTAATATATTTAGGATAAGTATGACACAGATGACTTTTCATTTAAATATTGCCTATGATTATAAAATGGTACCTTAAAGCTTAAGTATCTTTTGTGTTCTGTAGACAACTATATTGTTGCTATCAGTCGCTAATTATTTTCATGATCAATATCATAAACAACCTTTTCAATTCTAGTTAAAACCAATAAAAACACCAACATCAGGTTTCATCTGACAGCAGTCATTTTACTTGGCTCTTTTTCCTGCGTAGATTTTACACAAGGGTCGTATATTGTTGGCAAAACAGTCTTCTACGTCTAGCATATTATTTTTCAGTGAGTCACCCTGGCCCCGATGTCATTCAGCCATGGTGCAGGTGCAGTGAAATTAAAGTTCCATAAATGACGCTGTTTCACAGGGGAACACAAGAGGAAATGATTACATTTAGCTCTGAGGTCCTTCTGAGAGGAACATTATCATTTTTCTTACTGCAATCACAAAAGTTACTTGGTCATTGTACAGGTTTGTATTTTAGAAAGATGAAACAATACCTGTATGTTTTTTCCTTTCATTTTATTGACTATTTTATATAACCTACAGTGGGGGATCATAAGAGATGTTTAATACAATAATATACAATAAACCTGTAGGAGTTTTTGTGAAAAAAAGACCAGAGTTTAGTATTTATGGCAAACAATACACCTGATTTGTATTAGATTTGTATAAGTATAGTCCATGACTGTCTTTTTTCAGAAGAACTATAATAAAAAATTACCACTAACAAGGTTAATAATGCTGTTTTATGTTGCTATGACTTCTTCTGCACAGGTCTTTTCCACATGTACCATCAGTCTTCTACCAATATGCCGGTATCATCATGTTTGTTCCCCTCTGTTTCCATTACTGTGGAAATTCTATTAACACGTATGAAATAAAGCAGGGTTACAGCCTTTCCTCTATTATGTTTTTATATGTTTACCTATAGATAGAAAGAGTCAATGGGTGCACATTTATTCAGGAAATAAAAATGTCAAGTCTTTTGTTTAATAACAATTCAACTATCCTTGTGTCATCGCTCGCTTCAGTCCAGGAATCTCTCAGCTACAGAATGTAGTTGAATTGAGAGACAAACCTATTGGAAATGCTTCAGAGACCGTACACACTGCAGGTCAGGGCTTTTCAGGAGTGGATGTAATAGATGCACGAAGCTCATTAAATCATTCATGAGACCTTTACCTTGGAGCAATGAGACCACCGGCATGACGGAGCGTACATTAACACACAGCCGTATTTACTCTCTGCCTCTCTACATCAGTTTTGATCCCTGGGATCCCCTCATGGTTTTCAAACACAATATTTCCATACAACTGAGAAACAATGTGTTCAATATTTTGGCAAATAAAATAACACGCACAGAAATGATGTGCTTATGGATCACACATTTAGTCCAAGGTGGGAGCACAAAAGGGTTGGTTGAATATACATAAATTGGCAGTGGATGAATTTATTAATGCTGAAGGCCTGCAGATGATTTTGATTGAATGTTGACTGTACACACTAACCTGTAAGGCCATTAAACCGTGTGCACAGGCAAAGGTGGGTCCATAAATAATGTAAACTTGCTTAAAGGTGAGTAGGATTTGGTGGCATCTAGCGGTGAAGCTGCAGATTGCAACCATTAGATACATGGACTACGATACGATTCAGGGATTATTTAGATCAATCCAGGTTCCTAATGTTGTTGTATCTATAGCATTAAAACCGATTTCCAACTGTTATTGCTAAATCTTTAAACCCCTAATTATATATACATATATATGTGTATATATATGGTTGCTGCTGTTTACATTCCCTATGATGCACAAAATGCACTGCAGAAGGATTTCCTGGTAGTATAGCTGTATATGTATAGATGTATATAAATTAAGGTGATGATGGATTAGATAACAATAGATAGTGTTATAGATCACATAATGATCTCTGCAGGGAAACAGACAATGGGAGATTTGTCAAATTATGATCAGTGTTTATAATGAGTTAAATATAAGGTTGTATCTTATTTTTTGACTAGTCTATGGGTGTAGATGTACGTTATGGAATCTTACTTTTGTCTCGTGTTTGTCTCAGACTTATTTTTAGTACCATTTATAAAATGTGAATTGAAGTGAATGCTGAATACTACTTGAAAAGAAGAAGAAGGACATTTTAATTTAAACTCAGAATTACTTCTGGACATGTGACCACAGCCACTGCTTTGTCTCACCTTGCTTTGTCACTTTGTCGATGAGGAAAGCTGATGTTTGCAGGAGTCATCCAGTCCTTTGAGTCACGGCTATGAATGTAAAGCTGTCAGTCCCTTTCCTGACCTCTGACTGAGTGCTGTCAAAGCTGTTACTATTCTCTACACACAGCAGTACAGTGCAAACATTTCACATTCAGCTGTGCCCCTCAGAGAGTGTGTGAGCTGGCAAAAAAATTTAAATCACAGGGTTAGACTTCTTGCAAGTCTAGCGGACGGGGAAGAAAAAGAACATGAGATGAAATTGACATGACTGGATATTGTGTGGAGCCGGAGTGATGACAGCAACAGATAGACAGAGAGATACATACAACACCCTGAGAAAGGACAGATGGACACAAGCTGGCCATGAAGACCAACTGACAGAAGACATGATCCTTATAAAGAGCTGTGAAGACCAAAGCCAAAGTGACAATATTTTCTGTTGATGATATTATTCATGCTTATATTATTTTACTGAGCATTTTATAGTATTGATACTTTGTCCTGTTATTTTTCGGTCAAAAAGGTCTCACTGAAATCAAATCCAAAGGGAGAGCGGGGATTGCCGAGATAGCTGAGCTAATCTACTGAACTAAGCTCCTCACCTCAGGGAGACAGTGACACCGACACTCAAGTTAGCCTGAAGTGTTACTTCCACCACAGCTCTCTTTCTCCACTCTGTTCATGTATGGCTGCAGGGACGCTGGATGTCAGTCAGAGTCGGGTGCAGAAAAAAGCTCTACAGAATGACATCATATGACATGACATTGATGGTTTTTGCATTAATTTGAATGGTCAGAATTATTTATAGCCTATTTAATAGTTATCAACAACATTTTCTAACCTTTTAGCAGGTAAAACAAGGAAAAACCTCTTTCCTGCCATAAATACCAGCAAACGTGTAAAATAAGGGGAAAAGTAATTATAAGTTTAAACTTTTTTATTAACTAATGGTTTTCATTATGCCAGATTTTGGGGGTGCTGCTATTTCTGTTTCCTTCAGTCATACCTGCCTCTCTTTCCCTCTGACCCTCTGCTTCCTCAGCATCATGTCACTCTCCCCACTCTCCACTCTTTACATCTTCAATTCTGTCTCTTCAACCAGATTTTTCTTTTGTTTTTGTCCTTTTTTTCTCAGTCACATCTTTGTTTTCTGATCTTTTTCTCTATTTTTTCATCTTTATCCCATTGTTTGCCCCCCTCCCCCCATTCTCCTCTGTGTTCCTCTTCATTAATCACCCTTTTTCTAAGTCAGTCTTCTCCTCTTTTCTCTGTTTCCTTTCTCCTCTTTGACGCTTTCCTCTGCAGGCAGTGACAGTGAGCCATTGGTTCATCTCCACCTTCTTTTTATCAGCCTTTTCTCTCCTTTTCCCCCCTTCCCTCCCTCTCTCTATCTTTCTGCTCCAGTGCTCTCTCAAGCAGGCACTCTGCTGCCTAATGACTTGGATCGGTAGTGACTGTTGAGAGGAGATAGACCTGTAATAAGGCAATACAACCCGGTGCAAGAGTGCAACGCGCTACCAGTGCTTCATCCGTTCATACTACAGCATACTGCACTCCGAGCATGGATGTGGAGATGAAATGTCCTCTGGGTTGAGAGTGCTTGACTAAATCACATACGTTTACTGCTTTGATATTGGAAATAAATAAGGAGGACAAGTGCTGTGGTTTTAAGGGAGAGGGGTTGCATTTCAACAAATTGATGTTCAGTAGAGGGGGAAAAAATATATTTATATATCCGTTATTGTACAGATTAAGCATTTTTACTGTAGACAGCAAATAAACTTATTTCCCAAAACGTTTAACTATTCCTTATGGCATGTGACTACAGAAAGTGGATCTACAGATGTAGGCAATAGGTAGACAATGCTTACACTAACCCATATTATACTATACCTTACAAAGTATTCAAAGGGAAGATTGAACAGCAACCGAGATAATGTTGTGAAATCAGTAGCCTTAGAGTGCAGATGGTTTGAGTTGGTGTAAAATATACATTTCACATACAAGAACGCCTGCAGGTACACACTAATGCTCACTACAGCACACAAACACTTAAAAGCAAATGGATAAATACACACACACACACAAACATGCACACACATGCTCTGGTCTTGCTGCCATGGGCAACAGGAGTAGTTAAAACTCCCACTGTTTTTTTTGTGAATTATTAATCCAAGTCTGTTTTCACAATCAATAGGGAGGAGAGGTGGAAGAAAAGGTCAGGGAATAATTGCCCAAAACACACAGACAAACACACACACACAGGAAACAATTGTTAAGAATGATGAGCATGGAGGCGTTATTCGGTCCAGCCCTTGTGGAATAATAGATTTGAGCACTGTCATAATGTGTTTTCTATTATGTAAGAGAAGAGCAGAGACAGGAAGAGAAGAAGTGAATAGTACTCACACTGACAGCGCAGGCAACGGGTAATCACGGAGATGACAACCTATTTTGGAAAAGGGTTTTTTTTAGGAGCTTTTGGCAAACAGCAATAGTGTGACAGTAATTTTTTTGTTGCCCCTTCTCTAAGTTTCTTTATCTTTCATTTTGTTGTTGTACCTGTTGTCATTTACTTTACTTTTTCTTCTGAAGAAAAATGAAGCAATATCAGGTAATGTCTTAGAAAACAGGAACTTTATATTAGTGCTTATAAACCTGATGATACAAGTTGTGACTGGGCAAACTGGAATTTAAAATGAATTATATCAAACTATCCTGTCTCATTCTGTTCATCTCCTGAATTTTGAGATTATTATTTACTCCCTCAAGATATCTAACTTACTTGTTACAGTAGTTGTGGCTCTTAACCTGGGGTCCTTGAAGGTGGCTATAGGGGGTCCCTAAAAAAAATTGTGAATTTCACTCTTATTTCATTGACTAGAAGTTAGCCCAATGGGAGAATGTATAAGAATGATGCTCATAGGTTTCACGCTCTTTATTGTTAATCTGCCAATGTACAGTACACACACACAGATCAGGTGGGGATCCCTAAGACTACGTCTTATCAAATACGGGTCCGCAGACTGATGTGTATCAATTTGGGGGTCCTTGACACGGCAGTAAAATTATGCTGCAAACTACAGGGGAGGGAGGGCGACCTTAGCTCCTCCTAATAAGACATGAGGCCTGAAAACATGATTTGTGAAATTTTGGAAGGTCTCTAAAACATGCTATTTTTGTTATATGTTTGTATTCATCTGCATCTTCATCATCATGGCTCCCGCATAAAGTTAGACTATTATTGATGTACGAACTAATTCACTTTAAGAAAGATTCTGGCATGCATCCTATTCCTGCCATCAAAAACTGCACAGTATCATAAACTTCACTCAAGATCATAAAAAACTAACTTTCTTAGTGCCACCGCCCTTTTAATCACCAGTGCTCATTTCTCTATCCTGTGAGTGAGTGAGAACTTAACATTTTCATAACAAAGCTCCATAAGCCTGAATTTGTTTTAATATTTAGCAAAGTCTGGTGCAGTGCTCAATGGGAACATTTCACAGAAAGATTTCCACTCATCTGCAGTAAAGTTTCATTTTGTTTTAATAGTCAATAGAGGCTCAGCTCTAGGGTGACTGTATCATTTGTACATTATAATTTTGTCGCAGAGGTAACACATAACCAACATTTCTAAAAAAAAACAATCATGCGATCCATTCAGGTTAGATTACAAAAAAACGTGCAGTGCCATGCTGCTCCTGTGCTAATTGTACCTTTGAATGACATTTGCAGAACGACTATTTCTCTCACTTGCTCAGTAAAAGCCCTCATCTCCATCATGCAGGCCTGTGACTCATTCATAGGCAACGTGGGAGGAAAGCACATAAGTACGGCCAAAGTTTTCTCAATCTTAATTTCAATATTTCTCATTATACAGTATATGCTTGAGCTTCGTAGTCACCATGGTGACCATGAAAGGTGAGTGAAAGACAGAACGATAGAAAGAGAGAGGCAGAAGGAGGGGGAGAGATGTGTTGGTTGGAGAAAAGGACACAATGGTTTGTTTACCTCAAGAGGATGTTTAATCTGTTAGAGTTGTTGGTGCCTGTGGGATTCTCAAAGTAAAATATTGCACGTTATTTATTTGCATGTTTCTGTGCCAGTGAACAGAAGGAGAGAGTAGGAGAGATACTTCCCACCCCACACACACAGATGTTCACATCAGGTCTCCCACAAAACTAAACTCTCTTCAGGGCCAAACACAACACAGCAGTTTCTCTGTACCTTCAGCTGATCAGAGTTGTGTTTTACTGGAGCCGACACTGCTGGCCTTAATCGTCTGTACTTATTCGGCTTGACATGCTCCCTTCACGTCCGTCAGCGGTCCCACGGCCTCCTCTGGTTGGGTGACCAGGCCACGGCACCCATAAATAAAGAGCATTTCCTCCGTAACATGCATAGCTATTTCAGGGTTGACAAAAGTTGTTAGCTGCATCCAACAGAGAAAATGTGAATGGGATTAATGCTGGCTCACTATTCGTCATGTTGCTTTATGCTGCTCGGTTGTCCACCCACCTATGATCAATCCTGATTTGGCGCTGGTTTTATTTTTACTTTGTCTTAATTTGCATCAGGTTTGTGCGTCACAGTTATGAGTACTGTATGTGCCCAGCTCCTTGTTTTACATATATTTAATGCCATCTGTCTGCCTGCCTCTTGAAGGTGTTTTTTAATAGGTTGTCTTTCTGCTTTCTGTCTACGCACTCGCTCTATTTTGTACTTCTTCTACAATCTAAACTCTTGACATTTTGTAATTTAAAATGTTGGCTGTTAAAGAAAAGTAAGTTATTTTAAACTCGCAATAAAATGGCTTTACTATTTACAGACTGATGACATTACCACAGAATGCACAGAGTTGAAAGATAAATATAGTACATCAGCTATGCAGGTATGCAATGGTGGAAAGTACATTTACTTACGTACAATTCTGAGGTACTTGTACTTTACTTGAGTGTTTCCATTTTATGCTACTTTATACTAGAACTGCATTTCACAGATAAATATTACTCCACCATATTAATCTGACTGCTGTAGTTACTTTTGAAGTTAAAAATGACATCAAAATGACATGTGATAAGCGTATAAAATACAATATAGAATCGCTTACAAAAAAGCTAAGCAAGCAAAGTAAGTAAGTAAGTAAGTAAAACGCAACATAAAAAGTTGGAACTAATACTTCCGCCCTGTGACATTTGCATTAAACAAAGTGCACCTAATAAGATAAAATGAGATTGGCCAACACAGGCAGACATATAAACAGCTACTAACACACACATCGGATACATTTTTTCCAACAATCATCCGCTCTCATCACCAAATATCAAATTGAGGGGTTCTGTTGTGTCCTACTCTGGGAGAGGTGAAGCTGACATCCTGTGACAAATGAGACCTTTTCTGTTTTGTTAGGCTTTATTATTGATGGACATTTCTGTATCATGGTTATTTGAAGGGTGATGCATGGAGACATGAAAAAAAAAAAACTTGTTCTGTGCTTTTATTCAGCCCATTATTTCCACTGGATGGACTTAGACAAATGATGAGCGTGTCCATGAAGAAACGGACACATGTCACAGACAGTGACAGTCACATTTGACTGTCTGGATAGTTCTTAACTTCCTCTTCCTCTCTCTCTCCAAATGTGAAAGTGTGATTGTCTATACAGTATGTTTAATTTGAGTGGCACAAGAGAGGCGGAGCACATCGAGCGATTTCCATCCAATCATTGGTGTTCCACGGAGGAGCGAGGTGCCTGCATTAGAGCTGATGCAGGTGAGTGAGCCAGGCTATCAAAGACAACAAACCATTTACAATGAGGCACAGGCTGTGCTGCACCCCACCAACCCCACTGCCTGCCTGACAACCTCAACTCCATACAAACAAATGTAATTTCAGAGACAGTTTGGGAAGTGGAGGGTAAATCAATGCTGTTAAAAAAATGTCCTCATTTAAAAAATGTCTTTGTAACCTCAGGGTTTCTTCGTAAATGAAGAACAAACTGAAAATTACCACATGACAAGGCAACTGAGATTCAGGCGAAGTGGTAAAGGTCCATACCACTCAGCTGAAAAGCAAAGATACAGAAGGAAGATGAAAGCAGCGGAACAAAGCATACAATACAGGGTTAAAGTGAGTTCTTTTTACACCTGGGTTTTAACCTTCAACCTGAATTCTGTTAATAAGAAGCAGTAGACGTCTGTGCCCGAGCCTGAGCAGCTAGGGACGAGCTGTTAACATCAGTAATATTGGAGGAAGAAACTCATCAATTCATGGTGTGTCTTTGTTCCTACTCCACAGGTGAGACGGAAGAGGAGGGGTGAGGGGAGGCGTGTGTGTCTATGTGTATGTGCGAGTGTGTCTAACTTTCATCACGGTCTAGACAGCACCTTAGAGCCCCTCAGATGAACTCATTAGCCTCTATCTGAAGGTTCATTAACTCACCTCTCCCATCTCTTTCTCTCTCACACCCTTTACTTGTTTGAACTCGTCCAACTCCTCCCTTTTCCATCCTCTTTCTCTTTCACAGACCTTCTTCTTCTTCCGATGTTTTGAAATAGCAACTACAATCCTTAATGGTCAGTTTAAGATAAAGTCTGGTTTTAAAGGTCATCCGTGTTTCAGTATAATTAATATTTACTAAGAATGCTGATTGAGATCTGGGGACATGACTAAAACAGCTTCCAGTTGGGCAAGAGCAAGAATATTTACAAGAGTTGTTAAGAAACCCCCCATTTAACCATGTTATCTAAAGTTCTAGATGATACCATATGTGACAGTGCATGAAATGTGTGTTATAAAAGTACATTCCAGGAAAAAAAAGAAAGAAAAGTTCAATGGCCTATTATTCTGAATCCCTAGCAGTTCGGAAAAAAGCCCATTTATCCAAGTGCCCGTTATCCCGAAAACAAAAGCCAGCTGCTTTGAAGTCTCGTTGTTCTGCAAATACACACTATCCCTGGAGTTTTCTTGCCCTTAATATCTTACTGCATTTTGATGTGCAAACTTCAGTATTTTCAGAGTAACAGGCGTTTGTGTTTAAGTTAATGGGCTGTTGGACAATGGGACATTTTTTGGAGTACTAGGGTTTCCAAATAATGGGCCGTCAGAACAATGGCGTGGCACCGTAAGTATAGTAGGTCAAAGTTGAAACACAAACACACATTCCAAAATCAAATAGACAGTTTGGGTAAAACTTAAACTGAAGTAAAAGGCAGAGGCAGAGATGTTTAAAAGCTATATGTTTTGAGATGGCTAGAGCACCTCACCTTCTTCATCTCATGCCAGTGATCACTTGTCCTTGTCCTCGTGTGATCTGAGCTCAGTGGACTCACAGCATTAAACTGACTAAAGGATCTGAAAACAGGACGGAGACAGAGACAGAAAGACAAGATGTGTTTTCATCCAACCATGAGGTGAATTTTAACTTCTAACTCTAACTAACTGTGCCAAGTCAGTCATCATTTATTTAACAGAATGTGGCATGTTGCACTTTTTCTAAAAGACTCCTTCTTCGACAAAACAACTTTTACGCTTCAAGTGGTGGTGGAAACTTTTTCACAATGACAACATTGTGTTGATTTGCAATGTCCATTGAGCTGTTCTCTTTCTATACATCATAATATTACAAGAGAATAGCATGGATGGAAATCCATCAATGGAGAGGAGCAGGCAGAGACAGAAAGAGACACGGATTAACTTCCTGAGCATACATCAAACAACACAGAGACTCTTTCACTCACAACTTTTTAACATGCACTGATTGGCTGATGTATAGCAACCAGTGTCTCCATAGTGACATGGAGGCGGCAGCTTGGCTGTGAGCAGGGGATGATCAGCAGCCCTAAAATGCGCTGTGGTCACTGTGACAAAGCAAAACCACTATGACTGAAATTCTAGCAAAAACAATCATGCGCACAAGCACATATAAGCATGTGCACATACACGCAGGGACACACAGACAAACACATATGCACATACATACACATCTCAAAGCACTCCCTTCCCCTCTAACATCACACCCTAATAGCTGTGATATTGAGCGGTTGTCGTTTAATCTTCGAGGAGAAATGCAAGCTGAGCCCCGAGATGAAAAAAGACGCCACATCTCTCATAGCAATATCTCTCCACTGGCAATAAGTTCAGATTTCATTATACATTATGCAAGAGACAATCTTCAGCTCTAAATGAAATGTGCATGACACCTAGATGGCTGTCTGACCCACTAGATTGGGAAATGGGAAGTCTGAAATTACCTGTATAAAAAGACACATTATGGGTGCCTCGTTTATAGATATGGCACATTTCTTTCTTGGTATTACTGGTCCTTAAAGCACCACCACTCCCTACTGTACATGTTTGGGTTTTAGACCAGCATTAGGGAAAACTGAGAATTGGATTGGATCTCAGTGTATCCATGGAAACAGACTTGACATCGAAGCGTCAATCTCCGCTCTAAAAGGTTGCATGTGCATGATTGATAAGGACGAGAGCAGTTGTGGCAAAAGAAGAAGGGTATTTGTGAGTGATGTGTTTGTAAAATCTCAACCTTAGATGTGTAAATTATCCACATTTGAAAGCAACGAAGGGGAATACAACTTGATGCTGCGCTCTTGTTGATTTTTCTGTCGTCTACCGTTCTTCTGTTCTGTTTCTGAATAAGTGCTCCACTGCCATTTATGGTAAATCAACACAGCCTTCTCTAAGACAACGCTTAAAGTGGAGGAAAAACAAGAATTATCCTGCTCTATTCATTGTAAGACGATACTTGTTGTACCTGATTGGACATCCTTTAATCTCTACGTTAGTTTGAATGTATGTACTTCTGACAACAACAGGCCTCAAGGAGCAAGGAACAGGTGCCATTGCAGATTTTGCTGATGTTTTGACGGTTTCAACGTAGCAACGGAGACAGACAGTGATTTATCTGCAAAAAGACTTTTTCACCTCACCTCATAAACTCCCTCAAAGGCGTTCAGTCTTCACATTGCTGTCAGCAGTAATCTCTCTCAACTCTCAATTGCCACCTTTACGGGCGTGCGTTTGACAGCACGCATTAGAAAGAGTGTGTTGGAATAAGTGTACTGAAGTTTGTGGTAGTTCATGTGTGTTTGAGTGTCTGTCTACAGTACATGAGTGTATACTATGCGTTTCCATGCATGTATCATTACGCTGATGAGTGGCAGTCAGATTTATGTGTGAATCCCTGTGGTCAAAACACACACAGCTGAGAGTGGCACCCTCCGTGTTTTCCAAATGATATGACATAATCACCTTACACCCTCCTGCTTCTTCATAACACATCTTCTCACGCTAATGAATTGGCCGCCATTCACTGTTCTGGGGAGCGCCTGGTTCATACATGACATCCACAAGACCGCCGTTCAGTCTGATGACGATGACTGTATTTTCCTGCTGATAGGTTAAGTCAGGTCAGATGACTATACAAATGAGTTAGTCAAATTAAGCCCCGCTTACGTCACACCAGTGAGAATAACACAGAGAAAAACCGACATACAGACATCTCTCCAGTGAAATTACTGCGCTAAAACTTTTTTGTATTTGTTCTCATGCGACCCACTCACTCATAAAAAAAAAGCTGATTGAAAAAATATGTTTTTAGGGCCTTTAAATGTGTGTTACCACAGTTGGTCAGGATTTTCAGTGTCCTCTAATGTGTGCTCAGCAAGAGCAGAATAAGATGAAAAGCAGAACAACCCACGAACAAATTTTCCAGCAAGCAATAGGAGGATCAAAGAAGTCATACTTTTGAGCGAGCTAAACCAAAATCCTTGATGTGCACACTGAATAGCCCAATTTTGAGCAGCTCCGTGTTGAACTTTACATGGATAAAATTCCCTACTTGAGTGGCAAGAAATTCTCTGTTAACACAAACTAAGCGTAAAAACACATCCTCCCCCGTCCCCCCCAGCCCCCAGACCTCCTCTTAGTCTATTCACCTGAATGTAAGGCAATCATTAAGCTGCCCTGTGACGCCCATCTAACACCAGTGTTTTTCCCCCCTAGACCGATGGCTCCAATAAACCCCTTATTAATTTTGGCTCCATGGCCCAACCCCCACTATTGAACAAGCTGAGAAACAAGCTCATTTCTCCACAGTAACAGTGGACTGACTAGGGCTGAGAGGTTAGGAAAGTGACAGTAAAGGCCAACTAATGATGCTGAGCGGCAAGAGGCGAGGAAGCCAGGTCTCTTAGCAACAGTTTCTCCTCTCTGCCGACACTCTGATACCGGCTGGAATAAACAGTTTGTGTGTGTGTGTGTGTGTGTGTGTGTGTGTGTGAGCAGATATATGTGTCTACTGTAGCAGGCGCCATCAGTTTGACACTACAAACAGCTTAGCATAATGTCTCATGGCAAGTTGGACCAAAACATGGCTTTTGTTTTCTTGTCTGTGTTTGCATCGTGTGTGTGTGTGTGTGTGTGTAATGATGATAAAGAAACTGTGAATGTAATAGATTCAGCTGGAGAACAGCACATTGAAGAGATTTCAGACTTTAACAGAGTGCAATCACCCACATATCCGAGCCAGCTGTTTGGCTGTTTAATGAATCCATGATGTGGTTGTGAGTGTGTGTATGCGTACACTATGTTTGATGTAAAGGGAGTGTATTCGTTGAGACCATACAAGACAAAAAATCCCCCTTTAATTCAGACACATTGGTTAAACCAAAGCAACCGTATGAGCTTAAGTAATATAACTTTAACTATGTATACATCAATCATTACAGCACCATTAGCTGTTTTCAGCTGCTTAGCACAAATTTAACTCCACTTGCAACTCCTCTTTACTTTAACCTTAAAAATGTTCTTAAAATCTCTGAGCTACTGTACATGCATGATGTCTTTCAGTTGTGTGTGTGCATACAGTTTAAATCACAGCACATACATACATTCATATTTGTGATTGTGTGCATGCTCAGATGTCTGTGCACATAAATCTGATTCTATGTCTGTGCTGGTGTCTCTGCCCTGTCTTGTTCTGTGATACTAACAGTGTAAAAAATGTATTTCAGATACGCAGCACATGCAAGTGCATTGCACCCTCTTGAGTTGGATCATAAGAACTGCTGTTTCCTTCCTTTACAACACAGAAGGAAAAGTTTATTTCACCAACAGTCATAACACTGACTGCTGCTTTATTTATAGAATAGAATCAACTGTATTATCACATAAACACAGTATAGTGAATGTTGTCCTCTGCATTTAACCCAGCTTAAGTACTAGGAGCAGTCACTGAACAGCGTCTAAGCCTTAGTCAAGGGCACTGACTGGAGAATTAACCTAACGCAGACACAGGGAAAACATGCAAACTCCTCACAGAAAGGCCCTGCCCCAGTCGGGAATCAAACCCAGAAGTTTCTTGCTGTGAGGAGACAGAGCTAACCACTGCTGGTGCTAGTTTGACTTATTCTTAATACAGCTGTCATAACTCCAAAGGAAGATCAACCAGCCTTGCCTCTTAAACTTTTACCCATTATTCACAATACACATTGTACCATAACAACAATGTACATAACAATGTACAATACCATGTACAATATCAGAGATGTGGAAATATTTTTCAATCATTTTGGTAAAATGCGGCCTACATTTCACTGAAAATAATCTGCATTAATACATACTCCCTGGCCAATTCATTAGGCATACCCATGTCAACTTTTTTCATATAAAACAACAGATTTTTATTCACAGAGAGAGAGAAATTTTGATTTTAGTTTAAAAAACTAGTGAATGCAGGAGGAAAGAAAATGTTGTTTCTTTCTTAAAGTAATTTTATGAATATGGTGACGGCCATATGGTGTTCCTATAGTCTTACTGGTAATTCATACTGTGCAGTATATGGGCAAATATTCAGGATTCAGAAATGCATTATCTAGTGAATTTACCTTGGGCTCACAGACTCAGCAGCTGTCCTTCTGTGTACCTAATGAAATTCAACATTATATGAATGCAGAGAAAAATCAAACATAAAACCACACGTTTTGCTGTGTAGATCCTGTTGTGCACCCACTTATCAAAGAACTACAAAGCCTTACCTTTTTATGTGCAAAAGAAAACTCAAAAGTTCTCATTTGTTACTATGATGAGGGCTCAACAATAAAAAAAATAGCCTCCTCCATCCCTGTTAAATAAGATAGAGGTGCTTGTCACTGACCTGAAGATCTCTGGTGACATCTGCCGTTTGAAAAGAGCACTGCAGGTTGTAGTTTTCTCCTCTGTTCTAATGTTGAGGAAGTTCTTAAAATGAGACTTACAAAGCACAATATAAAAGTTTTAATAAGTAATATATGATATACTGTGTGCATTACCATTACAAGAGCTTTTTCTCATTAATTTATGTCAGATTAATTAGTCAATAACGGAGTTTGATCAGAGCAGACAGGTCACAGGTTCACAGGTGGGGTGGCAGTAACTCAGTGTGTAGGGACTTGGCTTGGGAACCGGAGGGTCGCCGGTTCAAGTCCCACAGACCACAAAATATGGAGTGTGGACTGGTAGCTGGAGAGGTGCCAGTTTCACCTCCTGTGCACTGCCGAGGTGCCCTTGAGCAAGGCAACCTAACCCCGAAACCTGCTCATGAGGCGCTGGTCAGATGGGCTACGTGTGCAGCCCCATCACTCCACCATCCTCTCCCCTTTGCATGTCCACAAGTGCATCAAGTGTGCATTTTCAGCCTGTGTGTGTGTGTATACAAAAAAAAGAGTGAAAAGAACAATTTCCCCCTAGGGGATCAAATAAAGTGTATCTTCTTCTTGTTCTTCTTCTTCAATAAGGCCCCAGGTTGCTAGGTAACGTTAGCTCGTTTAACGTTCCAAAGTTGTTTCCAACTGCAGACCACACTTACACAAAAGACTGCTAAACGCCTCAAAGAAACAAACATACATTGTTAACTTACAGTATATAAATAAATGGAAGATTAAATGAAAAACAAAACATGTACCTCCTGCTAAGTGACACAACAAGGAGCTCAAACAGAGTCAAAAATAGCTTGGTATGTAGCAGGTAGCATTATAATAGGGCAAATGGTGGATACATGGTTACACATGAAA
>NW_023339696.1:10381803-10397585 GCF_004916995.1 Morone saxatilis | reverse complement strand
GATGTCTGCAGTACAATAAAGCAAATTATAGGCAAAATAACAGTTTTATCATATATCATATTGGTATAATGTCCATGCTTACTTTTTCCAATAGGCCTATGCAATATATTAAGGTTTTTAATTTGCACTAATGGCATTATCAATATTTCTAGGTTATTTATTAATTCTTTACAGATCAGTTATAAGTCATATAAACAACTTTTGTGACTTGCTTTGTCTTTTTAATCTTTCTATTTAATTCACCTGAAGGCTTCCTCCAATAGAGAGTTTGACCTCTGACCTTTTGGCAAAGAGCTGTACAACATCAGGATAATAATTAATTTATGTACAACAACAAAAATATATAACATCAGACATTGATTACTGTAATAAACCTTTATTAATGATTAATATTTATAATTACACTTCACTTTCTAAGTTGCCTTATTAATACACGACAAACTCATGACCCTTCATTAATTTATTATTTATTGATGGACTTGATATTTAACACTCTTCATTTTGACTTAAAGTAATGACAATAACTTTCTTTTTTTTTAAAGTATATTTGGCTTTTATTGCCTTTTATTATAGTGACAGCTTAAGATAGACAGGAAAGGGGGCAGAGAGAGGATGACACGCAGCAAAGGGCCGCAGGGTCGGATTCAAACCCCTGGGCCGCTGCATCAAGGACTACCCACTGAGCTAACCAGGCACCATGACAATAACTTTCAAATAAACCAATAGACTTGCTGGATTATTAGAAAGTTGGTTAGTTGAATAAGGAATATTAATAAGTCAGCAGTC
This sequence comes from Morone saxatilis, assembly GCF_004916995.1. Lineage (NCBI taxonomy): Eukaryota > Metazoa > Chordata > Actinopteri > Moronidae > Morone > Morone saxatilis. Next base: position 10,396,799 of record NW_023339696.1, on the reverse strand, counting down.
GGAGAAGGTTTTCACAACCTGGCAACCCAAAAAAGTTTGTATTAATCGATTACAACTGACCTATGAAGCATTATTAAATTATTTATTACCCGTCAACCAAGCCATGTATCCTGACTTATTATTAGAAAGTGGTACTAATTCTGAAATATATTTTAACACATTTTAAAATCATACTTCTAGCTGGTTAAGGCAATGTGAAAACAGTTTATTCAAGCAGCAAACCCTTATAATTCAGGTTAAATTTCAGGACCATGGCCAGCTCCAGTTCAGCACCAGGGTCAGCTCTACAGCTGTGTTCAGTCTTGGATCAGAACCAGACTGTACACAGCCTGTATGATCAGAACCATGAGAGGAGAGGGTCATAAAATACCTAATGATACTGTATATAGACCATGTGCTATATGTCTTATCATGGACTTATGCCATGTGTTTTCTACAATATTTATGTGGTTCTCATAATCCAAATAATGGGGTTCTGTTTACTCCATAATACATAAAAACAAAATAAGAACTCATTCAGAGGTATAATTATGAAACATAGTTATGCAAAGCTGCACATTGTTGTTACACTTCACCAGTTTACCTCTGTGTATTTTAAGATAGGTGCTAATATCCCATAATTACTTTGCTGTTTTCACATGGGTTATTATTCTGTTATTATAAATTGACATCCTTGAGATGCTAAAGCTCTTTAACACGCAGGATCACATTTAATAAGATCCTATTGATGAAAACGCCAATATTGAATATCGAATCAATCAATCGCGTTCAGTCTAATGAGCTATAGTACACTTTTACTATATGCATTATTGTACAGTAGCTCAGTGGTTGCACCGTTTTTTATTCTCTCTCTCTCTCTCTCTCTCTCTCTCTTTACGCAGCTACTCCACACGGCTGCGCATCCCTGGACGGAGCTGTCAGGAAAAAAACTCCCAGGAGCATGAGGCAGGCTGATAGATTTGGGGAACTGCTTTCCAGGTGAACACTGTTAGACGAAGAGCTGAAGAGCCACGGAGGGACCAGTCCTTGTCCCGGACGCGAGCTGCTGCAAGAATCCGCTGGAAGCTCGACTTGTGTTGGTTGTTTGGTGTGATTTCTCTACACTTTCCACTCTGCAGACGTTATCCAGAGGCGACACTGCTGCTGCTTTAGTAGTTTAAGCAGCTGCCGGGGTTTACAGCAGGGTTATTGCAGCCCTTGGAAAAGATCTGGCGTGTGTAGAGACTCACGTAGGCATAGCGGAGTCGTTGCAGGAGGTGATGCAGAAGTGAGGACGGGGTTTGGGTGAATTTGTGGATCTCAGTGGCATCGTTTCATTGTGCAAATTAAATCAATAACTGTTCTGAAGATCGCCCCCCCAAGACTGAAGTCCGGCAACCTCCCATCTTTCTTCCGTGTTGCCGTCACCATTGTGCAAGGACTATGTTAATGAAGGAGTACCGCATCTGCATGCCTCTCACAGTGGAGGAGGTAGGTGAAGTTTTCTTGGCTCTTGTGATGTTTTGTGTCCTGCTCCGCCTGCTGGTGTTCTTCTCTTCCGTCACTGATCCGTAACAGAGTAGTAGAGTTGCATATCAGCACATTTTTGTTGGATTTGCTGTAGTTTTTTTTTCTACTGTGGAACCGATTATTGCAAAGTTGTCAGTGGTGGTGCGCGTATCGTTTTGCACCTAAGGACAAATTGAGCTACTACCACCGAGGTGCGCTCAGGTAGCCGCCGCGGGGTGGAGCTGCTGTTGTCTCTCCAGTAGCCTGTGCTGCTTTGTGTGTCGTGCAGTTACTGTTAGTGAGAGTGTGAACAACAGCAGCAGCTGCAGCAGAGTGGTTATTATAGGTAGTGAAGTACAAATCCTGCATCTGCTTTGCTTTGAGTGTTTGGATTGTGGTGCTTTGTGAGTGGTTCAGAGTAATGTATGTAGATTAGAAAAAAACCTTTCTACCTCAGCTCGCAGCTCTTGTTCTGTTTCTTCTCTTTCAAACACCACTCTTCATTTTTGATTATGCCTCCATCACGAATTATAAGGATACAAAGGTGTTACCTCTGTATTCCTTATTTTTATGTTGCAGGAATTGATGCTTATGCATTATAAAGTATATTGCTCTGTCTCTGTGCATACTTCTGATCATATTTAAGTTGTAGAGACACATTCACACACATTATTTGTGTTTGGAGATGGGAATAAGGTCAAAGAAAGGATGAGGGAGAGCTCATCTGCGGACCGAAGTACCCCTCAGGTCTCCGTGACACAGAAGCAGCTTAACAAAAGAGATATTCTGCTGTGTTTTGACATTTCACAGTGCCAATAAGATCCATTTTTTCTTGAACATTCAGTGCTCAGCTCAGTTCTGACTGTAGTTATTTGATTTTTGCTTGGTCCTGCTCCTGTCTGTCCTTCATCTGTTCTACATTTTTATGGACTGGCATTGATCACATGAATGGGCACCCTTGTGTCGTGTCTATACTTTTTTCATACAGTGGTGGTATGTGATGTTATAAGAGGTGTAACACATTCTTTCCAGTGTTACCTCAACCTAAACAACAGATGTTCCATTTGAGGTGTTTTATTGAGTTTACCTGTGTCATAAAGGTTTTACACACCATTTAACCCAGGTTATGGTGTGACACGAGATGTCACTGGGAGTCAGTGCACTTCTGAATAAGTGTGTTACCATAGTGGTTTACAGCGTCACTACCAATAAATTGTGAATAAGTCAACTGTGGAGTTTGTGAAGATACAGCCTTCACTACAGTCAAGCAAAGCCCATTGTTGTGTTTTAAGGTTGGCTGAGTGAGGATACAATTGGAGTCATCAGTACTTGAACAGCCTCTCCTGAAATCTATTGATGCTTATTTTGCCCGATTGTCCTGCTTTGGGACCTTAACATTTTTTTTACCAGGATGCTGCTTTATCACGTATTGTCTTATGGCAATATGGCTGACATCTGTTGTTGATGATAACCCCAATGATGATAATGGGATCTGACCTATTCTATTGATCTGTAATTTACTTGAAAAATGGACATTTGTAATCTATTAATTTTTTGCAGCAATGCAAGTGCACACCCACACACTCACAGACACATAAATCATACATTCATCATCAGAAGAACTGGGAATGACAAAACAGTAATTATGAGTGGAACTCTCCCAGCTTAAAGGAGTGTTTAGAAAATGATTTTCCAATGCAAACACAAAGTACAAGAAAACCCATTTACTGCTCTTTACTATTCAGTTCAGCAGAAACCAATGACAGTTTCAAGTGTCAATTTTCTTTCAGTGGTGCTGTCACCTGTACTGCTGCTATGTGCTCCTGTCAAAATTGGACGCATTAAAAACACTTCAGACACAATCAGTATAATGCATTTTTCCTTGGATTTATGATGAGTAATGACTCATTTAGTGCTTTGGTGTCCTGGTTATAGTGTATGCATTGCTTACACAACCCCCTTATAAGAGTCACAAATCAGAATCTCCTCGAATGGCATTGCAGCATGAGAGCAACATGCTCCTATTCAGATGAATATGAGTCTCGTAGTGAAGTGAACTGTTTTGTTGCACAAAGACATGACTAGATAGTAGTAGAAGTCAAAAGTTCAGTGTTGTCATCAGCAATCCTCAATAGGCTCTGCAGGAGACTCTTCAAATGGCGATTAAGTTGAAGCACTGCTGAGAAAACAAATTGGAGACACTGTCATGATGATCTCTTCATGGTAGAAGGGCAATTCAGTTTGTTGGGGGGGGTTATTTTACAAAGAAAAAGCTGCAGTGCTCTTTTCTTTCATGCAGATAATATGCAAGGTTCCGAGTATTCTGTTCATGATGTGCATTTATTTGTGTGATTTATATTGCTTCAGTGCATTTAGGACTAACATGTAGCTCTACATTGTTAAATTCATGTTAATTACAGTATGAATGTTATTTGTTAAACAGGCATGTGACATAGTTTGATGGTGGACTTTGATTTTCACAGTCACTTTAGTTTCATTGATCTTGAGGTTTCTCCTCTAATTGTATTTGTGTGTGTGAAGATTCAGTTTAGATACTGTATGTTCTTAGATCAACATTATCTGTCACAGTTGAAATGAAAAGTATTTCTGTCTTAGTGCCTCTGCTGGTATACACTGCAAACATTTCAGTCCCTTTAATAGGATGAGAGAGGCCAGAGGATGTATATGTCACAATATAAACCCAAAGGCTCATATCATTTGTGATCATGTCAGTCATTTTGTAGCCACAGAAAGAAAGAAAAAGTCAGACAAAAAACCCAAACAAGTCACTTCACAGAATTTATTGTTGAATCCATTTCCAGTTGTGTTTGATGTTCCTTTTAGTAAAAGAAAGAGAGAAGCTTTTTGAAGTTTGGAATCAACAAACATACAAACGACAAAAAGGATGTGTAAATCCTAAAATAACAATGACATAGATACATAAGACTTTTTCTTGCAATGGTCTCTGCCTTCTTGCGTGAAGTATAGTGCTAACACTAAGCAGCCTCAATGGAAGCTTATCTTCTACTGCAGCATGAGAGACTGACACCTGTTTTGATTACAGTGACTTCATTCAGTCAGTGTAAGGTCAGTCTCTGGGGGTTTCCATATGTCTGTTTGTGTCCCTGCACACTGAGATGCCCCACAGCCCTTCTAGGCTCAGTCCCAAAATCTTGTTTACGTCCCCAGAGGAGAGACTCTGACTAACGGGAAGCCTGTTCCTTCGTTTTTCCCCGAGGAGCTCATGGCTCAGCCAGACAGTGACCTGGCTCACACACACCAGATGGAGAGAAACATGCTTACTCAGATGATCTGCCAGACGTCAAAGGATGAGCCAGAGAGAGAGAGAGAGAGAGAGAGAGAGAAGGCATGTGTGTTGAGAAGGTGATTGATTGCTTTGGGTAACTGTCTGAGTCTGCCTAAATCAGCATGATTTTGTATACAATATACAGATATTGAGGCAGTTTAAGGATGTGGCATCCCTACACCGTGATTAGCACAGGGGGGAAACAGCTAGCTGGCTCTGTCTAACAGTAATAAAAACATCCTACCAGCATCTCTGTACAGTAGCTCACTAATAAACATGTTATATCTTGTGTGTTCTTCTAATGTTTCTTTACTGTTTATACGTTGGTATCGGTACAACGTGCTGTTAGGTGGATTTTGTTTGTTTTGTTTGTCAATCTTAGCAACTAACTCTCAGCAAGAGAGAAAATGTTAATTTATTCCTTTAAGTTCTAGTAAAACTACATTTATTAAAGTCAAAACTGGTAAATCTGGTTTGGTGTACTGCTGCTAAAACCCCTTTTATGCATTAGTATTGTACTGAGTTGAAAATGTCTGTTATCAAGTGTTCTCATCTGATTTATTTGCTTCTATTTCATTATTTTTATTCTCTGTATCTTTTTCTAATATACCTTTGCGCTAGAACAATACAAACTAGTTTCTCCAAAGGGATCCATTACTGTTCCTGATTGCTGTCTAATGATATCTTCAGTACCCACTAAAACATATCTCACATACAGCTATGGAAGATTCATTCTGACATTCCTTTTCAGATTACATTGAGCAATGCTTTCACTGCCTCATTAATTACCATGCAGTTTCTTCCGCAATTAATCAACATTCACTGTCTTTTCTGCACCTGAGCAGCAGTTGAATTGCCCTTACTGCTTGCTTGATCAGCTCCTGAGTAATGAGCTTTGCAACATGGATTGAGAGAACAAGAACATCATCTTTGCACTGTTAAAAGACAGGGGAAGTGCCTGTTTGCCCTCATCATTTACTAAAGGCACTAGTCTAAATTAGCCCCCTGAGTCATTAAAATGGAGCTTGGTTCCACTTTCCGTCAGTGCTAGTGGTTAAGTTACTTATCAGATTGGCCTTGGTTCTTCATTAAAAACCTTAAAGATCACCTCTGATAATGCCTCTCCATGATGTAGAGGACATCACAGGAAAACAGCCATTCATTCCTCATTCCTCATTAGTCCAAACGCATCATAGTAACTGTAAGAAACTCCAGATATTTTCTGAATGAACCGTACTGTATGTCACCTGCTAATGTTTTCCAGTAACAAGTTGCATCAGTTGCTTTCGCTGTTGGGCTGGGTTCAACGGTCTGTACTCAATGTGTGTAATTTGTGTATATCTTCCAACAATAGTCGATTCAATATGACTGTTTCATTCCCCCACTGGGATCAGTTCATCAGTTCTCTACCTGCAGTCTGTGTGATTATTTATCTGCATGCAATTACTTAAATTGCTTCCATTTGCCTGATTTCTAGTTATCCAGCTGCCAGCATGCTGCCTCATAGAACAGCACCCACTGTGCAGATAATTGAAACCCTGGTGGTATTTTCGATGTTATTGCGCACAAGCTTTGTCTCAGATTATGGTTTCTCTATTAAAGCTAATTTTCTGTGCTTCTCCGGATGAGAACCTTTCTCTGTGCGTTGCTGTGTGTGTTGCTGTTTTCTCTGTAATGCATTATTTTGGGATCCTGTAACATTGGCACTACATTCATCAGTGCATTAAATGGTGTTCGGCAGGGCTGATCATTTGGGGAATAATGGGCAGTGGATGCCAATTTATGCGATATTTGTGTTCAAACTAAATAACAATTTTAATGGGTTACATCACAGTGTTTGTGTTTGGGTGTTGTGTGATTTTCTGATGAGACAGAGGTCTGGAGGATTCATATTTTGGTGTACTGAATTAGTGAAGCAGTGGCAAGTCACCACAGAGAGGGTATATGTTCTTGTGTCTGTATATTTGTGTTTGTATCATTGGCTTATGTGACTCTTCCTCATCCTCACATTTTAACCTGCAGAAGTTTTGCTGTTCAGATGTCAATGTTTTTCATATAACATAGTGGGTTTATGGATTGTGTAGGAGTGTAATGGAGTCTTCGCTTTAGCAATGACCAGAAGCAATTATAGGGACCTTGTGTCTGTTAGTTGGATAGTCCCAAACATGTCTGCAGACGGCTGTAATGCCCATTTTCCGTTAAATTGTGGTTGTTGTTACTGTGTTGTCCGCTGTCAGCTTGCGGAGGGTGTAGACAGACATGAGCTACCTCCATGACACTTAGTGTTGCCAGCTGCTTCTTTTCACCTGCCCGCAAGGAACAACATAAGACGGAGTAAGGCACACAAGGCTACCCAGACTCACCGGTCTGCAGCTGCTCCAAATCAAAGGACTACTTCTAGGGATCTTGTCAAAACATATATATAACGTTTCTTTTTTTCTGAGCCTTCGAAACATGTAGGAGGAACTACGGTGGCTGCAAAACCCATGATAAACGTGAAAGGCCCTATCTAGAACCAGTGTTTTGTTTTCTGTTCTGGGCTACTGTAGAAACATGGTGGTTCAACATAGCAGACTGCAGAAGAGGACCCCCCTCCCTCTGTAGATAAAAACAGCCCATTCTAAGATAATGAAAACCCAACAATTTTTATATTCAGGTCATCATACACTAATGAAAACATACCTCTGAATTTTACATTCCATTGCCAATAAATCCTCCTAAATGTTAAACTAAACCTTTGAACAGAGTTTAGTGGAGTAAATCACATACAGTAGAGAGTAAACATGTCTGAAATACCCACAGGGAAAGAAGGGCAGATAGAACCATAAGGGCACTGAACGCCTCAGTATCACATGTAGATAAGTCAGGCAGAGTAAAGATTTTGAGGCAATATTCTGAGAAGGCGAGGCGAGGTTACATACTGGAACAGACAAGCAGGCACATATGCTACATAGCAACATTAATGATCCGGTAAATAGTTTTCTAATTATAGTAGACTAAATTAAGAGCAGTTGTGTAGGAACAGTTGATCAGGTGACTGGAAGTTATGGGAACCAGAATGACTACTGGACAGGTGAGACATGATAGTGTCCTAAAGGAGGAGAGAAAACACTGTAACTGCGGCTCCAAACAAGGAACTATTGGGAAGAGAAGTGTGGACCCCTTTTATACCAAAGTAGATCTGGTTCTTGCCAGTTGCAAAAAGTAAACCCAAACAAAGATGCCCTTGGTTCACAAATGACACACAAAGCACAGCAAGACAGTGAAAGGGTGAAAAAGCCTGGGTGTGAGCTCTTTTTGATTTAGTGAAGATAAAGGTCCTAGAGGATAGGAGAAATTGTTAGTTAGCCTGCAGCAGTAGGTCAGAGGATTAAACAATAAAATGTTTGATTTAAAACAAATACATGTTAAATAAGGGACAAAAGGATCATGATTTCAGTTGTCTTTCCAGCACATACTTGAAAACTAGAGCAAAGTGTAGTTTTTGCATCCAATAAAAAACAGTCCTTTCTTCGTGTCAATGAGTATGTTATATATTTACTTTAAAATGAACCTGAATCTCTGCCAGTAACTCTTCCCACAGCCCATTCCATACCAAAGCTTGACATCTGTTGTGCCTTGTTACTGCTGCCTCTAGCAGTGTGTTTAAAACGCATTGCAGCACTGAGCTTCAAATAAAGACCCTTTGGGGTTAGAGGAAGCAGTTTTTAATGGTCCTCTGCGTGCACATACACACCACACACATACACATTGTACTGACACTTCCTAAGAGCCCAGGTACATTGCTTTAATTCCAGGGAATAGCAGCCTCATTTATATATTATTTATTTTGCAGTATCTCATGGAAGATGCAACAGCAGAATAATGCTGAAATGAAGGCAAAGTGAGGATATTTGAGCTCTTTAAGCTCTGCTTACTTTTCTTGTACCTGGATAAGCTCAGGACATTTCTTTCATTAATATTCCCCTTATTAACAAGAAGTCCTGCTGACACTACACATTACTACAAACAAACAAACAAACAAACCATAAAATGTCCCCCAAACAACAGAATATGCTGTTTGTCAATGCCCTCTACAACAAGACATATAAGTTTTGTTGATTTGACACACTGAAGGGTAGGACGACGTCATTTGTCTGTTGCCCTCCAAAACCATTACAATAATCTGTTTTATCATGTGACAGCCCTATGGTCAATGTTTAGGCATTAAAACGACATGGTTAGGTTAAGAGACAACATTTTGGGTTTAAATGACTGCTTTTCTAAGGTTATGGGGCCTTTGTTGTCCTATTTACAGTAATAAACACTACGTCTGTCTCTCTTAAATAGTGTTTAACGCTGCTGGGAATAGAGATGTAGCCTGAAGTAAGAACATTCATATATGATCTCTGAGTGTAGCTTAAACCAGATGAAGTGTAGTTCTTCCAACTCAGTTAGGAGCACCTGAGAGTTTGTTATATAACGGTCCACTGAGGCAAAAACATGGCTGATTTTATCTTTTTGAATTAGAGATGTTGGAGTTGCCAAAGCTGCTTTAAGCCTCATAATATTATTAAATAATGTTTTCATTGCAATTGGAAGCTGCATCTGTTGAAGTTGATGAAAGTTTGGAGGACTAGTGTGTGAAATACAGGGATCTCTGAGGGTCCCGACCCCTAATTAACACCTAGGACACCTGCACACACCAAAATCTAATATTAAACAGCTGATGTAGCAGCCTATATTGGCACTTCTGCAGCTGCTAGCATTGATACCCTTCCTGAGTTGATTTTCTGTTTTAAAAAAACTGATAAATGTCATCAACACGTAACCATGCCATGAATGAAAGCAGGAGATTTGTGCAGCAGGAGATGCATGGAAATAATATTAACAATAAAGATCGTTATACTGTCAGAGCTACCAGAGCTTCATGTTGATCAACAAGTCCAGTCAGAGCTCTAAGGAAATGTCTGATGCAAAAACAAACACTCCAAATGTGCGATTAATATTTATTACTGTGGTGATTAATATTTATTACTATGGCCTTAATTATAGAAATGTAACTGACTAACTAAACTGAAGACATTTTTAATCAAAAACAGGGAGATACTCTAAGTGAACACATTGTGCTGTGCATATCTCTTTTATGATCCCTACTTATATAAAGTTTTTATATCACTCCATTATATGTTTTAATACTGAGGTCATAGTTAGCTGTGGTGTTGTACTACACTGCATTATATTCAGAGGTGTTTCTAATAATTCCCCTCATGAATGGGAAGAACAAAAATGATTAAATGGTTAATCATTTATTAGTGGATGTCAACTTCCTGTTGATTTAAAAATAAATGTTACACACTGGACCTTTAATTTGTAGTAGCATGGATGAAATGAACTGAAGCATGTAAATCTTGCTTTGACGGTGACTTGAAATGTTTGCAAGTCAGACTGGATTTGAATATTTGATAACTACAACACTGATGTGACACTAATCCCTGCATGTACTTGAGTGTGCCACAGAGCAGGCTGCACTCCTACCAGTTTAATGGGCAGCTAATGCTATTCACCTTATCTGAACAGGAAACTCTTAATTGCCTGTCCCTCTGTTTCTCCCCGTACCCCACCTCCTCTCTTCCTGTCCTCCTAAACCCTACTTACTGTCAACATCCTCTCTAAACAAGGAGAAACAATAGCTACTGAGAATAGAAGCTGTGCTGCCACATTGTGAATGTGTCAGTAGAGTTATGGGACAGGTGGTAGGAAAGATGTAGCATGAGAAGGGGAGCAGCTGGGTATGCCACACTATAATGTGATCACAATGCATCAGGACACATTGTGCACTCTGATCGGTGAAGGATTGTATATGTATTCAGACTGATTTTATGATAATGGGGAGTGGCGTGGCGCAGTCATTTGCTATATTAAAAATAACACTAATTCCCCCAATGAGGTTGCTACAGAATGATAAATGCTGCCTCTAACTGGTGTCTCCAAGAAAATATCCATCCTAACAAGTATTTTAGTCACATATTCAGTCTTCAATCTAAGTTAAAACAGGAATCAGATCTGCAAAGTTTAAGCATCTTAAACTGAAATCGGCTTCGACCTACACAGAGAAAGGTGTCTTCGGACCTGAGTGTCAAGCAAGTTGATTGGTTGAGTTTGGGAGAACATTTCAGCATAGTTGTGCTGCAACACGTGGTCTTCTAGCAGAGCGTAGGAAAAATAAATCGCTCTTCCAGGCCGAACGAGAGCAGTTTATGTTCACTTTTGGGCAGCCTGAAGAAGCATAAAATGCTAATTTGGACTTTCAGATCTGCATTTGCACATTAATGTTTTCTCTCACACAGATGCAGATGCTAATCATAGTAGCACTTTTATTCTGGTGGCTCATGTTCCACCAATTAAAATACTTCCTTTAGCAAATCAAAGCCATAGATTCGACCGATTCCGTTAACGAGCCGCATAATTATCATTGGATCCTTTGAAAGAGTTTGCTTTCAAAGGGTAATTAGGAGACGTTCGCTGCGCTGGAATAAAGCCAATCAACCTGGTCATCACCAAGATGTAGTTACGGTGTCGTGTGTAACGTGCAGCTCTCTCTTTGCATGTGCCATTAACCTTCTCAGCATGTCAAAGGGAGTGCTTATTGTGAAGCCTGAATAGATATGGCATGTATTGACTATGACACACACACACATACACACAATGTATAAAATGTTTGTCCGTACCAGTCAGTGTGTGGGCGTATGCACAGATACACTGTGTGCATACTAGAATAACTGGTGCAAGTGTCCCTGGTTGCTATAGGAACATCAGCAGCTCACGACTGATTAGAAATCTCCTTGATGATGAAGTGGCCTTATGTATGTGTGTCAAGGTTGTGTGTGTGCCTGTGAAGTTTGAACCCAATTGACCCACACAGCCATTTGGTTTTCCTGAGGAACAACAGAGGAAGAGAGTTTGCTAATGGGCACACAAGTAATAACATTAACTGTCGTGTCACATGAACATATTTTAATTATAATATTCACACACATTTAATAATTTTAATGTGTTTTGATACATTACTTGAAAATGGTGAACATTTTCGACTTACCTCATGTGGTCAAGCATGTTCACAAAGAGTACAAGTTGGACAAGTTTTAAACCACCCACTGAAAAGGAATGAAACCCTTCTCATCTTTTAGAACACAAGGTAATTATGGCATACTTCAAATTGTATGTCCTTCCTTTTGTATTTCCCACAATATTTTCATCTTTTGTATTTATTCCTGTTTCCCTGACTCAACATTCCTGTGCAGCTAGTGAGAGTCATTGGCGCAGGTGGCCAGCAGCATGAATCCTTTTTTCTCCCTCTGGCATCTGTTGCTCTTTTCAGCAGTGATCTGGAGTTATACTCCAATCTCCAAATTGCTATTTAATTGCAGTGATGTGGAGCTGCTTGCAGCGCTATTTTTTGTTAAACTGTTTTCCACATTTTAAAATGATCTTTTCCTCACTGTTTATGTATCTCTATAATTTTTCAGTAGACAAACATAACACATGGTGGCCTTCTGTCCAAAACCATCATTTGATTAAAAGGTGAAATATAGTGTATGTATACATAGTTTATGCCAGTTTTGGAAGCATTTTTATTTTCATATACTATTCTTGTGTGACAGCTATTGTTGGCACAGAGGTGACGGACACTCTCATAGTAAAGGCTGACTGCCTTTGAAGATCATGTGAGTGTGTCTGGTTTTATGTGTGTGTTTAAGAAGGTGCTGTAAAACCTTTCTCTATCTATTGTGATGTAAGCCTACTGTACATTTTTGTATCCATGTCTCCCATTATGTTTGCTTTCATTCACTTTACAATCAATAGTGAAAGTACCACTGTGCACGATGAATTTTCATATCAAGAATACCTCCGCCCGGGTGCCCGATTAGCTTAGTCAGTCCTTTCTGCAGCCCAGGGTTCGAATCTGACCTGTGGCCCTTTGCTGCATGTCATCACCTCTCTCTGCCCCCTTTCCTGTCTGTCTTCAGCTGTCCATATCAAATAAAGGCAATAAAAGCTGAAAAAAAACTGAAACCAGAACAAAGTCATTTACGGCCCTTTTGTCAACATAAGTCACTACTACTACTGTGATACTTGTTTAAATGATCAGTCTTGTTTGAATATGCTGTTAGATTTCGTTATATCTAATCAGATATGATTTATAGTTTTGCAGATCACACCAAAGCCTCAAAATCGCTTTGTAACCATCCCTTCCTTTAACAAAGTCACCAAAAGTAAAATTACTTTTTACCATTTGCACTTTGTTTGCAATTCTGCAACACACTTCTTGCAAAACACTACACACTGTTTCTGACATTTAGACACTTTGTTCAAGAATGAAATTTCTTGCCATCACTGGGAAATACTCTCAGTTTCTCAATTCGATTGAGCAATTCTTTGCAGATTAGCGTTGGAAAGTGTGCGTCCGCCTCAATGTCTCTGAATGCCTCTTCTGCAATCAGTGGAAGAGGCATTCAGAGACATCGAGGGGGGATCATTCCAGTGATATTTTCCCTGTTGCCTAGCCAGGGATGACATTGCTTTTGATGTGGCCAGACCCTAACAGAAGGCAGGATCCATAAACCATCCACACCTTCCTCGACAGCATAACGACAACCCCATTACAATACTTGTTGTAAAAACCTGCAATGGTGAAAAATAAGCTGCTTTTTTTTCTGAAGTCTTTCTATTTTTCTGTTCATTGAAATGTGAGTTGAAGCACTTTATTGGAACAAACTATACAAAGGTATACAAAGTACTACAGACAGCAGTGTTTTGTATAAACGTCTCTCTCTGGGACTTTTATTTGACACAGAGATCACTTCCCCACACCTTGAAACACTCTACATTAGATGCTTTGGTCTCAGACTTGAGTATTGTGCCACCGGCTATCCTTTGTTCTCCGGGCTGTTTGTCAGCTGGTAGACTGGAAGAACCAGTGAAGCCATGACACTGTGCTATATTAGCTGTGCACTGTCTGTCAAGAGTGTGACTGTGTAGTGCAAGACATTCATTCATCCACTTGAATTCCACATTTGGTGATTTTTAAAAATATGTTTTTGCTTGAATTTAAACTTTATAAGGTGTTGACATCATCCTTAAAATGGAAGTCTGAATAATTGCACTCAATCATAACCAAATCACAACTGGATCTTAAAGAGAATATTTTTCTAAACCTTAGTAGAAATAGTACATTGGCACAGGTTTCAAAAGAGGAGGAAAAAATTTATCGTTTGTCATTTTAATCACAAACAGACACACTTGCACATTACTTCTGGTATACACACGCTCATTTTCAATCTTCATGCAGATCCATACAGTAAAGGCTCAGTGTATCTTATAGTTTATCCCCACTCTCCTCTCCCATGAAGAGCCAATTTCTACTTGATTACATTCTGAGTGTTACTGATTAAGATTCACTTACAATTGTTTGCATTTAAACATCCTGCTGGTGGGTGGGTGTCTGTGTGTGTGTGTGTTGTGGATGTTGTTGTGTAGTGGGGTTGGATAGTATTGTGTTTTGTTGTGTGATGGTGATGTGTGGTGTGGGTAGGTGTTGATGATGTAAGCACAGGTGCAGCAGAGCGGAGAGATTGCAAACACATCTTCTTGTAATGGATTTATAATGTTGGTTATCTGATAAAAGGGCATACACGACGATTTGGTTCGTGTTTTAGATTCACCTCTCTAGACGCGGATCATGACCCAATGAATACTGTGTCTGATGGGATCATGATGCGATGGTTTATCACATTCTGAGCCAGGCCAGAGCACATTGGACGGGTGTTCATTGGCAGGTATCAACAATTGGGTTCACAGTCAACCAAATTGTAATAAAAAGAGAGGGCTGGCAACGACTTGGAGGGCCTGAGAAATAAATTCAGAGTTATATATTTATCATGATGACTATAATTGTTGGATTCTGGATGCAATCGTATCGATATAATCATTCGACATTTTACATAGAACTGCCTTCACTGTTCTACTTTTGATGTAATAAAGTTAGAACAGGGAGAATAAATGGAAGACATTGCTCTTATGATAGTTCCAAAGCGCTCTGAATAAGTCAAAGATATGTAACTATCTGAAATAATTAACGAGATCAATATCATATGCAGTTATTGTCGTAGGTGTATTAATATTTCTTGTAAACGTATTGTATTGAGTCCAAAATATCTCT
>NW_023339696.1:10380525-10381703 GCF_004916995.1 Morone saxatilis | reverse complement strand
ATCATCACCATCCAGTGTCAAAGATAGGTGAGTGTCACTTGACTCAAAACAGCCATAGTTGTGACAAAGTTCGTAACTTCCTATAAAAAAATTAACAATCAATACATCAATTCACCATAAACTATAAACTATAAACTTGTGAATGTGTGATTTTGGTTCCTATTTTCTAGATGCAAATGGAACAGTTAGAGGGAAATAACCATACTTACTTTGTGCATAGATGAAAACGGCTCCTGAGAGAATAAGTACAATTTTGAAGTACATATCTTCTAGTCTGTATGTGTTTGAGTGTGTTGTCATAGCTCTCGAGAAAGACGATGTCTGAAGGTTGGCTGTTGGAAAAAAACATATCCTCATATCTAAAAACAAAACTTTTTATCTTCCTCATGTTTTGACATCTCTTCACATCCACCAAACAGAGGAAGTGTAAAACTCACTTCCTCTGTTTGGTGGGTTAATACATGAGAACAGCTTCCTCCTTAAGAACGGGGGAAACTCCCAAAAAAAATCACATTTCATAATGGCATGTTTGTGTATTTTGTGTTATTTATTCCACCATTTTTTATTATTCATTATAAATACTTGTATGAAAAATAATCAAATAAATCATCTAAAATTTTGTTATTCTGTTATTATACTTTAAACTACACTATAATACACCCAGTGTTAGACAAATGGACTAAAAGGTTTTACAAATATTATAAAAATCAATTGATGCGAGCTCCAATTGCACGATTAATCAGATAATAACTGCAATGATGATGTGTTATTATGATGTATTATTTTGATTAAGAGGTTGGAATATTAAGAGCAAGTTCCATTTATCTGTCTATTAACATCAAAGTGAAAGTGAAGGCAGTTTTGTAAATGTAAAATTATAATACAGCATCCAGAATCAACAATTAAGTCATCATGATAAATAACTCTGATTGACAATATTTTCTTCTCAAATAATCTCTGCAGTGCATCATAGGGATCACTGTTCCAGTTTTTTACTTGCTCAATTGAATAGGCGGTGAATCCTGTCCAGTTGCCTCTTGTGCTGTTGTACTGCATTATTAATTTATCATTAAAATAATTCTTAATGATATACTCTATATCTGTAAAACCTGGACCCTTTGATGTACAACATGCTGTGATTTGTGAATAATCTTCATCTGAGAAAACTGTAATAAAAG
>NW_023339696.1:10379197-10380512 GCF_004916995.1 Morone saxatilis | reverse complement strand
CCTGGACTGAAAAGAGAAAAAAAGACACAAAAAGAAAATTATGCATATGCATGTTTTCCCACGAGTAGGGAACTACAGGAACAAAGCTGTTATGGTGTGAAGGATTTATGTGTGTGACAGATACTCAGAAAATAATGCAGGTTCACTCACATGACAACAAAACAAGGAAATGAGGGAAAGAAAGCACCCGCCCCTTTACTGCGTGGAAACTCCCTCTGGCCATTACAATAACAACAACAATAGTGATCAATACAGACAACCCAGAGCCGGTGCAGTTTGCTAATCTGAGAGACTACAGGTGGTTGGAGACTAAATAAACATTAAACTGTTGGTAAACACTGACCTGGAAAGTTGTAGAGGGACGTCAGGGAAAGGGAAATCATTCATGACAGTAGGGTTTGTAAATGTTGTTCAAACTGTGGCCTGAGGTTAATTTCGTGAGCAAAGAACTAGGACAGAACTTCCATTTAACTTTTCGAATTTTGCCACATGGATGTTTCGGGCAAGACGCCCTTCTTCAGTGTGTATTGGCAAGGTCACAATGGATCTATTTGAGTAATTTTGTTCATTTAATCAAGTAGGTAATTGTCAGTGTAGAAGAGTGAATTGCTTCCTCTTGCCATTACCATTACTCACAATTTTATTAAATTGAAGTATTATCACTGTTTTATTGTCGAGCTTGGCTAAGGTTACAAAATGCTTGTGGTCATGATTTAAAAAGATGACTGTTGAAAACGGGACACAGTAGCTTCCATCATAATTACTACTTGAACATAAACATATGTCCTTTTGGGGCACTTGCTGAAATGACTGATGCCATCATTGTTCTTGAGAAGACCACCTCTCCAGCTCATGCTGAGCTTATCCTAAAACAGCACTGCCATATCCTTATACAGTAAAAGACCCAATACTGCTCTTACTTTAAGGTTAAAATGCGAAAATAACTTGTCAAGTAAACAGATTTCATTCAGTACAAAACCTTTATTTATTTTGTGACTTTGTTTATTACAGTTGACATAAAGCAATAAATACATGTCAGTGTCACTATTTCCATACATCTTATTGCTTTTGCTGCAAGCTTCCTTCACTGCGACCACCACCACACTGTAAGCACAAATAAAGCCGCCACCCCAGCCTTTACACATAGGCTACTGCATGTCACTCAGTTAAAATACAAACACACGTGTGTGCTTTCTGATAATAAAATGAACAAAAAGTTACTAATACTACAATAACTAAAACTATCCACTTGTTGCTCCAGCTTCAGGGATGTGTTCCACAGGAATCGACACTCGTCCTGTTAAAATGAGGATAA
>NW_023339696.1:10376600-10379097 GCF_004916995.1 Morone saxatilis | reverse complement strand
GAGAGTCGATTCCTGTGGAACACCTTACTGAAGCTGGAGCAACAAGTGGATAGTTTTAGTTATTGTAGTTTTAGTAACTTTTTGTTCATTTTATTCTCATAGTCGCTGTTAGGTGAGGGGCGGAGCTTTACAGCTTATGCATAATTACCACTGGACAGTGTAAATCAGAAAGCACACACGTGTGTATGTATTTTAGTACAGTTGCCTATGTGTAAAGGCTGGGGTGGCGGCTTTATTTGTGCTTGCAGTGTGGTGGTGGTCACAGTGAAGGAAGCTTGCAGCAAAAGCAATAAGATGTATGGAAATAGTGACAGTGACATGTATTTATTGCTTTATCTCAACTGTAGTAAACAAAGTCACAAAATAAATAAATGTTTTGTATTGAATAAAATCTGTTTACTTGACAAGTTATTTTCACATTTTAACCTTAAAGTAAGAGCAGTATTGGGTCTTTTACTGTATAAAGATGTGGCAGTGCTTGTGACCTTGCCAATACACACTGAAGAAGGGTGTCTTGCCCGAAACATCCATGTGGCAAAATTCAAAAAGTTAAATGGAAGTTCTGTCCTAGTTCTTTGCTCATGAAATTAACCTCAGGCCACAGTTTGAACAACATTTACAAACCCTACTGTCATGTATGATTTCCCTTTCCCTGACGTCCCTCTACCACTTTCCAGGTCAGTGTTTACCAACAGTTTATTTAGTCTCCAACCACCTGTAGTCTCTCAGATATAGAGTATATCCTTGAGAAAAATTTTAATGATAAATTACTAATGCAGTACAACAGCACAAGAGGCAAATGGACAGGATTCACAGCCTATTCAATTGAGCAAGTAAA
The DNA here is from genome assembly GCF_004916995.1 of Morone saxatilis. Classification (NCBI taxonomy): domain Eukaryota; kingdom Metazoa; phylum Chordata; class Actinopteri; family Moronidae; genus Morone; species Morone saxatilis. The sequence continues at coordinate 10,378,259 of NW_023339696.1, read as the reverse complement.
AAACTGGAACAGTGATCCCGATGACCCTTTTATGAAGTTTTAGTGATATAGTAATACATATATTCCTTTCCTTTTATTACAGTTTTCTCAGATGAAGATTATTTACAAGTCACAGCATGTTGTGCAGTCAAGGGTCCAGCTTTTACAGATATAGAATTTATCATTGAGAAAATGTTTAATGATAAATTAATAATGCAGTACAACAGCACAAGAGGCAACTGGACAGGATTCACAGCCTATACAATTGAGGAAGCAAAATACTGGAACAGTGATCCCTATGATGCACTGCAGAGATTATTTGAGAAGAAAATATTGTGTACAGACAACCTACACTACGCCCAACAATTAGGTAAGAGCATTTTATTCCTAATGTTACTTAAATAAATTGCATTAAATTGATTTTGAGGTGCTGTGGACATGCACGTAGACCCTTTTCACAGCAGACATTTTGACTTGTCAAAGCAGGAAAAACAGGTGTAATTAATAATATTAATGATGGCTGCATGCCCTCTGACTTGGTAAATTGGGACACTTAATGGAATTGAGCTCTTGCTTAATGTTATTATTCTCAGCTGTTTCAGAAATATGCAATAAATACATATCTGTGATACATGACAATGTAAAACAATATAAATCTGACAAAAAGTGTGCTATCTATTTACAGAAAATGTGTACTGATGTTTTTTTCCTAATGGAATATATAAAACGTTAACTTGTTGTTATTTGTTTCAGGTAATCTTACAGCTGTACCCACAATCAAGCTGACTTCAGTGAAACACCCATCCATGCTTGTGTGCAGTGCCTATAACTTTTATTCAAAACAAATTCAAATGACGTGGTTGCGGAACGGCCAGAAAGTGACTTCAGCTGTCAGTTTGGTATTACCAGATTCATTTCTACCTGTCGTACATCCCAACTTCAGGAGAAAAAAAAATAACCTGTACAGTGGAACACCTCAGCCTCTCTGAACCAGTGCTTCAGGTCTGGGGTACGTGTGCCAAGGTCATGCAAATGTTGGATAAGAATATATATCATGTATAAATAACAGCATTTTTTTTTTCATGTCAAATTTATGGAGACCACTCCTCTAGAACAGATTAAAATTGTTATAGGGACATTTTTGCTGGTACTTCGTTTTGTCTCAATGAGCTCTGGATTCATCTACTACAAGAAGAAATCTGGAGCACACATTATGCCCTGCCAAGGTGAAGACAATAGTATTATTTGTTGTTACTCTATTATATTGTTATTCAATATAATTAATTGTTATTAATAATTGTTTTTATGCTTTTAACAGAAATAGTTTTGATCCTTGTGGATGACCTCCCTGCAGATCGGGCAGCAATCTCAATATGACAAAATATATTGTTGATTATCACAATTCTATGTCTTAAGTCATAGTGACTATTGGATGAAGTGGTATCCTGAGATAAAACAAACACCCGACACACCGACATCTGTAATAAGAAAAATTATTTAACCTTCATACAACATAATAACAGTATGTTGTGGTAATATTTCTTTAAACTGTATAAACACCATTTCCTATAACCCCAAGTCTGCAAGTTAAATGTTATCCGTTTGGCCAGTCAGGTGGAATATGGTGGAATTCGAGAATGGACAAGGAGGGCCAGCGCTAGGGCTGGGTATTGTTAAGAA
>NW_023339696.1:10370624-10376579 GCF_004916995.1 Morone saxatilis | reverse complement strand
TCGATTTTGATTCTTTAGGTCACAGTTCGATTCGATTCGATTCGATATTAATTTGAATGCTTCGATATCGATTCAGTAATAAGTAGAAGTACAGCTTCGGGACGGCGACTTCTGTCATGTGTTTGTGTGTTGGTATGGCGTATCGTGGTTCGAGTGTGTATACCATCTTCTTAAAACCCCCGTTTTCCACGACACTGTACGGTCGTAGGTCCTTACATATGAAGAACAATATTGAAAACGGCCACAGACTCCGTAATCTTTTTGTGTGCGGGCAGAGTTTTGGCGCCAGTTTTGCAAAGGAAGGATCTGTCGAGTTGCGTCTTGTTTTTGAATCCACACAGGTTTAGCCGCGGATTACTGCAGAGCGTCTGCATGGTGTCGGCTTAAGTGGTTGCACAAATTTGTTGTGTTATTGCCAGATTTTTAGTAACTGCCTGGCACAGCTTACACACTACCTTACTTTGTCTATTTCCTCTGTCCTGGTTTACACTGCTTTTACAATGCTGCTACCTGCTCCGTTGCCAATGTTGTTGTTGTGTAGTCGAAGTGCGGCCTCCGTCCGTACAACGCAAATCACACACAGGCCGTCGCTCACCTCGCCAGGGGCTTGAATCGATTCAGAGGATTTAATGAATCGATATTGAATTGGGAAAAAATATATTGCAATGCATTGATGAATCGCTAGTGAAACAGCAGCTTGAATATATTCATATAAACATTTGATAATGTAACAAATATAGATAAATGTGAACCTTTTCAACTTGGATTGTAATTGAGGCTTTTGGTTAATATCTTACAATGCACTTTTTGTTTTAGCATATTAAAATGTTCTATTTGACTCTTTTTAATTGTATTTAAATGTATTTTGTATTGCCTTATGTTACATTTACATTTTGTCTTGAATTTGTATTTTTTTTGTATTATGTAAAGCACCATTTTTTGTTGTTGAAATGTGTTTCAAATAAATAAATAACAACTAAACTTGCCTTCCCCTGCCTTACAAATAATGAGGAAATAATCAACCCTGTCACAGGTGCTGTTGCCCAACCAGAATTTCTTGCTGGTTGGCATAACACATGGTACAGTACCTTCTTTGCAGAAGCAGATCAAAATGCGATAATATAGTGAGGATGTTTGGTCATATTATTTTATGGTGTTTATGACATCTTATGCAGAAAAATGAGGGCTTAGACTCTTAAATCTGTCATCCAACAAAAAAGTGGGGATGTATCCTTTGCTTTATGTTATGCAGATGATGTTAGAAACAAACATAAAGTATTTTCTTGTAGGTGAACTAATCAAACCTTTTTAACTGGACAGGCTTTTCATTTTGCAGTTGCTTTTTTATCTATGTTGAGTATTGCCTTGTCCTTTCCCATCAACTGTGGGGGCTCCACCAAAGCAGAGAAAATATGAGGTAGTAGCAGATGGAGAGGTTCTAATTGTACGCAAGGCCAAATCAAGATAACATTTGTGGTCAATCCTTTCCTCTCTCATTATTCCTCCATTCCTCTTCTTTTCGTGCTTACCTCCTCCTACTGCTCATCTCAGCAGGGCTGTAAGAAGTACACTGTGCACTCTCTATCTATGCATAATAAATGAGATAGTTTTCCCCAAGCAACCAGAAATTCAAGTTGTACCAAAACACTCCAGAGTGGAACATAGGGGACAAAAGGCTTATGTAACACGGAGAGAGTCTTATTTATCAACCAACATAACAAGGCCTATTAAAAAATACACCTGGTCCTTGCTCAAGGCTTAGTTCTAGGTGAGGAATTGACTAAGAATATTGTGTATTGCTAGCAGAGTAAATAATTCTTAAGTGGCAGTCGGCTTGCAATGTTTGTTTGTGTGCCCACACAACTGTATTATGATTGTGACACAAATAACATAAATACAAAATCTGCATTGCTCTTACTGCATATCACAACTTAGCATCCACCTGTGGGTTATGCTTTATTCATTGTTCTCCACAGGGGGGTTGATTGATCTCTTCCTGCTCCTGCCTCTTACTGACTTTAAATTAAACATTGCAGGAAGTGATATTAAACAGTCTGGATGGCAAAGTAAAATCCATATTTACATTTGTTCTCTGTGAAATTGCTCTATTTGATATGCGAGTTGACTCACAACATGTTTCTCATGTTACAGTCTATTGAACACCACAAAGAGTTCCAAAATGTGTGTGTTTGTTTGTGTGTCTGCAGTACCCGTATGACTTGTATGAGGAAATGGATTTAATTCATCACAGCTGACAGTGACAACATGTAGCATTCATTCATTCATTCAAGTTATGTGCTTTTTTTTAAAATCTCTGCTTGTGTCTTTCTCTGACGGTCCCCTTTTCTTCACAGTGAGTATCTCTAGTATGATCTGATCCTCTTCTCACATTACACAAAAATCGATCCAATTTAAAAGACTCTACTCATCAGTAAAACACTCCCTGCACTTTAGGATCTCAGTATATTAAGTGAACCAGCATCACAGGGTATCAGCGGTTAAACATCAAATGCCAAATGCCAAAAAAGACACTTGCTTTTCCCGCTAGAACATGCAGTTAAAAAAAAGTCGGTAGTCTGCAGCAGCACTTTTAGACTGTACTTAGGTTGCTTTGAACTAAATGCTGTCATCTGTATGCTAACTTGCTCACAATGACAATGTTAACATGCTTTTAAAGTCAGAGGATAACTGAAGTCATTAGGATTCATCATCTGAGAACCACAAACGTCTCTACCAAATGATGTGCCAATTCATCTGGTAGACGTTGAGATTTTTCACTAGAAGCAAAAAATGTCAACCTATCGGTGGACAGAGGCTCGCCACAGCCACTAGGATTCACCCTTTGGGCACCCTGAATCTGTATCACACTTTAAGTTAAGGCAATCAGTGCGACAGTTGCTGAGATATTTAAGTCTGGACCAAAGTGGTGAACTGGCAGATATATTGCCATCTCTACAGCCATTCCATTAGCATTGTTAAAAATCCTTGCTGCAGCACCCCTTTCTCTCTCTCCTCTCTTTGCTGTCACTCTACAGCATTAGACATGACTTAAATTATATATAAACATACATATAAACACTGCAGTCCAATAATATTCTAAAATGTATTGTTAGTTCTGAAATATTGCGAAGGTATTATTGTTGGGTTTTGAAATAAGGAGTTGTGTTCTCGTAAAAGGGTGCACTCAGGCTGACATAATGATGCTCTCAAACCCGGCTCAGGGAGACAAGAATCAAAGACAGGGAGTGGGGGGAAATTAGAAAAAAATAGGAAGAGGGGAAAAGTCAGTAATGCAAAGTAAAAAAAGAGAAAGTGACATGAATCCTTTAAATGGGAAGAGGAACAGGAGTAGTGGGGAAGGCAAGAGAGAGACAGCTGTCCTCGATCAAATCCTCTTATATAATGGCTCAACAGTCTGTCAGTTGCCTGAACATTTTCTTCTGCAGCATTGCCTTCTCCTGGCTCTCGCTCATCATCTCTTCCTCTCCTTGACACTCAAATCATCGATCCTGTCCCTCTCCCATCCCTCTCTCCTCTTCTCATGCATGCATATGAACGCATCACTTCAGTCAGGCCAACCAGCGCGCTACCAGGCAGGGAGTAAAGATGATGCATAGTGGAGTGATCTGGAGTGAGTGATCTTGACGTTATGTAACATTTGGTTCAGTGACCTCGGACACTGCGGAGATGCAGGATGAGAAGAGACGGGTGGAGAGGAAGAGTGCGGGGAACAGGGGTAGAGAGGGAAACACAACAGGAGAGTGCTCTCTCCCACCTGCAGTGATCAGAATTAATAAGTTACGCCTCTCCACGTCTTTGACATAGTTTATGTAATGTTTTTGCTCCGGGCAAGTGGCTTTAAGAAGACCTCTCTGTGCACATCAAGGCTGGTGTCATTTCCACTTCAATCCATTCATAATAATGATAATAATGATCGGAAACTATTTTGTCTATTTCTGCTACTAAAGTGCAAGTGAATTTCACACAGTGATGCTCATTTGAGCAAAACAAATTAAATTCCATTCATCTCCATTGTGCTGAGGAGTAGGCAGAAGTCTTATCTCAAAACCCAGTTACATAAAACCAATATTTGTACAGCTTTCGCATATTGTTGCTGTGTATCAAACAAGGGATAATTACACAGCATATTATATGTCAGGAAATGCATGTGGGTCCTTTAATGGGTGATTTTAACGACACTGCAATAGAGGTTTACTCTCACCTCGCTTCAAGTTCCCCTTAAAGACCAACAAAACAGTATAGGCTAGTATGTAGTTTGTTCCATCCCTGTGTTTTCAGACTTAATTGCTTTTTGGAGTTAAAGTACCAGTGTGCAGGATTTAGTGGCATCTAGCCATGTAGTAGCAGATTAAAATTCCCTCATCTCACCCTCCTGTTCAAAGCCTGTAGGAGAAAGTCCTCGAAAAAAAACAGCTCATTCTAAAGTAGAAAAAAAACATGATCCTTATTTTCAGGTGATTATACACTAATGAAAACATAACTATGAAGGTTGTAAGATTATATTCCATTTCTGCCAGTAGATCCTCCTAATTTTTACACACCGGGCCTTTAATTTTTTACTAATAAGAACACATTAGTACCTCTATATATCTTGTGTAGGAGGACTTCGCAATAGCATTTATCTCAAGTTTCTCAGGACTCTACAGCGAGTCTAGAAAATAGCCAGTTTGTTCTTTTCAGGCAAGCAGACACAGTTTAACATGCAAAAGGCATACTCTGAGCCTCCCGGGTAGAATCTGAACCTCCTATTCTTCCAGAAGAAAAGGCACCTAGGCACTAGGTTATCTTGCTCTCAGACCTGTCACGCTCCATGCTCCTGGCTGTCTGACTGAGGCCATGAAAGTAGGGAAGGCAATTGTGTGGCATACACTGGTGTCGAGCAACCACAACACATTGCTTTCCTGAGCTGGCTGCCATGCTTGGCAACCTCTAACATTGCCTATGTGACCAACACTGCTACTGCATATGAGTTTATCAAACCCTGACAGGGAGTTAAGACTCACCTTCACATTTTGCTGAATCAGCGTGAAATGCAGCAATTGCGGTCAGTCATACTGTATGCACTTACTCTCAACAGCATGCCCACATTTTTGCTGAAACAGCAGTGTGTGTGTGTGTGTGTTGTACTTTAGTCCTTGTGGAAAAAAAGGTAGTTTTGGAGCTCAATGTTGATGTATTTTTGTGAAGTGAAGTAACGTCGGCTGTGAGAAAGTACTACGCGTAGACGTGTAGTCAAGAGCATTAGAGACAGGACCCTGATTTCAATGTCACCATAAGTACAAGAACATGTACAGTTGTGTGTGTTTGCCTCTCTCTCTCTGATCGACTGCTTGTCTTTATTAAGTCCAGTTTCTGATATTAGTAGTGTGTTATTTGGAAATTAAAAAGACACTGCACAACTTCAGACAGATAATCAACAGTCGATCAGTGAGATTTATGGACCCGGTCATCCATTGTGATTCAAACTGAGGTGGTGGGTGAAGGCCAATAAGTAATGGATCATTCATTTAAATAATTAGCTAAAGGTAATGTTTTAACCTCCATTATTGCACCCAAATAGTATTATTAGTCAAAAAACATCCATTTTGAACTGATTACAAGTGAACACATTTGTAACATGAGTGGTGGTGTTGATGAAGGAGTACTTGAGTTCATCGGACCAGGTTTGGGGTGGGTAAGTCTTACAAAAAAGGTTGGGAAGCACTGCCTAAATGAGCTCAGCGGGCTTCCATTCATACTGGCTTTGAATTGAGTTGACTCATGAGGTAAGGCAGTAAGCTGTTCTAAATCACTTACTTCAGGTATTTTTGAGAAAACTCCTGAGTCTCCTCTTTCATGTTCCCTTGACCATGCTGAATAATCACTTCTGTGGTCCATGTAAAATGCTTTCTTAATACCCGTACACATTTCCATAGAGCTTTCTGCACAGCTAGG
>NW_023339696.1:10370063-10370497 GCF_004916995.1 Morone saxatilis | reverse complement strand
TCAACCAAATGAGACTTAACTGTGTGTTTACAATGTTTCTTTATGGCAAAGTTCCTGAATGGGAGTCCCACGCCGCAGACAGAACTCTGCCCTGGAGCACAATGTAATTTATGGCAGTGTATGAGCTGGTTCTCCTCTCTGCCAGCCACCAGGCCTCCTGGTTGTATTTTTAATAGAATTCTGTGATCTCCATGTTTGATATTTAGCAGTTCTCTGTTTACCATGATGCAGGTTGGTTTCATCAGGTCGGTGAGATGAAGGAGTAAATGGAGGTTGCTCTCTCACACTGCCTGAAGGCACAGTGCAGTGTTGCTGTATGTGTTTCTTTATTTTTTGTGTCATCTACGGGAAGATTTTGATTCAGTTTGTTGCAGCTGGATTTATACACGTCTGCTGCACTAGCACATCCATATGTAATATGTCCACTGATGTCC
>NW_023339696.1:10357013-10369966 GCF_004916995.1 Morone saxatilis | reverse complement strand
TAACTGTGTCTGTGTTGGTTTACATTTGGTAAATTTTCATTTGGCCACTGTTTGTGTGCATCTGCTGTGAGAGGCAGGGTGTTTATATCTGTATACACCCTCTGATGTTAAAATAATTTATCCACCATATGGGTAGATGATACAAAGATGATTTTACCAAAATATAATAAATTATGGTGTTTTGGTGTGTTTTTACACATGCTGTATGTTGAACTTCAGATGCAGTGCACATTGTACACCACATATAAATGATAACACAGTGATTGCCAAATGAACTGGGCCAGTAATTATGACAGTAATGTGGGACTTTATTAATCCCCTTTGTGTGAGTACTGCGTTAGATTAAGGATGATCTGCCCAGGCAGATAGACACATATACAGATCTCTGTCTCTCTCCCCTCCTCCTCCAGTCCATCACACCACAACACATTACACGCACGTGACGCGTACAGCACAAGAAAACGGCACACGCACACACACAGCCCTAATGGACATCCAAACGCAGAAGCTCTTTATCTCAAAAGGAGCACAATCATTTAGCCAGGAATATAGAGCACTACAGAGCAGTAATTAATCTGTCTGTGGTTGAATTTTAATTACATGTTAGCACTGTGCCCAGTATTGTCTTATGTGTGTGTGCTGTCAGGATTCTTATCTTACACTCTCAGTAACACACTCCTTGGCTGTAGCACAGTGACTATAGCTCCCCACCACCTGCTGTTGTGTTAGAACAGAAAGCCAGAAAGAGACGCATACAGTTTGATCACAGTGTTGGGGAAAACACTCTCTGTTTCTGAAGACCAGGATGACTGTCATTAATTCCTATGTGTGGGGTATTTAAATGTAACTAGGACAATGCCGCCTTTACCTTCTGATATTGTCATGTGATCTTTTGTTCAACCAAAAAGTTAGACATTTTGGGATATTCGCTTATTTGCCCTTTTTTGCTCTGTGCTCCAGTAACAGCTGAGCAGACCACCGTTTTCTCCTTTCCTGTACTTACATATGTACTTATGCTATGTGCTAAACATAAGCTAACTAACAATTAATGTAAATGAGCTAGTTAGTTTGCTAGCGTTTTATGCTTCTCTGGGCTGCATAGGGGTCTCTTGGATATGGCTGTTTTATACTTCTAGCTACATGTTTTGTACTTGTCTCAGTTCCTCTGCAAACCTCTGTGACCACCAGTTACCCATAACACCCTTCTATGCGTAATGTAGTGAAAGGCAAGTCACCATTTGACAGTGGGTTATGTTATTTTGGCAGAGTTTTTGGTTTCATTGTTTTTCTTGTGTCAGCTCGCCCTGCCACTCTCCCTCTCAAACCCCTGTAATAACTGCTGCAAGAGTAGCTCCATTAGTCACTGATAACACTAAAGCTGAGGTGTTTAAAGAGGATACATATGATATATGACGAAACTACGCCTGAGCTCATGATACTGCATCTTTTCTCCTCGCTGTCAGCTTTGACCCTGCCCAATGGCTCTACTGTCGTTTGAGAGAAATAGATCATTCATGGCCACTCTAACCTGAGCAAAGGCTACCTTTCCCTTCTAGTCATTAGAGCAAAATATCCAAAGACAACAATGAAAACAGCCTCTCATTCACCAACCGCAGCTCTCAGGTGGACGGCAGACTGGCTGAATACAATGGCAGGTAGGAAGAGCATCACAACAGCTGGCATGTTTGAACAATATGTCTAAACCCTGAATGAGCCAAGGGAAGCAGGAAAGATGGCGCTTAATGTTAATGCATTAATGTTGCCAGCCATGAGCGCGATCAGAGTGTCACTCAGGGGTCCTCTTGAGTGGGTACTCTGCCTTGATGCTTTTCATCTAGCAGGGAGATTTATGTATGCTTTTCAGCCGTCTTTCATCTTTGTTTTGCCCAAACAGAAATCTAATGAAATGTAATTATTGATCGGTGCAACAACCTCCTGAATGTCATGAACTCCTTCACTATCCGTCTCTCTCTCATCCTAATGACACTCGCAGTAAACACAGATTGTCTGAAATGTTCAATAAATAATACTGTGAAGCCGTAGTTTATTAAAAGGGGTGGACAAGATCATGTAAAGTCATTTCAACTATCAGTTCACCGTTGAAATAACTGGTTTACTTTTGCAAGCGTGGAGAAAAAGATGGGTCTTGGTTGTTTGGGGTCGTGAGCAGTTTCTTGAAACTGCTATAGACTGCTGTGTGTTTGTCCCTGGTGGTTAGTTTCACCTTGTGACTGCTATTCCTCTCTGTCGAGTTTGTCATGCCATGTGTTTGTGTGATTTTCAGGACTATTCCCCTATCTCCTCATACATATTTAACACTGTTGCAGTTTTAACACAGATTAATGCTGATTATACCATCAGTGAACCCAACATAAACTATCTGTAGGCCCAGAGCAGTTTTTCTAATTGTTTAAACCTGTATTAATTACATAAATTTTTAGCAGGCTCCTTGGGGGCAGCACAAGCTGTAAACACAGCTTTGACATATTATCAACCTTTAAAGTTGGAGAATGAAGTATGGAGGAGGACTTCAGAGTCGGCTGATGCTTTGTATGTCTGTCATGTGTGTTTGTATGTGACTAAATACAGGTTCCTCTTCTATTATGCCCGGCCTGTGTCATTGCAGCGGAAATATTATGCCAGACTCCAACAGCTGTTCAGTCAGAAACACACCGCCATCAACATTCCAGCTGGGAATACTCTGTCTCAGCGCCTTGCTTCTCTGTCATGGTTGGCAGATGGAAAATTTTGACATTGTGATGTAGAACTTACAACCTGATCTTGTTCGCTGGTGCACACTGGCTCTGCCTTTCTTCTTCCATACCTTGCTTTTTGTAGCTGTATGTAGAGTCACAAGTCAAGATCCCAGCCAGTCCTTGTCCCTTTTTTTTTTTTTTTCCATTAGCTTAACACAGCTATCCTTGGTTGGAGCTCTGTTTGTGTGTGTGTGTGTGTGTGTGGCAGTTGAGTCCTACATGAACCCTTGGCATTCCAGCAGAGCGGCATAAGTCACCATCAGAGCCGGATCAATTTCCCCCCGGCCCGGAAATAGGCCTACGAGCAGTCGAAAATCTCCGTCCTGGAGCGCTCTCTCTCCAGCACTTGTCGTTTTCCAAATGTATGGAAAATAGTTTCCATGTGATGCCCCAGTCCAGCCTGTCAGGGCGACCAAAAGTGACATTGTCATTGGGCCAAGTGGGTCAGTCAGTGATGAGTGAAAGATGTGGGTGTCAAATGATGTGCCACAAGGGGCCGTGGGATAGGGTCACCTAACTGGCTATCACTGCTGCTGTTACTATTGTTGTGCTGCTTGGTCCTGACTTGATATGAGGTCTTTGTCACTATGCTGCAGACAGCTCGTAATCCCCCAGCTTTCTCTCTGCTATGGCGACTGTCCCCAGGTATCAGGACCATGCAGTGAGAGCAGTAATCCTGGTATTTTCCCTTCCGTGTTTATTTTTATGATTGCTATAAAAATATACTGTTGAGTCAAACGTTGGACCTCAAGCAAGAACATTTTGTTTCTATTCAAAGTATTGTATTCCAGATGTGTACCTATAAGGACAGTCTGCTGCTATAACAAAGTTAAGATGTCAGGTTGACCTCCTCCTCCTACCTTAATTGTCTCCCTAGATTTAATAATAATACAATCAATCTAATATCAAGCTTCTTTGTTTGTTTGTTTGTTTGTTTGTTTGTCTCCTCTCTGTCTTTCAGTACCGGATTGGCCAGCTGTACATGATCAGTAAACACAGTCATGAACAGAGTGAACGTGGGGAGGGGGTGGAGGTGGTCCAGAATGAGCCGTACGAGGACCCCGAGCACGGATCAGGCCAGTTCACAGAGAAACGAATCTACCTCAACAAGTGAGTGTCTTCCTTTTGCCACATGTGTTCAGTTTCATTAAATAAATTATTTATAATCTGTGTTTTACAGACTTTATACTGTTCCAATATTTCACACTAATAATCTTCATTCTATCTATCACAAGTCACCGTTCATCAGGCTGCTGCTGATAAAGCTTTCATTGAACAAAGAAAAGATGATGTCATTTTTTCGCTGCATTGCTGTCACTGACACTAACTGGCTGCAATACTTGGTGTTAAGACAAAGAATAGTCATAGGTTTAGATGTCTAATGATGCGTTCATGTCATCATCTGTAGGCTTTCTTATTAAAATAAATATCTGAGTATATATAGTCGCATAAAGAAAATCATAACATATGTGTATCAGGTATCATATCACATCGTACAGCTTTGCCAGCTGCAGCACTAAGAGTTGCTATTGTGTTTCACAAATGAGCAAGGGACAAATGTAGTCAGGTTTCATCTCTCTCCAGCCTTATTTTCCAGCTCAGAGCTGGCCCTGTGCTTTGTTAAACTTGATAAGCGTGAAATTGAGTAAATGCATATTTCTGTTATGTAGATTACAATTGAATTAGCTGCTGTGTGCTGTTTGAAGTATGGTCACCTCACTCTTGTGGATCGGCTCTGAATGTAAACCCTCATCACAACATTTTTATTTCTGTGCAGCATCAAAATATTATGAACATTTGTACATGATTGATTTAATTATGGACTTATGGACTATAAAGTTCAAGTTTATGTTCAAAGGTGGTTCATTTCTGGCCAGGATTTGTTTTTTAACTTAGCTTTTTCTTTGTGCATAAATCAGTGCATGACTTACTTCTACAGCAATAATTCAAGTAGCTTATGGCCATTCATATACACTAGGGCTATCATAGCCCGGTCAATGAGTTCAATAAATCCACACCAAATGCTTGGCAGGAGCACAAATCCATCAAGTCAGCCAACTCTTATCAAAGTAATGTAATTGTAAACTATTGATTTCCATAGACTGATTGGAGCACAGGTTCAGCTGCAGTGCACTCGAGCTGGTGTGGATTCAGTGTCTTGCTTGAGCGCCCGTCGGTGTGGACAACTGAACCGAGACTAGACCAAGACATCCAGTTCAAACTAACCCACTGCGTTGTTTCCAGGACTTTCCAGGACTATCACAATGCAGTAACCAGACTATGCTTACATTAAAAACAGCACATGAGACGAGAAAGGAGGCTTTTTTCTTCCATGGTGGTAGAATGAAGCCTGGTTACTGAACAACAACGTGACGACACCCACCTGTCACATAAAACATAAACATTTAAACATGAAAAGTAAAAACAGGTTAATTTTTATCAATATCATGAAGAAACACAGTATTGGCGGTAATGCTCTGTCCGGTTGCATTCACTGTAGAGAAAAAATGACTGCACTACGCGAGTGTGTACGTAGAATATAGAAGTGTATTCGACTTGAGACACAGCAGACATCAATTGTTAGCTAGCTTGTTAGGTGTCCAGTTGGCTAGCTAATCTAAACAATGCTAACATTAGCTAGCTTAAGATGTGACTTTATCTTTTAACCAAAATTCAAATCAAAATGTTGTTGTCCTGTCAATATAGACGAGCCTAGCATATAGCTAAGTATAAGAAAGGAGAAAGTTGACTGAGGTTCCAAAAGGGGCGGGACTTATGAAGGGTCAATTACCCGTCCTTATGGTACCTTTGGTGCTCTTGCCCCATTTGCTACACTCATAGTTCTTTAATGCTCAAACTTAAGACCAGTGTATGTTTGTTTCTGCAGAATTTAATTTCCATCTTCTTTTGGTAAAGATGAGTGATAAATCAACACTGAGCAGAATTAAATACCGTTACAGGCAACTGAGCCGCTCATTCCCAAAAGTAAAATAATGAGACAAAGATAAAGAGAGAGAGAATGGAGAATGGAGAAAGTGAGAGGCAGAGAGGCTGAGGTTCTGTGGTCAGAAGTGACAAGTAAGTGGGCCTTTGGGATATGTGAAGTGTCATTGACAAACTCAGAGGAGAGGAAGGTTTTGTGCTGTGTGTGTGTGTGTGTGTGTGTGTGTGTGTGTGGGCAGATGAGAGATGAGGTCAGTGTAAGTGATGGATAATTTGAGCAGTCACTGTCGGTGTTGGACGCCGCGCTTGCCTCTCTCCACCCACAAACCACCTGTTACCATGTTATAGCCGCAGTCTGTGTGTGTGTGGGGGGGGCTTGTATTTGAGGACATGTGACCAGTCTGCTGTGTGTGGACACTCCCCTGGCTGTTTGACAGTCCATTGGAGAGAGACCAGAGGGAACCGTCTCTTGTCTCAGTGGTCCATACAGACTCTCAGTACAATCTCCACATTCAATTACAGTTTCTAGACACAGAATAGGAAGAGAAGAGGGTGATAATGTGTGAATTAAAATAATCAATGGCTGGTTTAAAAGAGAATTATCCTGAAAGTGAAATTTTGCACAACTTAATGATGGCTTTGCGTCCAATTATGCTGCTATTTGCCAGACTTGATTGGCGATTTAGGTTGGTCTGTTTCTAATGGGACTCGAAAATAAGTCTGTACTCGCTTTTCTTTCTATTGCCAATCATCAGGACTATTCCATTTTTGAAAGTATCAAAGTTTCAAAAGGAAAAACTGTTCTATTCACCTATGAATTCATGCATTTCTCAAATCTGTGGATTACCAATTTTCCCTCCAGTTAACCAAGGTTTGGCCCCCGTTGTTCCCCTTCCTCAGTAATCGTTTGCATTTTGATTGGGCGCCCAATAAGGTGCTCGGCTACTCGGCCACAACTGTCAGCATTTAGAATCCATCTGCGCTGAGTAATAGCTGGTTCTCTGTACTTTCCGCCCTCCATGTCTCTCTCTTTATCTATTACTGTGCAAGCTCTGGCGAAACTCCACTGCAGGGTGTAGGGTGTAATCAGTGTAATCAGCTCCCCCAGAGGCCATCATGGCTGCCTTGTATGGCCTCCATTATGGCTCCACACAGCTGGATGCTTGTCATTGGCTTTCTGGGTGATAGGGTGAAGGAAAAGAGTGGAGAGGACTACTTTGACTGTACAGCATACAAGCTATTTGTCTCATCAGTCCTCTAACCTTTTTATTTTATTCTTATTCTTCTCCTTCACTTTACAAATCCATCCTCTCTTCTTTCTCTGTGTTTCAGCAAGCTGCCCAGCTGGGCCAGAGCAGTGGTTCCTAAGATTTTCTATGTGACAGAGAAGGCTTGGAACTATTACCCGTACACTATCACAGGTAACGCTTTAATTACACATCCTTGTGCCTATTTTGTCTACAATGTACACTCAACCTTCATGAAATAGCATGTGTGCCACCATTGTTGTCTACAGAATATTATATTATGTAACAATAACCATATAATTGGCTTAAATAAGTAGACAGCTTCTGTCCCTTTGAATAAGGAACTCCCTTTGTTGGATGGCTTCCTGTTTATTTGTACTAGAACAATGTACACACACACACTAGGACCTTTAAAAACATGGCTCTGCTGACAAGCTGGCAGCCATTATATGGGATCATTGGGAGGGCAAAAACACAACCCACGATGTGTAGAGGGTTAGAGAGGGCTGGAGAGACAGAGGTCAAGAGGGATGGTGGAAGTGATGGGGAGTGGACAGGCAGGTTTAACTGGAAGATAAAGAGAGAAGTGTAAGGCCAAACAAGTGCACAAGTTTAAAACACCATCACAATGTGGTTCTCGACTGTAGTTTGTGTCTCACAGTGGAATGTGTTTTGACTTTTTCTCAATAATTTGCATTGATATTTTGCTGCTGTTACATTTAAAAAGAACTATTTAATTCAAAGTGCCTCACATTGAGCACAGCAGCAACATAAATATGACATTAGCCCTGCACAATATTCTTCTTATCTTCTTATTTTTTAATTGAATTGAGTGGTAATACATATAACATATAGCATAGGCTGTACAGTGCATACGTGTATGTATACACACAAGAATCTGGGGGTCACATAATATGACCAAACCACCTTTTGACCACCAATCTAAACACACCACATGTCATAACCAAAAAAGCCAATAATTTATCAAACAAACAAACAGCGAAAACAAACAAGTATCTAAGTAATTATTTTAGTGACACCAGTCACAGCGTCAACAGTTTGTATGATGATAACATAAGATATGACTGCACCTGTTATCTGCAGCTCTTCGTATGTTAATGTGGAACACTGAAGACACTTTAAGTGGGTTTCTTTTTTTAAATCATCATCGGGATGAATTGTCCTTCAGTTTTCAAGCTTCCACAACAAACTTGACACAAACATGATATTTGTCAATGTGCCAGACAGCTGTTTTGATGTTTTTCTCCATTCATCCTAAATATGTTGTGCAGAGGGATTCAGTGCGATCATTACAGTCTGTCAACAACTTCTGAAAGTGTAACTTTTATGAGAAGCAGAACTACTTTACAGCTGACTTCTCTGTGCTGAGTTCCCTTAAAAAAACTGTTCACAAAGTTCTCTTTACGGACATAAAGCTCAGCACAACAGTTGATCTCACATATAATAATATAATAATATATAAATTCACTAATGCAGCTAAAACCCTTTAGAAAATGATCATGATCAACTCTTCTATTGTATTTTTCTCTGCCAACAGTTATACTCTGTCACTCATAACACAATGACCTGAGAGCTAATAACCCTTAGTATTACTATATGTATGACTAATGTCTTTTATAGCTTTTACTTGATTTTATTTTTGTATAAACCAAAACTCCCATACAACACACTAGATAGCACCTTTTTATTCATGAATTGTACTACTTTATATTTGTTAAAGAAATTATTTCCCTAAACTAAGGCAGTGCAATGCATGTATACATTCACTATACATACTTGTACAGGATAGTCTGGTGTTGTGTGGTGCATTTTGGTGCCACAACCTCTGATCCATATCACACCTCATGTCCCCTCTTGCACTACAGCTGAGAAATATTCTCTTTTTGCATGCCTGATCCGTCCCGTGCAATCTTCTGCAGACATCCAGCTTTTATTACATCGAAGAGGGACATCTGATCATGTGGCTGGTGGTCTTCCACTGTTACTGAGAAAACTCATTCCCTTTGCTCTTTTACATACATGGCATGAAATTAAAAAGCATAATAACATGGATGTGTGCTCTTTCCTATTCTTTTTTTAGATATAATTTTGTGTTGTGTTATATTTTAAGCATAAATGTAACAGTTTTTGAAAAAGTGATCTGAATAAATATAGAGAAATGTGTGTTACCGATTGTAAAAAAAACTGTAAATCCTACAAAAAACCAGCTGATAGATCATAAAAATACCATCATTGTAGATATTACATTGCCAGTAACTGTGAGCCCTGCAGCATGCAAAACAACAGGGTAGCAGCTGTGCGGGGACGTGCAGCTCTTCTGTATGTACAGTATGTCCACGTGAAAAACACATGTGACTAAATATGCCCTCAGTAGGACCATGCACATATAAAAATAGTCACGCAGATTTAAAGGGGGAAAAAATGGGACTGTGTCATAACAAGATGGGCTTGCTGAGACTGACGTGCTATTGCTGAGGCTTAATGTTCCTGTTTCCATTTTGAACTAAATAATTTTTTCATCTCTATTCTCTTCTCATCTATGTCTCACTGCTTCATTCCTTTGGTGTCTTCTACCTGTCTGCCCCCATCACACACCTCCCCGTCCATTATACTGATGGCCTCTGCTGGGAATATGGTCAGAGTACACGGTGAGTAGTTCCAGTGCGTCTGCACCGATGCACACACAAAAACACTTAGATCCAAAAGCTGACATGTAAATCTTTGTGCTAGAGGTTAAAGGTGAGCATGGCTACACGTCCTGAATTTTACACTGTGTTTGTATAAGCTGTGCAATAACACACTAGTGCATTGCGATACAGTCTCTAGTGTGTATGTGTGCGTGTGTGTGTGTGTATGTATGTGTGTGTGTAAGACATAGAAAGAGAGAGATACTTGTCTGTGACATTCTGCCTGTATTATTCTGCCCTTTATTCATCAGATTGTGCTCAGTGCAAATTAAGTCTAATCCTAACAGAAACAACATCTTGTCTCAGATTTTAGCATTTTACATGCAGTGACATTTAACTACAACCATCTTTGAAACACATGTAATTTCATATCAGTCAAAACACAGTCTGATCTGCAACCTTGATTAAATCCAAACATAATGTTTCATTTTTAATTTTTGAATAAACTCTGAGTCAGAGTCATGGTGGCAGCAGGCTGAGCAATGTAACCTTAATGTTCTTCCTCTGGAGTCTCGAGGTATTCCCAGACCAAGTGTATTGTGCGGATGTGCCTGGAATACCTCAACAGGGAGGCATCCATGATGAATGCTGACTAGATTCCTGACCAACTGGCTCCTTTTTATGGAAATTATCACCAGTTTCACACTCAGTTCATTCCACATATCTGAGAGTGAACCCAGACACCCTGCGATGGAATCTCATTTTGGCCGCTCTGAAATAAAATAGTTTCATTTACTATAGAGGTCCTGACCATAAAATAAATGTAAAATCGACTTGTACAAGCATCACCTTCAGGCCCAGATCTTTCTTTACCAATTGTCGGATACACCTGCATCCCTGCTGCACCAAGGCGCCTGTCAATATCAACTAATCAAGCAAATTTCCCTTTAAAAACATTAGGAAACCCCACAGCTCTCAACAGGAATAACTGGTTAATTGACTGTCACTAAGAAAAAGCACTAATGATTTGCTCTGGGACATTAGAGGAACATTAGCCTGCCCACCTTATGTCTAAGGCAGCAAGGAAACATCAATGAAGCACAATTAAAATCAGCAGCAGGCTGATCTTTTCCCCAGGGTCTGTACAGAAACATCTGTTAGATGGAACATCTGTGAGGAAGGTCGTGCCAGTTGATGTGAAAGTAACTTTTTCTGATTTAAGATTAAGAATATGAGTGTTGCTGAAAATAAGTCTCCCTTTCATGGAAAAATATGCTGTAGCTTTACAAGGACACCCACAGTATCCTCAATTCAGCAATCACGATTTTGATAAGAGCCTCTGACGAAACAAAGGTCCACTTCTAAGTTAAATATTTATAGTCTGTGTTGATGGTGCTTGTCGTAGTCTCGCTGCCTCATGGGACTGATTAAGCTCAGGACTCTTTTGTTATGATTAGCCCAAGGTGGGTGGTGATGATGATGCAAAAGATAAGGATAACGGGCAGTGGCAATGATTTGAATCGTTAATCAACATACACTGATCAGCCATACCATTATGAGCACTGACAGGTGAAGTTAATAACACTGATTATCTGGTTATCATAGCACCTGTCAGTGGGTGGGTTATATTAGGCAGCAGGTGAACATTTTGTCCTCAAATCTGATGTGTTAGAAGCAGGAAAACATTAGCAGCCAATGAGGATTTTGAAAGCGACTTTTGAACAAGGGGCCAAAAATTTCTGAAAATGGCTAAGACCAACTTGGGTTCCAGACATTCTTTCCCAAAAAACGTTGCAAGCTCTTGTAAGGGTGTCCGGTTTCCTTTGGCAGTGGTCAGTTTTTTCCTATTCAAAAAGTGCTTTTTAGGAAAGGAAAAAGAGTGAAACTGGAAAGGGCAATTGGGGCCAAGGCTTCAGTGGAATTGCACATGGGTTAGCGAAGGCTGGCCCGTGTGGTCCCGACCAACCAGAAGAAGCTACCTGTTAGCTTGTTTTAGCCCATAAATTATTTTTTACGGTCATGTAACTGCAATCATGTTGCAAAAGTTTTCAAATATTTTTTACCAGGATCTCCTTTGGGCTTTCCCGGCAGCGGTCCAAAAAATTTTCTCCAAGTGACCCCAAATATTCTCCTATTTGTGCTTCCAGTTTTTTTATTTTTGGGAACCCTGGCCTGCCTAGCATCATATGTTTTTTACATGCCAACATTATAATTAGTGTTTGTTCAATTAAGAAACTTGTTTTAAACTGCCCATTGGGGTTGGCTTTATCCTCTTAGTCCCCTGTTTTCAAGTTAGCAGTTGTATGAAGTGAAAAAAAATTTAAAATTTTGCCAACCTTTTGTAAGAAAAAAAAAAAAAGTTTAATGATACTCAAGATTTAGAAGGATTAAAAGTTCAAGCGCCAAAACAAACACAATCCTTGGGCAAAGTTAACCACTTCCAATGAAGTTGTGTGGGTTGCCAATCAGTTTTAATGAAAAAATCTGCAGCATGCCTTTGTTGAAGGTTTTAACTCCTTTAAAAGATTCCTGAACAATTTAAGAATATGTGAGGAAATGAACTAAACAGGAGCCCAGTTGGATGAACGTTAATTAGAAAACTCAGTCTTTTTTTGTTGATGACATCTGCCCCTAGGAATGAAGGTTTATTGTTATTTTTATCCTCTTTGCGCATGCACAACACATTTCTTTGTCAATCTCCCCAAGTTCACTTAAGACCTGATTTTGCAAGCATTGAACTTTTATGCCACTGTTGGCATTAAAATTAAATTAGTTTACGATCCACACCACCAGCCCTCTCCTCCTCTTCCAAATTATTTTGCCCTTTTTTTATTACACACACACACACACACAACACACAAAAACAACACACACACACAACACACCCACACCACAACACCTTACACCTAACACCTACACACACACACACACACCACACACAAACCACACCCACCACCTATGTATTTCAACCATGAAGCTCCCAGCTTAAGCCTATAGCTTCTTCCCTCTTTTCCATCTGCCTGTCTCCGTCCTGTTGCCCAACACCATAACACACACAAATTTCCAACAAAAAACCCGGCTTGTTAATATCAACATCTTTTAATTTTACCAGTATTTCCACTTCTTTGGTTTTGTAAATAATTTTACCTTTTAATCTAAATCAAACTGTTGTGTTTTTAAAAATTGAAATGAATTGAGAAAGCAAGTCATTTAATTGCCCAAAAGGCAAACAGTGTTTGTGTTGTTCCTGTTGTTGTCTGTGTGTTCCCATGTTGTCTGTAGTGCTTCAATGAAGAAAAAGGGAAAATGGTTTTGCAGTAAACAAAGTTAATAAATCTTTCACTGAGAAAAGAATATCA
>NW_023339696.1:10341712-10356913 GCF_004916995.1 Morone saxatilis | reverse complement strand
AAACACAACGATTCCTATATTTCAGGTGATTATACACTAATGAAAACATTTCTGCCAATAGATCCTCCTGAATGTTACACACTGGACCTTTAAGCTTTTCAGCTCCTAATTAGAACTGATGATTTCTCTTTGTCCGAGGGTTGTTGCATCATTGTGCCATCCTTTAACTGTGACATTTTGCTCATAATTCAGTCTTTTTATTAAGCAAAGGACATGAAGAGGATTATTACTCATTCTAACACAGTCACAATGTTTAAGCCTTTCGGTAACTTTATTATTTTTACACAAATACATTTGCCTCCATTGATCATAAACAAGTGACACAGTTGTGGCCTCTAATTTTCACTCACAGAAAGACTATACCTTGCAATGCCACACTCCTGTGAGGAAAATGGAGGTCTTCGTGGAAAGTTATGGCCATTAGTTGCAGCAAAGCATCAATAGACATTACTGAACCATTTATTCACTACAGCTCAATTTGGTGGTTTTGAAATATTATTGCCAAAGCACGCTGGTACACAAACGTATAATAATATAAAAAAGATTTAAGGAAAACTACTCTATGAGAGTAGTAAGTAAGTAAGTAAGTAAATGTTGACTTCCTCCTATGGCAACACGACAGGATACTCTTAGTTTTGTTGAGTCACAGTTGAAAAAGCACTTAACTCGATGTCCACCTCTCCTTCAGTACCACTTAACACTTTGGTGGCAGCAGGGGCACATCTGAAGGTTATGCAATACTGCCACGATCCATACTGTATCTGAACACATAAGGCCGCAGCTCCACTTAGTGGTGGCTCATGGGAGTTGCAAACCCATTATGATGGTTTCACAGGCTCATAATTTCACATTTGAAACTGATTGTAACAAGCGGGGGTGTTTTAGAATAGAAGTGTTTGCTCCTTCCGTCTCAAGTTAACACGTTCCCCCACCGCCTTCACCATTTGTGCAATCTCTCTTTTTTCTTCCTCTATTCTTCTCCCTCGTTCAATCACATTTTCTCCTCTCTTCCGCCCTTTCACCCTTCCGCTACACCTGCATAAAAGTTTTAAGTGTGCAGGAAGTATGATCAACCTGTCGGTGAGGCAGGAGCAGTGAAATTGCTCTGAAAGGAGCGAATAACTAGCCGACACTGCTTTTCTGTTCCTGTGTGAGTCAGACACAGGAAGAAATCACTGACCACACGGTGTGTCACTGACTGTGTGAGTCACATTCATCTTCATAGTTTGTTTGGTGTATAAGGGTAAAGCCAGAAGGAAGGAATGTGCTCATCATGTCATTTGTGCTCCCGTACTTTTAATTCCAACAGGACAAAAATCTCATTGTCAAACTCCCTAACCTCTTTGAACTATACCAACTAACAGGGGAAATCACAGCACATCATCCCGCAACATTTGTCAACCCCCGAAGTGCGTTATTGATTTAACTGTCCTCCTCACACATTGAACTGTTCCCTGATCCACAGATCTTTGGCAGCGAGCCCAGAGAAGAGGAAACAGAGGTGTGGTTCGTGGACATCGCCTATGATGAAATCCCCGAGCGCCACTACAAGGAGTCAGAGGTGAGGGGAGTCAAGTCGCTGACCTCAGGGCACACGCTTTCTAATTGTATGCGTGTACAGGAGCATAGAGTGAATGAATACACGCACACGTGGCAGAGATAGAGGAAGGCTGAAAAAAGAATGAGAGAACAGAGGGGTATGGAGATGAACAGGAGAACAAGGAGAAGAGGAGAGAAGTCAACAAAGGAGAAAAGAAGGCAAGGGACGGCGTGTGAGCAGATAAGCAGAATAGTGTGATATCTTTCTCGAGCAGCGCCAGCTCATTTTTGACCACCATCTGGCCATCTGCCTCCTCAAGAGTGATGGAAATGCACGTTTGTGTTTGGGGGGAGGTGATGGACATTAGCTGTGGTGATTTGACATTTGTATGCATGTGTGTGTGCCCGTCTTTGAGGGTGTGATGGCGATAAAAAACGGAGCTATTAATAATCAAGAGGGGCATTGATGTCACTGCAGTGGCGTTTTATTATAGACACACACACACACACACACACACACACACGTACGTACATGCCTCCCACTGGGCTTTATGGTCTTCTGCTTTTATCCACTCAGAGCTAAGAATAGCACAGAGATGCCGTACGGAGCTAAAAGAGGATGCCACGTGGCCGATGTAAAAAAAAATCATTGGATTTTAAAGACAGATGGGTTTTGGATACACTACAGTCACACCTGACAATGCAGCACATAGATCATCGCACATGAATGAACCACAGTCACCAGTGTGTTCTGACACCTACCAACAGCATCGAAGCAGTTACAGCGCGTGTGTTTGGTTGTTTCTTTTGACCACAGATGTTCTCATTCAAATAAAAGACAATGGTCACAGACGTACATGTTTCATACTCTTTCTAGGATCATTTCATAAACAAGAAGAAGAAGAAGAAACTTTCCGACACAGAAGGTGTTAAAGCTCTAAGTGCTTCACAAATAAAAGAAAAGGAAGACATATATTTATTAATCATTAATGGATATCAACAGAATAGTTCCACATTTTGGTAAATATGCCTATTCATTTTATTGCCAGGAGTTAGATGAGTAGATCAGTACCGTTCTCAGTGTCTGTGTATGAAGCTACAGCCAGCAGCCAGTTAGCTTAGCTTAATACAAACACTGGTAGCAGCCAGTAGCCTGGCTCTCTCCAAAGAAAACAAAATGTGCCTACAGCACCTCTAAAGCTCAATAACTAACATTTTATATCGTGTTTGTTTAATCCGTATCCGTATAAATACTGAAGTGTAAAAACAACATGTTGTGGTTTTAATGGGCTTTAGGTGCTGGACTGTTTCCTAGCTGGATGCAGACACTTCCTGGGGCCATTCTGAGAATAGCTCCTAACACTCCTAACATTTCTAGCAAGGAGTTCTAGCTCCAGAGGTGATTTATGAAAACTCTCAAGGCAACTCTGAGCAAGGAAGGGACAGAAACTTTTACCTCAGTGAGGAGGTTGACTCATTATTTTAAAAGGTGTGATTGGTTGCTGAAAATGCACTAGAATGGATAGTCTCTCTATTAAGACATGGTGTAATCATGAATACTTTTTTATGTAAGGATCATCTCTGTTGAATAAATTGTAAGCTATATAGTTTGGGCCTACTTATCCTACCCACATGCTGTTACATTTATTTGATTACATTTATTTACCATGCTGGTAATTTTAGTACTCAATGTCTTTGATATTACCGGTGCTCATGAATGCCTGAAGTGTGTCACAATATGAGATTGTTTGCATGATATTAAGGTAAAAATATTAATGGACACAGTGTCTTAAAATAAATATTTTAAAAAGTTTTTGGTAGCATTTCTCATCTTTTCCCTCTTCGTCTGCCAAGAAACTTTGTGACACCTTTTCAGACAAATGCAACAGGCCCCCGTTTCACCTCCACCGCAAGTGCTTTCCCAGCAGGGATCTAGAGTTGAGCATCACCCCCGCACACCGTCACAGTCGGCAGACAAATGAGCACTACAGCATAATTAGTCTATAGGGAGCAGTAATTAATGCACGTAAACTTTGAGATTAGGGACTCCCACTGTGCAGCCCGTCTGTGCTCTGCAGGAAGCTCGTAATGGATACAGGTGATTGTGCCTTATAGGCAGGGAGGAGGAAATGTGTACGTGTGTGTGTGAGAGAGAGATAAATGATGGAGGAGTTTTGGTATTTATTTTTTTGCAGACATGTTCATGATAATATTTTTCTCCTTATTTTTCTGGGTTCTCGTGCGCTTGTAGGACCTGCGGCATTTTAAGTCGAAGAAGACCAACCGAGGCAACCTGCAGGAAGGATGGATCAACAAGCAGGACCCCATCATGTGCTCCTACAAACTGGTCACAGTCAAGTTTGAAGTCTGGGGCCTGCAAACACGTGTGGAGCAGTTTGTACACAAGGTCAGGATTTAAAAAATGTTATATTAAGTTTTAGCCTCTCAGAAATACCCTCTCCCTACTCAGTCAAACTTTTTGACCTGCGTAGATCGGTGTCTGTGCCGGAGGCGTTTACTGCTCTGAAAACATGTGACACACAACCAGCTGGCCGTGAACTAAATCAGATGTTCCATTATCACCTTCGACGATATCTGCCCTGTTCATATCATACAGATTGCCTTGCACCACCTCCCTTTACCTTGGCTGCACAGTTTAAACTCCTATTTCCCAAATCCATTTCCTTCACGCGTAGGCCCACGGGTCCACAACAGCATGCCGCCTAGGGGCGACTGTCTGTCTTCTCCCCTTTGCCCGAGGCACACACACACACGACGACCCACACCACACACAACACACCACACACCACAGCACCACACACACACCACACACACACACACCACACACCACACACACACACACAGGCAGGGTTCATTACTCACATGGTAACACCAGGAGTGACTCATATTAATCACATTCCTCCGGGGGGGAACGGAAACATTTAGAACTTAAAAATGTTTCTATTGCCTTATGAGTTAACTGATTCTATACTTATGTCCCTCTTTACTTTTCTCTGCAATCTTTTCATTCCTTTTCTCTCTCTGTTTTTGTCATTCTGCTCAGGTGATTCGAGATGTCCTGCTTTTAGGACACAGACAGGCCTTTGCCTGGGTGGATGAGTGGATTGGTAAGTACCTTAGAGATGTCAGTGCTCATTAAACACAGGTTATTAGTTTAATGTGTAGAAACTGACTCATGGCAAGATTGCGGTTTCATAATGTGGCAAAGCCCTGATCATTTTTGTTGATCATTTATTTCTAAAAAGCACTACTGTTCACATTAAATTTGCTATTACCCCACAAATAACTGATTGGTTTATACAATACAGACTATGTGATCATAAGTGGTTTATCCATGTTTTTTCATTATTACCACTTCGTTTTGTACTTTACACAGTGCACACTATTCACTTCTTTTTGGCTTTAAACATTTATAAAGATGACAATCTCTGGATAGAGAACTCTACAATCTTCCGTGCTGTTATTTAGCATTATATCCAGGGTGTTGTCCTTCCAAAGGCAATACAGAGGTGACTGCAGGAGTTTTCTATACCTGCAGCAAACTGCGTCTTCACCTGCAACTTCAGACTTAGGTTTTTATATAATTACATTTTTTAACATGTTGCTGTCACACTGTTCATACTCTGAATCTGTGCATGTTGTTTTTGGTGTAGTAGCATTTTTTTGTATTTCATCACAGTGAAGCATCTTATGAATGATCCATTAATGTAGAGTTTTCCAGTTTCAACTCCACTTTCTTGATTCATTTCACATCTCCTATGAGCCATTTTTTGTTCAACCACTGCACTGCAGGCATAACAGATGTAACCATGTACTTAACTACAAGCACATGCACAAAAGCCAAGTGATGGGTATTGGTTTTGAACCACACAGTAGGAACCTTCTCTGATCTTCAGACTCACAAATGTTTGACGCTGTGCAGCTCTCTGTTTGAAGAATCCTGAGGCTTATGTCAGTTTTTATAAAGATATCAGAAAAATCAGGGTAAAATCAAAGAGTGAGTGTGGAGCAGGTACTACAAAGCTAACCACCACCGAAAGGTTATTTGCCTGTGATTTAGCACCAATGTGTCTGAAGAGACTATTTTTACTGGTCAATAAGACAGAAAATATTACTGTCTGTTTGGACTCATTAACTCATAAAGACAAGTAAATGAGCAAATCCAGGTGCTTGATTTAGTACTTCCCAACCTTTATTGTCTGATATACCCACAGTGTTCACAAATGAGCTCAAGTCCCCCTAATTATTACAGTACCACTCGTCATGTTCCAAAGTTCCTATGAATGGATTATAAACTGGATGTTCCCTTGTACTCATCATGTACACATAAAAGTGTATCTTGATACTGTTGAAACTGTCTAAACCACTGATTCTCAAACTGTGGTACGTGTACGACTGGTGGTACATGAGCTGCCTCTAGTGGCACACTGAGAAATGTCTGTCATATTTTCAAAAAAATTTAATAAATACAAAACATATAACACTCTCAAAATGCTACAAAATTTAAAATAGTGATATGTAATTTAAAATATGTTTTGTATTTCCTGTAATAATTTGTTTAAATGTCAGCCTGTGTGCATACATGTGTGATTAGTTATGAGTTGTTTATTCATACTTTTTTAGTTAACAATTTTAACTGTTTTTAAATATTTTAAGCTAACAATTTCAGATGTTAATTCATCACTACAATTACTATTCAACCATTTATCCTTTATTTTTAGCTACCTATAATGTTTCAATCACTTTTCTTTCTTGCTAACTAGTTTTAAAGCACATTGCAATGCATGTTGTTGTGTTACTGGTTATTGTAAATAATAATAATCAGTTGTAATCATACAACACAAATATAAAAAGCACCCCTGGTTGGGAATCACTGTTCGAGGACATCTTATGACCTGACTATGAATAGAAGAATAGACAATACACTGATAAATGTCCACACCGAACTATGTTGTGTCATATCATCACATTGCCATATTTCTATCACTGTCAATATTCCCTTTTTCTTACTTCACATGGAGGTGATTCAACAATAATTGGACTGTTTAATTAAGCGCCTTCTTCTCTAGAATTAAATTATGAACCAGCTTTGTCTCTATCTCAATGTGTAACGCCTCCATCCCAACAGACATGACCATGGAGGAAGTCAGAGAGTACGAGCGTGCCACACAAGAAGCCACTAACCTGAAGATTGGCTCCTTCCCCCCCGCCATCTCCATCTCAGACACCCCTCTGCCGTGCAGCACCCGCAGTGGCCCTAACAGCGCCCCGTCCACTCCCCTCTCCACAGAAGCCCCCGAGTTCCTGTCAGTGCCAAAGGAGCGTCCCAGGAAGAAGTCAGCTCCAGAGACCTTGACCCTGCCGGATCCGGGCCGCAGGGATTCAATCTTCAAGCTGCCCAGCTTTTTCTCCTGGAACTCCAGTCCGCAGCCAGAATGAGAGCGAGGCTGTGCCACTGGTGAACACCCTCAACCTGTGGATCAGTGGAGGATGCCTGCCCAGCACATCCCACAATGCCCCCTCAGCCAGCTGAAGTGAAGGAGACACTTTTCTCTGCCCTGGTGATCCAAGCCCCTTCAGCAGACCCGCCGGTGTTACAAGCCAAGCAGACAGCTCTCAGGCTGCCTTTACAGGTACAGACAGGCAGCCCCTGATCTCCACAGCAAAAAAGCCCTGCAAGGTTGATAGGTATAGTGCGTCCCATTGAGAGTCTCACAAACGCTGGAGGCTCCTCATTCTTTTCTCCTCCTCAGACAGCCAGCACCATGCATCAGACAGTACGGAGTCTAATTAGTCAGATTGAGTGTAGCGCACATTCCTGAATACGTTTTATCCCACAGAGAATCACCTTACTTTCATCCAAGCTCAGGGTGTGTTGAGATTCAGTCACTGCACATAAACTTTACATGTACAGAATTTGTTTTTATTTCTGTTTTACCTTTAAGCAGTCTTTGGTTTTGTTGTTGGGTCAGATTCTCATTGGCCACTGTATCAGTTGAGTATCATGTTTTCCACAGTCAGGTGTAAGGTGGTTGTGTATTCTTGTATATACTGTATGAACATTATTTATCCGGTAAAATGTCTACAAGTACTTCAAAAAGATTATCCTATCCAGTGATGACGCTGCTATGAAATTACTCTTGTGTATTTTTAAAGGACAGGACTCTCTATCTTCTTTAAGTGTTGGTTTATTATAGTGAGTTCTGTCACCCACTGGGTCTGTAAATGACTTCTGTAATTGCATGATTTTGACTCAAGAGGCTGTTTTTAAATATTTGTGAATTCAGTGTTCTCTCTGTTTTCTTTATCTTGGCCTCATACTTGATGTTGTGTTTCAACTGAGTTTTTATAGACTGGTTATGCGGTTTGCATGTTCTTTTTGCTGCTTTATTCATTTTAACTGTATTCATTTTTAAGTCATACTGTTAATGGGTTTTGTATCCAGTAAATTAAATGAAATCCTGTTGTATCCATAATTGTGTGAGGCATCTTTGTTAATACAATTTATTAGAATTGAATCAAACGTAGCCTCTCAAATGTTTTTTCTTCACACGCAAAACACATTTTTATGTTAATTAAAAGATTAGTTTGAAGGGCTATCAGACCTAAAATTCATAACTTGTTCTTTATGTTTATCTTGAATAAACACAGTAATCCAATTACTTTACATCAGTGTAATGCTGTAACACATTAAAGTAGTTTAGAACGGAAGCACCATCCCTACTGATGTACTCAAACATTTAAAACTTTTATTTTTGCACAAAAGAAGATAACGAAGTAACAAAGCTCAAACATACTCTAATACTCATAATGCACAATCATCAACAACAACTCACAGCAAGAAGAGAGAAGAGTGTACGAGGGTTCCTCTCAACATCAAAGGAGAACTTCCTAGCTTGACCAAGGCACTGGATTAATCTGGAGTTGATCCTAGGTGCTGTACAGTGGCTGCCAACTGCTCCTAGTACTTATGAGTGGTAACCTGCAGAGGACAAATGTCATTACACTTTTTTTCTATGATTGTATATGTGACAATAACATTGATCATATTATAAAGGGTGAGCCACACAATGCAACCGTTTCTCCAGTTCCAGGTCAATACTGGCAAATAGTCAGAATGAACTTTTACCTAATTTAAAGGTCCAGTGTGGAACATTTAGGAGGATCAATTGTCAGAAATGGAATATAATATTCATAGGTATGTCATTAGTGTATAATCACCTAAATACAGGAATCATGGGTTTTTTTTACCTTAGGATGAGCAGTTTACATCTACAGATGTTTATATCCTCTTCCGTGGAGTGTTGAACCGCCATGTTCCTACAGTAGCCCAGAGTAGACAAACCAAACACTGGCTCTAGATAGATCCATTTCCATTATTTGCATGTTTTGCAGCCACCGTAGTTTCTCCCTCGTGGTTGAATAGGGAGAGTGAAACAGGTGAGCTGCAATCTGAAACTACACTACTAGATGACACTAAAGCCTACATACCTTTAAAAAACATAGCAACATTAATCCATCTGCTGCTGTTAGTTATTCACAAACGTTCATGTAACTTCTTGTCAAAGCACGACACAGAACTCTTTATAAAAACTTTTATTCAAAAAATAATGACCTGAAAGTTGTAGCGTTGGCCAGACACATAGCACAACCACAGACACCTTTAAGAGTGTTACTCTTAATTAGCAGTGTATTTGGCCTATAGTCAACAGGATGCTGTTTTGCCCACCACAGTACATAATATAATAAATATTACACTCACATAAGTGTTGATGTTTTTGTCTATACACATACGACCACACAATCAACACAAGCACATTTTGCTTCTTCTCTCTTTTCAATTCAATTCAATTTAACAAAATGTGAGCCAACAATGGCAAGGTTATGACACGTTAAAAGTCAGAGTTTAAAATGTGCAAAGTTGTGTTTGAACATAAAATTATACAATGTAGTTTATCTTGTAAAAGCAAGCATCCATAATCCTTAGAAACCCAGACTAAAACCATTTTTTAAAAGTCCAATGCTTATACAAGAGGTGTGACGATAACACAAAAACAAATAATACGAGGTTATGTTTTCCCATCCTTACATGTAAACACAATAGAAAGCACCACCAAACATCGACCCGGTTGATAAATGTGTTAAGTGCAAGCAAAGAATGATGCATGAGTCTATTTCCAGTCTGTTCCAGTGTGGAGGTTGCGCCATCATCACTTTTTTGTTTCCTTCATTATCTTTCCTCTAAGTCTTTGGTGAGGCTGTTTGTTCTCCGTCCCTCCTTGAAGTTATGCATGGCGTTGAGGAAGAACTCATACCAAAAAAAGGTGAAGCCTGTTGACACAGCGGCTTTCAAAAGGCTGGGAGAGAGGCCTTTGAAGAAGCCTCGGACGCCCTCTTCTTTGGCTATTTGAACCATGCAGTCCAACAGGCCTCTATAATTCCGCACCTGCCCGGGAGAAACAGGAGATATATATATATAATACTTACACATTAAACCCAAAATATGTGCTCTTAAAGTGTGAACCGGGCTGTTGAGGAGCTCACCTGACCGAAGCGTGCTCTGGCTGCCTCAAAGCCCCCCACCTGCAGTCTCTTCTTGAAGAGGTCAAAGGGGTACGTGATTGCTTTGCTGATTATTCCAGCTCCGCTGCCACAGACCAGGCTGCTCAGGTTTCCTTGAAGGGAGACACGGGACTTCCAAATGTGAATAATTCATACATGTGCACGTAATGTGGTGTAATAAATTCCATGGGCGTAACAATGAGTTTGATCTCCACTGACCTCCAGACTTTCCAGCTGTGGGAGGTGGGGCGAACAGCTTTTTAAAGACGTTGTAGGTGAAGAACTGCAGCCCAGCGTACGGAAACACTGCCGTCAGTGTTGGAGCCAGGCCGCGGTAAAACGTCAGTACGCCCTCTGAACGGTACATCGTGGACACGGCATGTCGCAGGTTGCTGTACACCTGAGAGGACAGATGTAGCATACGAATACATAAAAATGATATCCCAGTTGTTCAGTACTTCCCATCAGTATATCATTGTATCATTAGAAACCATTGTGGATTTAATTACCAGGACCTGGACCTGCAGATAAGCTGCAGATAAGCTGATAAGGATTAACCAATTAAACCTGATTATTTTTTTAGGTTCTTGGTAAATTCGACACTTGCCCATTGTGACTCAGTGAGCTTCCTGCTTCTGTCGCTAGCAGTAGCGATAGTGTTTGCAACAGGTCTGATGGTGCTCACTGAAATTCCACAAAAAAAGGATTGAACAGCCTCTTGCGTGCACTGGGTCAGAGTCACAACAATCCTATTTTTTGTTTATGTGATAACATCTCCAGACAGCTGCAATCACATACAAAACATTTTATAACTCATGATACTGCCTACAGCAAGCAATGGAGAATATTTAAGACGTTTGTTAATGAAACTTTGTTGTTCTATGTTCTTATGCCTTTTTGAGTAAACTGAATTTAGTGCTTAAGACTTTTCAACACCAGATATCTTGCAATAAGCACGAAAGTGAATCCACATTTTGATGTTTATTCAAATTTGCAACAAAATGAAGCTTCTGAAGACAGAATGTTTCCTTAGATGGGTAAAATTTAAAACTGGGAGTGCTACAGGGGGCCATCTTCATCATTCTGATTTCAACTGAGGAGACATAGGAGATAGACAACCAACATTTTTATTGCCGTCAGTGGTTACTCATCTGTTTCTCCCCTACCACATCCATTTCTTTTAAAAAACTAAATTTAGGGGGGCTTTTATTGCCTTTAATTGATAATGACAGCTGAAGAGTGACAGAAAAGACGGAAGAGAGGGGGAACGACACGCAGCAAGGACACGGGCTGACAGATGTTTCTATACATCAACTCATAAAATCCATCGAAAAACTAGAAGAAAAACTATGAGTTGAATAAATTCTGTCCCATAAACTTTATACATTTCTATCTACTATCAAGAACTTTCTGACAGCTACAGTAGATCAGCAGTGGCATGTCCCACCTTTGGTTCTCCCTGAGCTGCAAAGCGTGTCCGCAGTGTGTCCAGAGGCTGGCAGACCACTGTAGCAGAGCAAGCAGCCAAACCGCCACACACAAAGTGAACTCCTGCTGTCTGGCTGTCATATGGCGTCATGTTGTGGACCATCTCAGTCAGAAACTCAAAACTGGCAAACTGTAAAGCACACATACACAATTAAGTAAATTCAGGTACGGTAGTTTTAAGACGTTTACTTTGTGTGAGCATGCAGTTCACAGGCTCTACCTGGACAGCCCCGAAGCAGATGGAGAGGAGCTGCGCAGGGATGTGACCCTTCCAGAAAGCAGAGAGTCCCTCCTCTGAATGAATGCAGCGGGACGCCTGAAATATTCCCCAGTACTTCCCCTCTGGCCTCTGTGAAGACACGCGCTCAATCTGCAGCTGTGGGGGAAAAGAGAAACTGATAAACGTACAGGAAGTTAACAGCATTAATGGCAAATTTACTGTTTTCCATCAGAGTTCAGTTGTTAAGAGAAAAGCATGGAAGCCAAATCAACAACGGATGATAAATGTGCTTTAAATCTACATTATTACTGAATAAAATGTAATAAACGGGTTTCAATATTGGAATATAAAGTATATTCTTACAGCGTGAAATGTGAAAATATTGAAAAATCATTACCATAAAAGGATTTAATTTAAATATCTACTAAATGAGCATGAATCCACAGCGAGCACACAGACGCATCATTACCTGGAATCTGATTTTAAGCACATCAAGGGGGCTGATGAGGGCTCGAGTGACCATCCCAGCGGCGGACCCAGCCAGGGCTGCCTCCTCTGGGCAGAGGGCAGCATCCTGAGCCCCGGGGTCATAGCCCACCATATCTCCACAGCCTTCAGATTCCTGTTAACACTGCGGACAGGAATTATGAATAATTTATGTTTTGTACATTTAAAATATAATTGCTAGAAAATATCTTTTTGGACGTATATGCAAAAGTATACGTTACACATATATGTATAGGTACATCTCACAAATCCAGCAGCCAAATATTTTGGTGCATGCTATGATGATTTATGCGTTATCAGTTTTGATGTGTGTGCCTATTTAAGTATTTATTTTGATTTCTTCATTATTATAGAGCAGTGCTGGACTCAGATCCTTTGTTTATGTAAAGATAGACATACTACAAAAGTAGTCCACTACAGGTAAAAGTCCTGCATTTAAAATCTTAAAAACAGTCCACAAGTATTTGCAACAAAATGAACTCATAATGCAGATTTGTCCCTTTTTAACCCCAAAATATAGTCAGAGTATCAATATCTAGACACACCTGTCGAGACTAATAATATAATATAGTATTATACAGTATTAATACTAACAACAGGCATTATGAGGACAAGAGTCACAACACGGAACCAGAGGACATGCAGTGGGACCTTGGGACTAGCTAAGCTAAGCTAAAAACAACAGAGCAGCTGTCCCAAAGGTCTGAAACAGAGACACACGTAGACGGACACTTACCTTATAGTAAGTCCTTCATAAATACACGTACAGCTGAACCAAACCCCGACAGCTACAGTCCAACATTAACATGACAAGAACTCGTACTGCACGCTACAAGAGATGCCTAATAGTACTTCCGGGTCCTCTCCCAAAGCAGAAAGTATCGCGGCGAGATGAATCCCTGCCTCACGCCCAACCCGCCGGAAATGACATAACCTCCGCGAACACGAATAGCCTTCGGGGTTGTTCGCGGAGTCTACGAGGTGACGACGAGCAGGGGTTTATCTTGCCGTGACACTTCATCTTTGAACGGCTGTGTGTCGAGTAACGTCTGCCGCCTCTAACCCGAGTGGTTTTTAACCAGCTTAGATGTAAAGAATTGACGTGAATTTAAGGTACATTTCCCGCACATTATTTTCTGAATGTAAGTAACTGATATAACCCGGCTTTTTTCCCCACCAACTCGATATTTAACGTTAACCCGTTCCCTCTCTTTTGGCGAGCGGCAATGCAAAAGGTGTGTTAAGGTATACAACTTAAAGCTAACTGGAGTTAATCGTTGAACGGTTTTCTGTACAGCTGAGCGGAGGCACACAAACAAACTAACTCACTTAACTCATTTAACTAACTCACTGTTAACTAGCTGTAATTCAACATTAGTTAGCGTTAGCCTTTAGTGTGTGTGTGTTGATTACAGGGCAGCAAAAACTGTGTTAAACGCCTCATTTGTCATCGTTAACCCAGCGATCAACTAAAACATAAGATATTTTCACTTTAGCAAGTCGTTACATGAGGACACGTGGCGGACATACTAGCATTAATGCCGCACTCATTAAAAGACTACTTTGTTGTGGGTGTTAAATCCTGTTGATTTGGGGTATCAGGTGACCTTTTGGTTGACCTGGGTTTGCCCGTGTAATCCCTCCTGTCCCCCAGTGAATGAGCTGTGGGCAGCAGCCCCAGTTTGATGACAGCACAGGATTTAGTGGTTATTGTTGTCGCACAAATTGCTCTGTGGTTCATCTGTATCTGTGTGATGGGGTTTTGTGCCCAGGCTTGAAGCAGAACCTCAGTTTGTGTTTGAAAAAAGCCTGTATTTCTCTCTTTTTTTAAAATCATCTGTATATTTTCACCACTTTTACATGCTAACTCCACAGTTTGGTATCGTCTATGATGGAAAACTCCACTGATGACTACAGGATCCAGTCTTTTGACCTGGACACACAGATGTTGCTGAAAACAGCCTTGAAAGGTCAGCATGCTATTGTTCTCTTATTACTGATTTATAGGAGTTTCAGCCTCCGTTTCAAACCCTGCTGCTGAAACTTAATTGATAATTGACTGTGTGAATCTCAAACAATCTTTCTTGTTTCTTTCAGACCCAAGTTCGGTGAACCTGGAGAAGGTATCCAATATCATCATGGATCAGTCTTTAAAGGACCAGGTGTTCAGCAAAGAGGCTGGACGCATCTGCTACACCATTGTGCAGGTCCATACTGTTTGCAGTTAGATGGGCTGGTTGTCCATCACCTTTTCACAGTAATTGTTGTCCATGTTAGTTTGTTTGATCAAGACACTGAACACCACTGAGGCAGAGGGATTTAAGAAACCAGAGCAGGACTTAAATATCTGATTGAGTCTCTTTAACCATATTAATCCTCTTACCTTATTAATGCCTAACTGGTAGTTTACACTCGAGCAACAGGAGGCTCTTAAGCCTGTTTACCTACACCACTGTGTTTCCTGACATGTTGTCCATACTCCACTTTCTGTCTGACGTCTCCCGGTCACCTCGTGCAGGCAGAGGCCAAGCAGAGCAATGGAATTGTCTTCAGGAGGAACTTGTTGAACCGGCTCCAGCAGGAGTTCAACGACCGCGAGGAGACGAGGCAGCGCTCGCTGCAGGAGTGGGTGTGCTACGTTACGTTCATCTGCAACATCTTCGACTACCTCAAAGTAAGTTTGTTTCCCATTAAGATATTTCAAACCTCGTCTTGTTATCACATTGTCTTAAAGGACCAGTGTGTAGAATTTAGTGGCATCTAGGGGTGAGATCGCAGATTGCAACCAACGGAAACCTCGTGACTTAAGTGCAAAGGCCCGCTCCCTCTGTAGATAAAAACGTCTCATTGTAAGATAACGAAAA
>NW_023339696.1:10328555-10341612 GCF_004916995.1 Morone saxatilis | reverse complement strand
AAATGCTGCACACTGGACCTTTAATCATGAATACAGAGCAGCATTGTTAAATGGATCTTGAACCGCTTGACTGTATTTTCTTTTAGTGTTCGCCTTGTGATATCTTTGATTACATCTTGTGTTCAGTGTAGCAGATGCAACTCTCCCAAAACTTCCCCACAACCACTATCACTGTTCACATCTCTGTTGCACATGTTTCTTGTATCGTGTGGTAATACAGGTGTTTATTTTGTCAGTGGTGGGAAAATGAGACAGGAAGGCGTGGCCCCGGTTTGTTTTCACATCCTCAGGTTTCATCCTTAATAATGGCCATTGTCATTTTGCACAGGTCGACTCTTTCACGGAGACTCTGTGCTCGTTTTTCGAGGACTTGATGCCTTGATTAAAGCTTTAGTCTTACACACTGTGTTTGTTTTGACATTTAGGTGAACAACATGCCAATGGTGGCCCTGGTCCATCCTGTGTTTGACTGCCTGATGAGGCTGGCCCAACCAGATGCTCTAATGAATGAGGAGGAGGTGAGAAAGAATGCAGAGTTATTTCTCCTTTTTGTTATATTCATTTTATTTCTTTAGATGTGTATTTGGCAAAATGCATTTTCACTGTGAGCTTTTTTTATTGACTATTTCTACAGTACATCATACATTGGAGCACATTCATATTTTTGGCATTTATACTGTGGCTTAGATCCACTTCACTCTGCACTCTTTATGTTGATAATGAACAATTTATAATGGAAAATGTTTCCAATTTTGAGTGTTTAGGAGTAGCTAATATTTCATAGGACAGTGGGTCACAGGCAACGGTACCAAGATTCCTAATTTGAGAACACACACACATTGAGAGCTTCAATTAAAGTCCATTAAAATCCATTAAAGTCCATTACTTTATTCACCAAACAACTTCTGGCTTTTTTTTTTTGCCTTCATGGAGGTGGTGCCTGAGGCGGTTCCCTTACTGTATTTAAAATCCATCCAAATCCATTAAGTGTTTTGTTTTTTTTAATGTGCATACGTACCAGGGTTGACTATTTGTGATGTCACACATCATGCTTGTAGGCCCCGCCCCCTGAAAAAAAGTACAGAAACTTTCCACTTTGAGCAGATAAATTCATTTTGCACAGTGAAAGTCAAACCTCCAACTTTGGCAACAAGAAGAAAAACACATTTTTGGGTGGATAGGTAACATACTTAACAAAGTGTGTGTTTCACAGAGTCCTCTTTATTTTTCACTGCTACCTCCACCTCCCTCTGCAGGTGGACTGCCTCGTGCTGCAGCTGCATCGCATCGGTGAGCAGCTGGAGAAGGTGAACAGCCAGCGGATGGACGAGCTGTTCTTCCTGCTGCGGGATGGCTTCCTGCTCCAGGAGGGCCTCACCTCCATGGCCCGTCTGCTGCTGCTGGAGATCCTGGAGTTCAGGGCCGGAGGCTGGTTGCTCAGCAGCACCGCCCACAAGTACTACTACAGTGAAATTGCTGACTAGGATTGTTGCAAGGACGAGGGTGCTGAGCAGCCGTTTTGCAGGTGCGTTAGCCAACCTTTAGGCACCTCGGATACCTCTCCTCAGTCACCACTGATTATAAAACCAGCAACATCCTTCAGGAAAGCAGTAGAGGGTTTTGTGAAGAGTGCGGTTCATAAACTGTAAAAAGACTTTCATTTTGCTGGATTGTTCCCTGCGTTTGATAATATTACTGAAGACGTGGTGCCGTGGATGTGGAATGTGCAATAGTTCACAAGGAGTTGAAGTTCAGTTAACGAGGTTTAGCCACATTCAGGTACACTTTGTTTAAAGTTGGATTACAGCTAAAAAAAAAAAGGCTTAAGATATTTTTTATGTTTTTTTTTTTTACTTTGTAGGCATTCCTGTTTTGAGAAAACATTTTAAAGTCCAACTCATTTCGACCAAATCCAAAGGGCTTGGAACAGACAGTCCAGTCAGATGCAAGCTGATTTGGTCTTTCCTTTTTTTTACTGTTGTGTGACCAACATTTTTATTTAACTTAAAAGCAACATTTTACTTTTTTTAGCTGAATATTTGGGTGTAGAATAGGAATTTTACAAAAAGTTTGAAGGACGGTTCAGAGGAATGTTCGACCTAATTTGTCCCATAGGATTCCTGTATTACTGTTTCGTTATATCCCGTTATGTGAGGCCGTTTTGTCAGATGAAGCGTTGCGTCTTAATTCAGGGATCTTTCTTTTTGTTACAGCTCAACTTATAAATAAAAGACCAATAGATTGGTTACAGTTCATTTTTAAACTGTGTCTCTACAGTCAGATATTTAAAACATTTTTGGTTTCACAAGTTTGGTTCGTTCCACAAATTGTGCCAATGTAACACGAACAGCATCGTCCAATACAGGAGACTTGATGAGGCCTAAGTTGTTCATTTCTAGTTGAGGGTTGTGGAGGTCAGTGGTGGAAGAAGGACTCCAATAATTTACTGAAGTTAAAAGAAATGTGTTACTTTCCACCACTGCTGGTATTTTTCCTCCCTTCACGCATACGCAGCTCAGTTATAAGTATAAAGCCAGTAGAAAAGTATTTTTCCTTTTGAATTCAGCTTCCACCAGCACTAAACACAAACACTATGTAGCTGAGCTCAGTTTTCTGTTGGAGTCTGTTGTTACCTTTGTTGATACTGTGACGGCTTTTACGGTCTTCAACCAAAGCTCTGCCTTTGAATCGGAAGCAAAGCATCGGATGTCATGTGGTTAAAACATTAAATCTCTTTTTGAAATGTCATTTTTTTAAAGTTGTACCTGTAATAATATGTAAATAATTAAACATTAATATAAAATTGGCTTTCGTAGCAGTCTGACAAATCAACCTCTGATCAATTCAGAGAAAGAATCGTCAAAATTAGAATTTTTATTAAAAGTGCAGCCATTTTGCATTTAAATCACAAAATCCTCTTTTCTAGTTGTGTTTGAAGATTTGTGTACAGGCTTTGATATTTTGCACCACATTTAGACCAAACTAATAAAACTAATAAGAGGCTAAATAGGTTGAACTGATCCTAAAGAGCTAAATTAGGAATAACTGAGTTTGAATGCTGTAGACACAATACTGACTGCAATATATGTTTATATATTTTATTACACTGTTGCAACATTTTTACATTACTCAATTCCATTTTTTTTATGGTTGGGTTGTACATTTAATGCAAATTTATTTGTTCTAATAAAACTTGGGACGTTTTTCATTAATTCTGTGTTTGCGTGTTAATTAACAAAAAAACTGAGCACAACTGTTTATTTTACTGAATGCAAGTTTCTCAATACAAAAAGTAATCCACGTTATTATGTTGTCCTACAGCACTGTTTACAACGTAATCCTTCCTACCAAAGGATCTTCACGATGTTCACTATTTACAATAGTGCTCTGAACAACAAAACATGTCACTGAATCCATCCACGACCCTTTGTGGCCAACACAACCTCTGTCCGGTCTGAAGAAACATCTGAGTGGCGTTTCAGTCCTGATGGGTTTCTCTCTACCACCAGCGGTAGTGAGCGTAGGCTCTGTTGGATTCAGCCATCCTGTGCATCTCGTGTTTCTTCTTGATAACGTTGCCTTCCTTCATGTAGGCTGCCAGCAGTTCCTGGGACAGTTTTTCATACATGTGCATCCTCCGGTGCTTGTTTTCCCGGCACTCTGTGAGCATCCATTTCATGGCGAGGAAGCGGCGTCGGTGTTCTGTAAGAGGGATGGGAACCTGGGTGGGTTTTGGAGAGAAAGCATGAATAAAATAGTCAGACTTTTTATGCGTTTATGCTTCGTTGGTAAAAGACCAACAACAACAGAGCACAGATCTGATCCCAGACTGACCTGGTAGTGCTGTCCACCTTTCTGTATGCTGGTCAGCCCAACAACAGGCTTAATGTTGTCCAGAGCCTGGTGAAAAATGGTGTACGGGTTACACTCAATCGCTTCCTTCTTCCCTTCTGGAGCTTTGTGGTATTTCTCCACCTGTTTCCTCTTTATGCTCTCCAGGGTCTGGAAGCAGAGAGAAACTGTTGTCATTTGAATACTATTAGACCAACAGCAAATCTCCAAACTGTGTTTGTTTTTTTACCTGTGTCAAGATCTCTCTGGCCAAAACCTTGTTTCCGTCTGTCATCATCATGTTGATGAATTTACTGGGGGGAGAGAGTCATAAATGATCACCTGACATTAACGCAGCTCTAACCAAATAAGTGACACCCTCCTGCAGTGAGCTGGGATGTGTGTTTGTTCTACCTGAGGTCTGGGTCACTGAAAACAGAGCTGGTGACTCCGTTGGTTGCGGCCTTGATGGGTCTGAGCGTTTTGATCTCCCGCTCCTCCTTCTCCTCTTTACTCAGCTCTGTGTCTGGTTTGCTGTACGCCTCCTTCCTGACCTCCGGCTCCAGGTAGTAAGGGTTGTATCTGCTCCATCTCACCGCAAACACTCTGCGAGGAAAGGACACGTGAGAGTTTCACAAAGTGATCAGAGAGTCTGTGTGTGCGTGAGGATCAAAGCACTGAGAGCTGAAACGATTAATCGTTTTAGTCATTCTACTGAAAATGTTTTTCTTTATTTTAATCATTGTAAACCCAACTTGTTCGATGTTTGGTTGGTTGGACAGAACGGGAAGTTTTGATGAGCAAATGAATAGTGGATATCTAGAATAATCAGGAGATTGATACAATATAATAGTATATAATAATACCCATAATTGATTTAATTTTGTCTTTTAGATATTTATCAATCAAATCCAAATCCACATTTTTGATGAAACGATTCGTCGGTCAACAATAAAACTAAATGCCAACAAATCTTTGGTGTCTGTTTTTCTCAGGTTTATGATCTCTTTGAATTAAATAACTGGGTTTTGGATTATTGGTCGAACAAAACAAGAAAAGTTGAATCCAAGTGAATAATCGACAAAACAATCGACAAATGAATCGATGATGAAAATACAGACGTGTGATGTGGTCATTATTTTAGACGCTTCATAGACTAAATGATCAGTTAAGAGATCAAAAAGGGATCAATAAAGAACTATTATTAGTATTAGTAATACTTTACATTAGTGTTTGATATTTAACACAAGAGCTTAACGTTGATGAAACTACAAAGTTACAACAGTGAGTTTCAGGTAAAACGCGCCCATAGCTGTAACATTAAACACATATCTCTACCAGCAGCCGCTGATTGTTAGTTAATTGTTAGTTTCTTTATAAAAACAGTAATTACCTTGGTGTCCAAGGTTTTAATAAACCTGAGAGAGAAGCAGCCATCTTGAAAATGTGAGTGTCAGCTAGGACCCCACGTTAGTAGACCCTGCAGCCGCCTTCGGGGAAATAAAATTAAAGTTTCATTTAGCGTTTAAATTAAATACTGAGATAAAATATATATATTTATGTTTTTTGTTATATATATATATTTACAATTATAGAAAAGGCGTGTTTTTTGTAGTTTCTTTTTTTTTTTTCTAAATCATTCTGGACTCTCGCGCACACATTGGTGACATCACGCGATGTTTTTAGTGCTATGGCGTACCAGGAAGGGGAGTCGCTTGAATCCTGGCTCAGTGAGTGATTAATCCCATTTTATGAATTAAATAATAGGGACAATTAGGTAGATATAGAGCTGCGGGTGACAGGGCGGTAAATCCGCCTGCACAGACGCTGTCAGCGCCGGTTTCCAGCTGATCCTGAGCCAGTGGAGGGTCCTGGTTGACAGCCTGCTGTCTGCAGCATTAGCAGGATGGGTGGAGAGCCTTTTAATAAACACTGTCTGGGCCACGTTTACCAGTGACAGCCCAGTGTGTGCACTGATTGTTGAAGCTTATCGTGGCTTCATAGTTGCTGCTGTTGGACAGGAAACTGCATTGGTCTGAATGATGAATGAGCAGCACTGCCAACACCACAGCAGTAAATACAAAGAGGAAGGATGATAACAAATACTGCATTGTTATGTTGGTCACAAGACTCACAGGGAGGATTTATTCACTGTAGGTTGTGATGTACGTCGCACAGCTTTAATGCCAGTGAATGTATTTCTCTCTCTGACAGACAAAGCCACCCATCCAACAAACAGACAGGAGGACTGGGAGTACATCATAGGGTTCTGTGATCAGATCAACAAGGAACTGGAAGGGTACGTCTGGGAAATATTCACAAAACCTGTTTTTGTTTGTCACCTTTAGAAAAAGATTTTAATCTGGAATTTGTTTGTGCAGTCCGCAGATAGCCGTGAATCTGCTCGTCCACAAAATCCACTCACCGCAAGAATGGGAAGCTCTTCAGGCTCTGACGGTAAGAAGTATTTCACCATAAATGTCGAGTTCTTCCTCAACAACTAAAGCAAACACTTCATCTTAACAATTTTGGGTGCAGGTGTTGGAGGCATGCATGAAGAACTGTGGGAGAAGATTTCATAATGAAGTTGGGAAATACAGATTTTTGAATGAGCTGATTAAAGTTGTGTCTCCAAAGGTGAGCGGCCTCCAAAAAGGTTTATATTTCCTACAAATGAAAACTATGTGTGACCGTGTCTCCTACCACCCAGCCTCTTTATAAATCCCCTCTTGTTTCCAGTACATGGGCGACAGCACGCCTGAGAAGGTGAAGCTGAAGATTGTGGAGATGCTGTACAGCTGGACGGTGGCTTTTCCAAATGAAGCCAAGATCGGTGAAGCCTACCAGACGCTAAGAAGACAGGGTGTGTGGACGATGATGGTTAACGCAATATGTGGACAATAAGGACATTTGCCTCAAAGGGAGCTTATTAATCCAATCATCACTCACTCTCTTCACCAGGCCTTGTGACACGTGACCCAGAGTTACCGCTGGACAGGACTCTGATCCCCTCTCCTCCGACACGACCTAAACATCCGGTGTTCGACAACGAGGACATGGGAAAGGTGAATGATTGAAGGAAAACTACATCGGTTCTGTAATTTTGTTGTTGTTTTAATAGAGGTAAGCACAGAAATCATAACTCCTCTGTAAAATAGCAAATGTTTGACGCTTGGTGTAAGGCCATCATCACCAAAAGTGTCACATTTTTACTGTTACAAACG
The DNA here is from genome assembly GCF_004916995.1 of Morone saxatilis. Classification (NCBI taxonomy): domain Eukaryota; kingdom Metazoa; phylum Chordata; class Actinopteri; family Moronidae; genus Morone; species Morone saxatilis. The sequence goes on along the minus strand of NW_023339696.1, from coordinate 10,334,557 downwards.
TGTGTATATGTGTGTGTGTGTGTGTGTTTAGCTGCTTGCTGAGCTTCTCCGGAGTAAAAATCCAGAGGACCTCCAGGAAGCCAACAGATTAATCAAAAACATGGTGAAAGAGGTAAGACTTGTCCTCACATCCATTTCAGATTCTTCACATACGACCTGATGGTGTTTTAGCGTGTATTTTTACCGCGTTGTCTTTGTTCAGGACGAGGCGCGAGTGCACAAAGTAACAAAGCGCATTCACACGCTGGAGGAGGTGAACATCAACGTGAAGCTGCTGACGGAGATGCTGTCCCACTACAATAAAGACAGGTCCTCTGAGTCAGACAAGGAAATCATTAAGGTGTGTGTCCGTGCACTCAAACACACACACACACACAAATGAGACTTTAACTTCAACCTACATGGATGAAACTCACTCTAGATGTAGGAAGATTTTGGAAAGATCAGCCGGAACATTATATAGTTTAAATACATATTACAGCAGTAAATATTGTCAGAACATTGTGTTGTCTTGCCATTTAATAAGCTGATAGGTACATTAATTTTATTGTTTTCACTATGATTTAAAACCCACTGGCATTTGGTTTTGTTCTAGTATCTAATATTGACCAATCAGCTCAATAGTAACTCAACTCTAATCCAGAATGACTGCCAAAGTGAAATGCAAACTCACGCAAGTCATTTTATCTATTTTCCCCTCAGTGTAATTTGCAGTAATGCTTGATCATGACCCAACATGATTTGGGGTTTTCAGCATTTTTCTTTGACTGAAGGTTTCTGCTGCCGCCCGCTGACATTACATATCAATAACCATATCGATCAGCATGTTAGGTTTAAAGTGTTCGAGTGCACAACAACCACTCTGTCCTCTTTCTTTGTCGTATGCACATTCATTATGTCCTCAGACTCACAGGATCTGTGTCAGATTTGAGCATAACTAGTTCACTATTTATAGGCACAGATAAGAGTCTTCGCTATGTCTCATATTTGCCTGAAAATATTAGAACATGACCGCGTTAGTGATTTATATAGTGTTTTTAATTGTATATTGTTTGTGTAAAGTAAAGTAATTTGATATGTTTGATACTTAATTCAATAAACTGACTTAACTAACCACTGAAATTCCAGCAGTTCACACCAGCTGCAGTCCAACTGTACAGCGCCTCCTTTGTGTTTCCTCTCAGGAACTCTACGAGCGCTGTGACAAGCTGAGGCGTGCTGCTTTCAAAATGGCCACTGAGACAGAGGACAATGACACCAGTTTAGGTTTGCTAATTTGGTATTCTCTTTATTTGCTGACACATGTTGATCATTTTATTGTGTATAGTGTGTAACCTCTGACCTTTGACCACTCAGGTGACATCCTGCAGGCCAGCGATGACCTCTCCAGGGTCATCAACGCCTATAAGAAGATTGTCGAGGGGCAGCCCATGAACGGCGACAGTGAAGAGCCTCGGACTACGGCTGGTCACAGTGAGACCGGTAAGAGACATTTTAGAATTATGTTTTTTCATTCTGCATAAAAAATGCGATTTATGCTCTGGATATCCTGCCATTGTGTCGTTAGTTCAGCTGCAGTCAATCTTTCTCTCTTTATCACTCCACAGAGACCACAGACACACTGATTGACCTCGCCGGCCTCGACACTCCGAGTCCCCCTCAACCAGCGGCCCCTCCGTCCCAGTCCTCAAATCCTGTCTCCGCTGTCTCCGCCAATCCCACGGCTTCCCCCATCCCGGTCCTGCCTCCTCCTCCCAAACGCCTCGCCGGCTCGCATGGCAGTCAGAGCAGCAGCCCGAGTCACCCCCCCCTCGACAAGGCCTCCACCGCACTCTTTCTCCTCGATGATGAGCTGCTGTCTCTAGGTAGTACATCCCGCACATTTCGCGGCCGCTGGAGTTTCTCCTACACGCTTGGAAGGGGGAGGGTGAAGCGCGGGAGTTGTAATCTACAATTACACCACTAGATGCCACTAAATCCTGCACACTGGATCTTTAAAGGAACAATTCGTTATTTTGGGAAATATGAAAGATTTTCTCTCTGTTGTACCTTCTTTCAGGACTGAACGACCCCCCTAACTCTGTGAGCAGCCAGTCAAAACCCAAGTTGAACGAACTGTCCAATCAGTGGACTTCCTTGCAAGTATGTCTAAGATAGTTTGTGGGAAAAAAAACCTTAACCAAACCCACGGCTTGTTAGGCAGTGTGTAATGCAACAGGGTAAATTATCTTCTCTATATCCTCTGCAGGCTCCAGCATCAAGTGTGGATTTGTTTGGCAGTTTAGCTTGTTCAGGTCCAGCGGTGCCCCCAGCTGAACCAGCTACTGTCATACACAGTCTCCAGAACCTGCAAGACCTGGCCATGATGGGCTTTTCAGATCACAAGAGGTACAGAGTCATGTACACTGCTTTTCTCTCCACTTTTGAATCAGTATGCTTTTTATTAGACTGGTCCACAGTGCTTTAAGGTGCCATAGCGATCCCTCACGTGTTATTTTCAGTTTGTCCAGCCAGATGACGGCCAGAGGAGGAGGCGGCTTTGGGATGCCTGGAGCACCTCCCCTCGTACCCGGACAGGGCTCTCCCTCCTCACCTTCTCTTCTCCAGGGCACAATGCATGGCTCTCCCGCTCTGTCCCATGCCAAGGCTCAGAGCCTAGGCTCAGCCCCTGGCAGCCCGCTGTTCCGCTCTCTGTCCCCCTGCCACCCTCCCCTCCAAGGCAGCCCAGCCAGAGCCATAGACATCTCCCTGAGCAATGTGCACGTCCCTTTGGAGGCCATCAGACCGAGTAAGGACAGCAGAGAGGAGGGAGGGAGCAAGAAATGATGGGCTTGACTGACAAATGATACTCAGCCTGATGTAGACTCTTTGAATAGCTCATGTTTCTGATTGGCTGTGCCCTGTTTGTCCTCAGGTAAAGTGCTGCCTGTGACGGCCTACGATAAGGACGGCGTTCGCATGCTCCTCAACTTTGCATCTGACTGTCCCCCCTGCAGGCCTGACGTGTTGGTAATGGTGGTGTCCATGCTCAATACAGCACCCCTGCCTGTTCATAGTGTGGTACTGCAAGCTGCTGTCCCCAAGGTAGAGATATCTACTCCTCTGTTCATTCATGTTCTTTCACTGGCTTTTTTCTCAAACAGTTCATGAACATGCTTTTTTACTTCTATACGAGACTGTAGGTGTGATTAAGAGCAAGTGTCAACTTTAATTGATCCATTCTTTAAACAACTTTTTTCAAACCATTATCCATACAGTTAATTCACTGATGTATCTACATAATCTGAAATATTTTAGACAATAGAAACTTAGAAATAACAGAACAGGGTGCCCTAGTGGTCTTGGGGGGGGTTTAAGGTGCCACAGATAACGCAACATCCCAGGTTCAAGTCCAGCCTGGGATCTTTGTTTTGGTGTCTCATCTCTGTAAAGTCTGTAAAAATGAATTCTAAAACTAAAGGCGTAAAAGACATTTCTGACTCTTCGTTTCATCCTCCACCAGTCAATGAAGGTGAAGCTGCAGCCCCCATCAGGAACAGAACTGGCACCATTTAACCCTATCCTACCTCCGGCCTCCATTACACAGATCATGTTGCTGGCCAATCCAACAAAGGTGACATAATACCACCTAAGGACATATATATATGTCCATTAACCACAAATAATTTTTCATCCACACAACGCTTTGTCGTAGCCGATTATGCTTAAAGATGTTTTGTGTGTGCGTCTCCACAGGAGAAGGTGCGTCTGCGCTACAAGCTGGCTTTCTCGCTAGGAGACCGACTGTGCAACGAGGTCGGAGAAGTCGACCAGTTCCCCCCACAAGAGACATGGGGTCATCTATAGCAGCTCGTAGTCCCGCTACCGCTCAGCAGGGACAGACTCCATGAAGGGGTGTGTTCATCCCAGAGAGAACGGAGGGGAAGGTGGGGGCTCATTCAGCGGCTCTCCAACTTTCAGCTTCACATTCCTTATCGTTGTGCATTTCTTTGGCCATCATTGTTACTGGCAGTGAGAAGCTTGCAGCAGACACTTATTTACGTATACGGTGCTCGTATACGTTTCTGCAGATAGCTAACAAACTAAAGATATACACTGGCAAGACAGCCGTGACGTTTACAAGTCGGTGGTATTGAGATAAATATTTTAATGGATTCCCCCCCCCCTCAAGGTGAATATAACAGTTTTGAATGTACTTTAAATAATCAATGCATTAGCCTCAGACTGACGGGATGCATTGCAGCATAACAAAATGTTTTAAAAGAAATTAACCTCTAAGTTAACGGAGAGAGAACAGTCGTGCTTTCATTTATTCCTGTGTGAGCACTTTCTTAGCCCACACAAAATATACTTGAATATATCCAGAAATTTGGAAACGGGATCTAGTAGGTAGAAGGAAAAAATGCATCTGTTAAGTAAAAAGTACTGTGATGTAGTCATTGCTGCAGGAAGATAGTTGATTGTTTGTATATCGATTACATGAATATTTCATGCATTAAGATTTTTGACATGGTTAAGTAACGTGTTTATCAATTGTTCTATTTAATTTAGCCGTTTTAGATTAGTGGACCAACAATGTTAAATTCTGTGTTGTAAAAGCAACCAACTGCACTTTAGAAGGTAATTTTAATTACAAATATGTCGTTATGACGTGAGGCTACTGAGTTCAAATCTAGTTTTATTTCATGTGATTAGTTTTTTCTTGGAAGGTGGTTTGCTCAGATTGTCAGCATTTCAGTCACGTGTATCAATAGTTTTTTTTCTGTATTTAAAGCTCTTCTACCAGTGTCAGTATTGGGAGTATTTTTTGTCATTTATTATTTTCTGTTATAGTATTTCAGTGCATCACTGAACCTAGAAAATGTGAACTAAAAAAATCTAAATTTAATTTCTGTGGCTTGAAAAAGGGAAATCTGTCACCAGATAAATACACTTTGCAGTGTTCAGCAGTGGGATTTTGATAAATCAGTCCACCTCGATCCTTAGGTCCCTTCCTCTGGTAGTCCTCAACCGTTGTCATGTGGGATGTACGGAAGTGTTTAATGTACATAGTGTGTAATGTACCTATTGTTTGTTGTATGACGAGTTATGTGAACATGTGATGTGTAGATTTTGGGAGTGTTAGGTCTGTACATACTGTATGATGTGCCATGTGTTTGCTGCATGAAAAAATAAATATTTCTTTCAATGGATGTCAGATATTCAAAGTTTGAGTCCGACTCTAAAACAACGTACATCATGAAAAGTGTTTTATTATCAAAGGGCACACTTGAGTTTTATGTACAGTACAAAAATGCTAAAGAAAAAGTTCCTTTTTAAAGTCACCATTCATGCTTCCACAGTTCCCTCTTTGACTATAGCCATAGCCAGATTCCTGGCCAGAGCGAGTCGCAGGAGCTCCACTTTGGTCAGCTCTATGTCTTCATCCTGAAACGAAAGATATATTTTGAGTGTAGTAGATTGTATGTGGGTAACATTGCAGCAGATAGTTTGAGCCTGTGTATTACGAGCCAAGCAATGCATCAGGGGTAAATTCTTCAAGGGTTTTCGGTGAAGTGGACAAAATGGACGTTAATAACTTGCCTCTAGTTGGTTTCTTAAAATGTACCAGCTGCTGAGAGCAACACTTTAACTGGGTAAAAAAACTGGCAAAGCAACTAAAAGCTAGTTTCTTAGGCAATAGAACAGAGCAATAGGCAATAGGGCAGGATTAAGGCTGTGTGAGGAGATGCGTACCTGCATGGGCCTGTCTGTGCCGGCAGCGGTCGTGTCCAGTGAGGACGTGAGCTCCTCTAAACAGAACATCAGCTCATGCGTTTGGTCTGCTGAGAAGATCACCTAAAAAAAAAAAAAAAAACAACCAACAAAGCCAACTTGTAGTGAAAAACAGTCCACAGACCAACTTATTTGCGAGCATTGATGTTCCTCTTTTGCCCATGCTTTGTCCCTACACCTGTACCTAACAATAATGTGAACTGTAAAGTTTATCATGTAAAGTTCAA
>NW_023339696.1:10328206-10328528 GCF_004916995.1 Morone saxatilis | reverse complement strand
AGTAGTTTCTCTGTTTAGTACAACACGAACAATTATTCTGATTAAAGAATGCAAAAGAAAATAATTATTTAGTCTTGAGACTGAGTAATTGAAAATGCATGATCAGACACATTTATTATCACAGATAAGCACTTGAGAGAGCAATGCACAACATTGTCCAGACGGGAATACTCACAAATAAACAGTTCAATCTGCTGTAAATCAGCTGCTGCAGAGGACAGATGTTTCTCAGAATAAAACCATATACTTGTTTTATCTGGAGTGACTGACTAAACTGAATCAATTATGCAACTAAAATCTGATCCCACTGAAAATGTTAAAC
>NW_023339696.1:10298585-10328161 GCF_004916995.1 Morone saxatilis | reverse complement strand
AAACAACTATCAAAACTTGATGTGGATGATAGTCTATCCTACACACTTCAATAAATGCCGGACAAATATGTTGGGCTATAATTTAGTATAAAGCTGCAACAACTAGTATACTAGTATACTATATAATCAATACATCTTTTATGTTGTTTTTCCCAGCAAAAAAATCCAATTATTCTCTGGTTGCAACTTCTTAAATATAAATGTTTAACTGGTTTTCCTTTATATTTAATAACAGTAAACTGAATATATTTGGGGGGGGGGTTGCTGTTAGACAAAATGAGACATTTGAAGAAGTCACCTGAAGCTCTTGTAATCAATATTTTGACTGTTTTCTGATGTTTAATAGAAAAGAATAGGCAGATCAATACTGAAAATAACCGTTGCAGCCCCGATTTAGCATAATTTGAAAATTACATTTCTTTTTTACTGGCAGCAAAACATTACTATCATATATTTTATTGAATCAATGTCTTGTGATTATAATGATAAAACCTGCACATACACAGCATACTGAAGACTATGTGGGGACTGACCTCTTTCTGCTCCAGCAGCGGCAGGGCGTCAGTCAGCAGGGTCATCCAGAAGCTGCGGGGGGCGATCTTTGCCGTCATGAGGGAGAGGAGCAGCTTAGCCGCATCTCTGAAGCGCTTCTCTCCGTACAGCTTGTGGAACTCACGGTATTTCCCTGCAAATGACGAGAGAGCAACGTTTTCAGACTGCAACACTGGCCCATGTTAATACTTACTGATTACTACCAAGAAAGAGGTTACCTTTCGTCTGCATTAATTGTTTACACTCTTATTTACATCTAATCTGTTTATTAGAGAAACTGTTCTTTGTCTTTGCTCCTCCTGCAGGTGGGATTGTAGATACACTCATTCGCATCAGTGCACCGGCATAATGAACTCAGGATGAACTTGAGATGCGTCATTTAACGTATATATATATATATAATTATTAGTAGAGGCTTTATGTCTTTATTATTTAGAAATGTGACTAATCATTTGTGGCTAAACTGTTTCTCAAGTTGCTTAAGAACAACCAAATAAAATAAAATCTAATTTGTCATATGTATCTTTTATCAGCTTGTTGGCAATGCCTTGAGATGAGTATCACATTGACCTCAGTGATGGGGATGCACATCCCTATCAGACATCACTGATATCCATCCCTCAATTGTTTCAGCAGAGGCATCTGGCAAACCGTTTGATTCATGAACTCTGAAGAAACGTATTAATATTACAGAGATCTAGCTACAAACTAACATGGACTGATATTCCTCCAGTAAAACATGCTGTCACATGCTGTTGCATTAAGTAGTTCATGGTTTTATTTATATCTGTGTGCACACGTCTCTGTGTCTGAGGCTCATGTGACGGCCTAAGAGAGACTATAAGGGAAGCTGTCCAGGAGACAATCTGCCCTGACTGAATGTTCCATCACTTAACAAGGGAATTTAACTTGTGAGAGAGGCTAAGTCACAAGTTGAGCAGTGCTACAGTGTGTGTGTGTGTGTGTGTGTTCCTTGTTCATACCAAGGAAAGTAAGTCTGTCGCTGAGCAGCATTGCTGGACCCAAGTTGTCTATCAGGTCCAAATCAGAGAAGGTCCCTCTGGCGCAGTAATCCTGTAAGAACCTGACACACACACAAACACAAACACAAACACACACACACACACACTTTTAAAATCATTTAAGATGCAACCTCACAACAAAGTGCTTTCTCAGGGAGACCAGCATGCTGTATTTTATCTGAGCCCAAATAATCTACAATGCTTGAATTTAAAAAGGCCTCCCCAGAACACAAGAGATCAGCCGAACAATAGCCAGATCCAAGCTTTGTCTTTGAGTCTGATCAACTCAAGAGATATCATCAAGATTCATGGTGGAAACAGTGTTGAGGAGGCCTTGTTTTAAGTGCTGAGGTTCTTTGAAGATAATTCAACTAAAAGGTTGTAGCACAGCCACAGACAACCTCTTCAATAAATGTGTTGTTAAGGGAACAAACCTCTCTGAAATGAGGGTGGCAAAGGCAGCGTCTTTGGCCCTGATGCTCCAGGACAGAGCAGAGCCCAGTCTGTTGTTCCTCAGGGCCCGCATAGCCATGATCTTACAGATGCTCCGCACTGGATGAGGACAAGAGGATGACATTAACGTTTGTGTAAGACAGCTGGATAAAGAGAATGAGAGAAGGACTGAGAAAGACGGCGCTACCTTGCTCGGACATTTGCCTCTGCTCACAGATCCTGAGCACCTTGAGTGCTTTGCGCTCCGTGTCTAAAGGAACGCGCTCAATCTGCAGCTCCAGGTAGACACGGCCAAACTCTGGGCAGTGGTCAAAGTAGTCCACGGCCAACTGCCACAGACTTTACACAAACACACAAAAACATCCTATAAGGTGAAGCATTTATAGATGTGTTGTTTCACCACACCTTGACTAATAGAGTAAATTATAGGGCCAATTAGTAATTATAAAAACACTGTATCATCATAATAATCAACAAATATACATATTATATATAATTAGATACAGTAATTAACATTAACTGAAACTTCATACCTGTGATGAGTGAAGAGACCAGACGCATATTCTAAAAGGAGAAACTCTCTCAGGTTGGAGCCAAAGCTGAACAAGAATGACATGGCAAATGTTAGATGAATAAAGTGTGCAATCTCCATACTTGTTATCTCCAGATTAAATGTGTATGCAAGTACAAAACGCAGACAGACGGTCCTTACTGTAGATTATGAGACTGGAGGAGTTTGCAGTGATCCAACAGGTCCGTCAAATGGGCCACAAACCACCAGTTGTTAAGAGCAATGCTGAAGAGACACATGGTGGAGAAATGAGGAAACAGGGTGTTGAGAGAGTTATAGTTTATAGACGTTAGGCATAAACACGTAGGATAAACCAAATAATAAAACTGACAAAATAATTTAAAAAAAGACTGAAATGTACAAATAGACCAGATCAAAAAGCACTAAAAGGGATATAATAATATAAAAAAATTATATTAATAGTAATATTAAAACATAGATAGACAAATTTAAAGAATCAATTAAATGTCAGACTAGAAAGGTAAGTCTACAGTTTGCTTTTAAAAATATCAACACACTCTGCTCCTTATCAACTCCATTTATCAATCAAGGCACGTTTCTCTTCTTTTACATATTTTCTTGGGGCTTTTTGTCTTTGTTTCATGTAAGAGCTCGAGATAGACAGGAAAGAGGGAGCGAGAGAGAGACGGGGCGACACAGCAACGGGGCAGAGGTCAGACTGGAACCGACAGCCGCTGCAGTAAGGACTCAGCCCTGCTACATGGGGGCTTGTATGTACTGTATAAATGTACGTAGAGATGGAAGTAATCCTGCGAGTTACCTGCAGTCCTTGATGACCTGATGAATGTCAAACTCAAAGGCAGCCAGTAAGATGCTGTCTAGAGGTTCTGGGACGCTCCTCGAGTCCAGAAACATGGTCAGGCATGACTGCAGCACACACACACACACACAGACACACAGTAAATAACAAGAACGTAGTAGCAGTGAGTGTGAGTGCTGAGTGGAACAGCAGTGGTTAGTGGAGTGTACCTGTGCATAGTAGTGTAACTCTGTGGGTTTGACTGTGGGGTGGCAGAAGAGCAGTCTAGTGACCAGGAAGTGGTACCAGGTGCTCAGCAGGTCTTTATGCTCCAGCAAAGTGTCTTCATCCCCAACTAGGATCTAAAATGAAGTGGAAAAAACAGGTGGGAAAAGGTTAAGGGTTGATAGTTAAGATTTAAAAACTCACGCAGTGGAATAAATGCACAAGAATCCGGATGTATAGGAGCACAGATACACGCTAAACTTGCATAACATAACAGTACATTCCAGTGTCTTAAACAGGACATCCTGTCGTATATACAGTATACTACAATTTTACATATTGAGGTAAGAGGTAGATGGACAACAGCTGAGGCTACTGAGGGCAAAAGGTCACTGACCTTGCAGATGAGCTCGAGGTGTTTGTTGCTGGCAAACGAGTTGTCCTGCAGGCAGCGGTCCACCTCCTCATGCCAGTGTCTCCACTTCACATCAAACTCCGTCAGCGTCTGGGTGCCACCAGGCTGAAGGATTATCATTGAAATATCAAAGTTAAAAGCCTCCACTGGTTGGTTTATGAGAGTGTGATTTATGCAAAAGTCACCCCTGTGTTGTTTGAACATAAATGGCACATTTGTATGATATCTGTGAAGGGAAGGAGGAGCGGTGTGTCTCTTTGACTCCAGAACGAGTAAAATACAGAAGATTAAATGCAGTTTTTGTCAGTAGGGGCACATTGAATGTGTGATATACTTTCTGAATTCATTTGGACCAAAGAGGGCCTAGGACTCCTCAATTACACACAATATGATTGTGGATATCTTCATAGAAACTGAAGGCTTATTAATTTATTTCACCAATTATGCCTATTAAATATAAGAGTTATAAATAAATAAATAAATAAATAAAACAATCTGATGGATGCCAAAAAGGCAGCTTAACAAAGCCAAAGCAGAAACACATTTTTACTTAAAAAATGAAGACAGATGAGATCAAACCATGTGTGAACTAATTCTGGCCATTAAGAATATAAAATAACGTGCAGATTTCTTCCTGCCAAGGTCAACTAAAGCTCCACAATGAGTTAACCACTGAAAGATGCTCTTACATTGTAGAAGGGCATCTTGCTGAGCAGAGTGTCCATCAGCTTGTACATTTTCCTGGCAGCAGGCTGCAGGGTGGCCTGCTTCACCAGCATCTGCCTGGCTTCCTCCAACCTGCCCTGCAGCACGTAACTCACCACCTGCACAGCAGACACAGAACATGTGATGACTGAGATATGTCAGACAAAACACTTATTAAGAGTGAAAAGCTCAGAATCAGTCTGTATAGTGGTTTTATATAAAAAAAAAAAAAACTAAAACAAAAACACTAAAAGTTGTATGCACAAGAGCAAGGACATAAATATTAGATGTGTTTTATGTGCGCTGCACCTACCACATCCCAGTAGTCGCGGTGCTCAGCGGGGCTCTCACTTTGCAGCACTTCTCTGGCCTTCTCATCAACATCAGCCTTGTGTAACCTTACCCAGTCCAGGAGGTGGAGCAACAGGGACCCCGCTGAGGACACAGACACACAGGCTGCTCACCTCACTGCTCTCATAGTCAAGTTATTAAATATATTCCAAAGCCAAAGCGGGAGATAAACTACAAAGCCAAACTCTTACCAGGAGCAGCATCAATGAACAACACTTCACACAGATTCCAGATCAGTTCTATGGCCAACAGAATGGACACCTGTCACGTAAAAACAGAGGCTGAAGTTAGTGGAAACAAAATAATCAGTCATAAATACATATGTATTCCTCTGCATAAGCACATTGCATTGATTGTCTGTAGCAAGTGAGTGTGTTGCACTTTCGAAACAAAATGTGATTTGTCATAAATTATACACACTGCTGTATTACCAACACCATTAAACTAAAAGATAATACAGTTTAATAATGAATTATTTGCTAGCTCTAAATCAGAAAGAAACAAATAGATGGCATCCTGTATGTGCAATAGTTGACATAAGGATGCAATGTTGTAGCACAGATACACACAGTAGTAGTACATACCTGGTTTCCATATTGCATTGCCACTTCTGCAACTTTTGTAGAAACTGCAGAAAAGTAAAAAAAAAGGTTCATTTTAAATGAATCATTCCCTAGTAATGACACTGAAGGATAAAATATCGAAATTATACCTTGCTTAACTCTTACCTGCGACTTGCTGAAGCTCCTCCATGCAGGCTCGTATCACAGATCTGTAGTTTTTACTGATACTGACAAATCTAAGAGGAAAAACAGAGACAAATCATAATGCAGCAAATGTTTATGACCTTGAGAAGCAACACAGTGACACGCACAGGATGTCCATCAGGTGGCCTTACTGGGGTTTTTTGTTCTTGCTGGGGAGATCCTCTCTAATTGTCTGCAGGCCCACAAAGATGTGATGTGACTCATTGAAGAGTTTGCGTAAAATGGGGGAATATATGTCCTCGTCTTTCCTGACCTCATGGATGAAGCCTGATCCTGTACCTGGAAATTCAGGACGGGAGGTGATAAAAGAGTGACAGTGGGCAAGAGAGAGAGGACAAGAGAGTGTGAATCCTTGTTATCTACACTCACCTGAAGCTTTGTAAAGGGTCTCATACACAAGGATGTCACCGGGTCCCCAGGCAAATCCCAAATGCGTCCCATGACTGGCTGCAGGGATGTTCTGCATTAAAAGAAGAAGAGGAGCCACTGACATCACCCAGTAAAACACTGCTGCACCGTTTTAACTTAAACATCGACTCAAACTGTGTTTTCTGTCTGGCCAAATGTACAACTTCGTAATAACTTAATTAGCACTTAAACTCTGCACACGACTGATTCAGAGCACCAATGTAATGAGCCGATGATAAGTTAGGATACTTTCTCACTAGTTTTCCAGCAACGTGTCGATGATGTTCTCACTCCTTCGACACGTTGTACATGTATCTCTGTTTATAACCTTTTTAACAGCAGTGTTCACACCACAGCTCAAACAGATCTCACATTCAACCCGGTGAACGCTGCTGCAGTAGCACGCCTGTCAGCAGAACCGAGAGGAAACGGACCCCAGCGGGAACTTACGGTGACTGTCGGCTCCACGTCGACCTCCTCCATCAGGACGCAACTGCACCGACACAATAAAGTATAAAACCGATCACTATTACAGCCCTAAACACTTGAACACATGAACTACAGGTGCGGTGCTGATTACGCGCCTCCGTCATTCACTCGAAAGCCCCGGCGGGCGCATGGGCGATGCCGTCACGGCGGGGCTGCCCGTCCTCCCGCCTGATGTGTTTGATTCATTGTATCGATAATTAAAGAATACACAATTAATAAGTGCATCGACACAGATCAATTAATAACTCTACACCTCTAGGGAACCGTGTACACTTACACAGATACACAGTAATTACATAAATACGGGAATAGTTTGTATTTTTATGTTTCCCATGTACAAACAAACTTTACAGATGTTTTAGCTGGAATCTGTTAAGAATCAGTGTTTTTGATTTCACTCATGCAAATACACCCTTTTTTTTTTTTTTTTAATCAAACGTAAAAGTTTTCATCCAACATAGTTTTTTTATTCCTTCTTCACCACCGGGCAGCAAAACAAGATGGCCGCTGAGATTTATAGGGTTAAAAAAAACAAAAAAAGGAAAACAAAAAGTGCAAACTGCTGCACCGCCATCACGTGTAAAGTACAGACTGATGCTGATAACTGCCCCCCGGGGCCCTGGTGGGGGGGCCGCCGGGTGGAGAGGGGCACATTGAGGGGCAACTTTATCTCCACCGACCGACAACAAAAGGGAAAACATCGCTGTGCGCGTTCACGTGTGTTTCTGGATGTCTCTGTAACGCGCACTGGGACTCTCCCGCCCATGTCCAGACCGCGCTTTGCCCCCTCGTGACCACCCGCAGCCACTCAAAGCTCGCTGCTGTGGACGCGCACCGACTCGTGACCGCGCACGTCGGGTTCGAATAATTTAACCGGGAGCGAGCACGTGCGCGCACTCGTATTCTTTGTGTGGCAGCGTAGAGAAGCGCCAAAAAGAGTGACTGACCATGGCTGATGAAAAACCAAAGGTGAGCGTCTCCACATTGTATCAGTGAACGCGTTTATTTCAGCAGGTCTGCGGCACGCGGGGTCATAGAAACAAACTGACGCTGTCACGTGTTCAGTTTACCCTCTTAAAGTTAGGAGCCAAAATTTCAACTACAAGCTTTACCCTACTTTGATAGCCGGAAGGTTTGTGAACGCGCATCCACAGACGCGCACATCGCTTTCTGCTCTGCTTGATCGCACACTGCCAACCAGCTGGTGTCATCCTCAGTGCATGCCTCAGTTTACCAACCTGAGAGTGTGTGTGTGTGTGTGTGAGAGAGAAAGAAAGTTTGTGCACTCAGCAGTGGTGTACTAGTATGAATTGGTATATGTCACTGAAACTACAGTGTTTTCTTTTTCTCCTGGTATATCTGAGCTTCTATCAGGCTGTGGTCAGCTTTGAAGACACTGAACCAGAATGTAAACAAAGGGAACATGTGCCCCTGGAAAGATTTTCAAGTTTATTAAAATATCTCTAAATTTATATATAAATATACTTAAACCACTTGGCACTGCCTGGTTTAGCCTAACTCACTTAAATAATTCATCAAATTTAGGGAAATATGTTAAAATATGTCAATTCAATATTATTTTGTCAGCAACGCCTTTATAAGTCAGCCAGAGGTACTAAAGGGATATCTGCCTGGCTCTAAATTATAGCAAAACTGGTTTTCAAATCTCTATTTTCTCCATTCACTATCATACTGCCCTACTTATTTATGTTTGAGGTGAAGTTCATTCACTCTGAGGTGAAACAGCTGTCACCTGTTGACGGCTCCGCAGTGGTGGCGTTCTTAATTAATCATCAGTCCTTTAGTGTGGTTAGTCAACAACAGTTAAAACACATTAAATGAAAAAGTACTGAGATTATAATAACGGAGAGAAATGTGCAGTTAGAAAAATGAATGGTCTTTGATTAAATATTCAGTGATTTTCAAATTAAAGCTTGCCAGCGATTTTCTTGTTGACAGACTAATTGAAGAACCGGCTAATTATTCCAGTTCCCTACATGCCCCTGTCAACTGTTTATTCCTCTCTGACTTTATCCCGCAGGAAGGAGTCAAGACGGAAAACAACGAACACATAAACCTGAAGGTGGCGGGTCAGGATGGATCTGTAGTGCAGTTCAAGATCAAAAGACACACGCCGCTCATCAAACTCATGAAAGCCTACTGCGAGAGACAGGTGGGCACAGCACCGTATCGGCACACAACAACCATCACTAATTGGTTGTGAACACTCAGGATGATGTTACAGGTTTCCCGAACCAGTGGTTTCCACACTGGGGGGGGGGGGCTGAGCTGTAGGCGGCTGTATAACAGTAACTTAAAGTGTACAGACCTTTTCACAGCAAGACAAATCTTTTGTTCATTTCATTGCAGCCACATTTCAATTCTCAGCACATTCAGCCTGTAACATACAAACGTGTGTTGAGGCCATAGAGTGTCCTCTTGTGTATACTGCCACTTGGTTTATTTATCTGTAATGAAGTTAATTATCCAGAAGGTTAGCTTTGATATTCACCTTTGCCTGTGTGCTTGTCGTGATGTTTAGTTCAGTTTTTGGCCCTATATGTTAATAATAAAAAAGTAAACATGTTATAGGAGAATTACTATTATTTAGCTGTTACAGATCTCAAATGGAACAAGCAATGTAGTATTTTAGTTAGAAACCTGGCCTTTAAAAGGTGCAAGTGGTGTAGCATTAAAGGACGGAATTTATTGTAGAAAAGGAATATAATATCCACCGTTTTCCTTAGTGTATAATCACCGTGGAAATAGAATCATTCGGTTTCATTTAGGAATGAGTCATTTTTTGAGCCGGCATGTTTCTACAGTAGCCCAGAACAGACAAACCAAACACTGGCTGTAGATAGGGACTTTCAAGGGGTTTCATTTGGTTGCAATCTGCAATCTCACTGCTAGATGCCACTAAAGCCTAACACACTGGTCCTTTAATGGGGCTGTAGTTTTGAGACTTCGTTGTCTGTGCTGTTTAAGGTACGAACTACACCCTCTAAAAAGTTGTTACACCTCCACCATTACGCACTGCATGTAATACACCCACTCAGTTATTACATTTTAGGAACAACTTGTCGGGTATATAATACCTACAAATTGTAGATTTTCAACTATCAAAACTTTGTTGCAGTTCCTTAACTGTTGTTTTTCACTGCATGCAGTGCACAACATTTGACTTGTCAAAGAAGTTCAGCTGTAACTAATAACATTAACAATGGCTCTCTTGCATTAAAGCCTTCCAGTAAGGCCAGTGAGTAGGCATGCACAATACTGGGACCCTGGAACTGACACACCCGACTATAATGCAGCCATTATTAACGATATTAATTACACCTGAGCTGTCCTGCTATGACATGTCAAAATCTGCCATTAAAAAGACCTATCAGAGTAGAATATGTTTGTTGGCTGTTCACTAGTAACTGTGTAGACAGTGTGGAGCAAGGCTTACAAGAGCTATGTTGCTAAGTTAGGCTACATTTGCATCATATGGAAATAATTATTAGAATTGCTTTATGCTCTGAAGCAACAGCTTTTATGTATGCACATGTTTAATCTTTTTGAAGACAAAAAAGGCCGTGATGAGTGTAATTATTTTCAGCCCTTTCACACTTCACGCATGCACTTGGTAATTTGAACTTTTGTGGTACAGCGTTCAGAATGTGATGTTAACCTCAAGCAAACAAGTTTATGTTTGTGCATAAAGTCCCACTTACTATAAATGATGTGGTCAGAAAGTTTAACTGGGGGTTTTATTTGACATGAAGACTTTGGTTGACTGCAGATATTTACTTATTGGTAAGGTCACAAGTTCAATATGTTGGACAACTCAAGGTCGTATCCAACAGACACATCATATATAAGCCATCTGAAGACACAGCAGGATGCTCAAAGGTCAAACGTAAAATAAAACCCAGATGATGCTCATTAAAGAGTTATTCATCATGATCATGTTTTCAGTCATTTTTTTTCCTGAAAGAGTTATTGTTCATAGTTTATTGGCTATGATCCAACTCTGCTGTACGGCTCTTCTCTTCATGCACAAATGCAGTTAGAGCAACAGAGTCGATGCAAATCTTCCCTGAATAGCTGTAGACCGCTTAAGGCTTTACCTCGCTCTCATCCCTCTGTAAATCAAACCTCCTTATCTACTTGTCCGTCTGTAGTTCCACATGATATCTCATCTTTACCATCAGCGGTTATGAGCTAAATTACTTCTGAAGTTGTCATTTAGCTACTTGCTGTGGCGTAGGGATGCAGGATTGCGGACTAATTCTAGTGAGTGAACATTGGGATTAGTGCCAGTTCAGTTCTTACGATTGTACAAAAACAGTCCATTCTGATGTATTTGTACCTAAAGAAGAGAATGTCCAATGAAACACAACCTGCTCTGACATTCCTGAAAGTTAAACGAGTGTTCAACTCTCTGAAGAATGAAAACCACCAGTACGCCAGTATTGTCTATTCCTCGGACCGCCAGCAGGGCAAAACAGACATGTTTGTCATGCAGCTCATTTTTAAAACTGCAGTTGGAACCAGATGTTTTTCATTATTCCTGTTTTACTGCAAAAGACGGTGTAACGTCATTATTTTTCTGTGACTCTCAAACTCCAGCAGGCATACAAATGGGCAATACTTCATTTAAATCATAAAAATATATATTTGTATTATTTTCTTTGCTCTTAGAATTAAACTTTCCATGAAACTCTGTTTGTGCTGTATGTGACAGCAAGTAACCATAAAGTACACAACAAATCCCTTAAACATTTGTTTTTTCATGGGTTTTTTGTGTGGCTTGAATCATTAATTTAAATGTCATTTTAATGGGTGCCCAGTTAGCTCAGTGGGTAGAGCTGGCGACCCAGGTACCAAGGCTGAGTCCTTGCTGCAGCGGCCCAGGGTTTGATTCCGACCTGCGGCCCTTTGCTGCGTGTCATTCCCTCTCTCTCTGCCCCCCTTTCCTGTTTCTCTCCAGCTGTCACTATCATAAAAGCCCTAAAAAAATAAAAATATAATTTTAATAAATCTTTACAGATCAACCCACTTTTTCTTTATATTGCCCATAATACTACAGTTATTTATTGTTTTGGTATGTGTTTACGCTTTTTTTCTGACTGTAACTCACTTTGTAACTTTGTTTTGAAATATTCTGATGTATTGTTAGTAGTAGGTGTAGTACTAATGGGGGTTTTTTTAGGTTTGATTGACAGTAAAGGTTTGATGTCTTTGTCTCTCCAGGGACTTGCAATGAGGCAAATCAGGTTCAGATTTGATGGACAGCCAATAAATGAGACAGACACACCAGCACAGGTAAGTGTGAACACTTGAAACAACAAGTTTAGCGACTTAAAACAGTGAATAGTGTGCTTAAAGAAGAAGAAGAAAAAAACATTCATGGGGCACACTGTGCCAGGGGTTTATAGCGGGCTGAAACATGCTTCATGAGCTTCCACATGCGTCATCACTTGTGCTGATGCATTTGTGGCATCCTTATCAGGTAAGGAATGCATATTTCAGGCATTCTTTTCTATGCCCGTTCCTGGGGAAGCTCGTATTAGTAAATGTTGGTATTGCCTTTTCCCCTCTACAGTGTTAAATACATGTGGGACATACATGGACTCACACATGTAAATGAACAGTCAAAAGGTTGAATGTAGAGGAGATCACCCCACAGTGTGTGGGAGGAATTTCTGTAGGCTGAAACCAGACACACACACATCAGGTCTTTGTGCAAGTCACAGTTGAGGACATGCTGACATAGGGCATCTGCATGCTATGCCTCAGGCTGTCAGAACACACACAACTAGAATTGAGTTGCCGTTTTCTCGAACTTGCATTGAATATGACACTTTAGACGGATGACAATGGCTGAGTAGACACAACTTGCATGTTATTGCATTTTACTGTGTTTCAAACCTGTCCAGGTAACACTGCAGTCATCAAAGCCGAATACAGTGTTGAATTTTTGGTTGTAATGGTGCCATTTTGCCTGTGCAAACAACAAAATTGAGTTTGTATAGATCATACTGTCAGGCTTGAGGCACATCCCATGTAACTGCAACATCTCGACATGTACTGAAGTGAAATAAAGCGACAATAAATACAAAATAAATACACAATATGCAGATCAACTGGCTATGAAATGTAGCAAACAGATTAAAAAGATGTTCAGGCTCATCAAAAGTCATGTGACACATGTTTAAATACCTTTTTTTCCCTCTCTCTTTAACAGTTGGAAATGGAAGATGAAGATACAATTGACGTGTTTCAACAACAGACGGGAGGCCTGATTTAACCAGCCACACTCATTACCATTCTCCTCTTTTAACACAACCAACCTTCCCAGCCTGTGATACACAGCGGCTGCTTCTTCGCAACTTGTCCTAATTGTCTCAACAGAAATTCATGCAGAAGAAGTTATTTCTCTGCTACACATGACTGCTGTATAGTATTTTCATTCTTGCCCTTGTTACTTCTGTTTTTTTGTACATAAAACCACAACCAGATCACCCTGAATTTGGGATTTGTTTGTTCACGCTATATTGTGGTGACTGTTAAGGACTTCCCAATTTGAAGGGCTTCTTCTAAGGTTGCAGACAGACAGGACTGGCGTTAGGGTGAGAATTACTACAACTGACTTTACAGATCAAATGTCGTTGGGCTAGGCTTGGTCGGTGTCCAGCAAATCTGTTCTTATAGTGTACTATTTTGGGACTGGCTGCCACTGAGTGAACTGTATACCCTGATTGGGAATGGGGCTGGATTGTTGCTTGTTTTCTGTCATCATCAGAAAAAAATATTTGATTTTATACATTTTTATATAGTAGTGAATGTGTAGAGAAATGTTTTGATTATCGTTTGACTAGGCCAAGCTTCAAATTTTGGGAAAACTAAGAGATGTTTCAGTTACATAAACAACTGTATTGTCTATTAAGATGCCTGATAAAATAAAGCTATTGTCTTTTTCCAAACTTCCACTAATTTTGTCTGCTTTTCCAGTGTGATTGTTTGACCCTCTTGTGGGCAGAAAATACAACCAATATATTATACGTTAGTCTAACTATGACAGGACATGTTCAGATAGTATTTTTTTAAGCCTGAAGGTTAGTCCGAAGATCTTCACCAGCTGGAGCTCAAAGCTTACCCACGTTTTTCTTTTCCCCTTTGCACTGTGCTTTAAAACATTTTTGCCAATTGTCATGATCAATGCTAATACATTAGACAGCAGAGGGGAGGAAAAAAGCCCTCAGGGATGTGGACTGTCTGAAGCAGAGAGACCTGCCACCAACAAGAGAGGCGAGCTCTGAGGTTCTGTCCAATAGGAGAGGAGTTCTGTCAGGTTCTGTCCAATGAGAGAGGAGTTCTGTGAACGTTCTGTCCAATCAGAGCGGGCCGAACGCCGGTGGGCTGGGTCTAGTGGGCTGGCACCGCAGAACCAAGGGCTCTGGTCTTGGTTATGTTGTTCAGTGTCGGGTGGAGTCTACATCCTGTCGCATCTCTGCTGGGAAGGCGGAGGAGTTTGTTTTTTTTTTTTTTTACTGTACTAGTTTCTCATTGACTATTTGACACAGCCCGAGACACCGAGATACTCCATAAAAAATGACGACGACCACCACCTTTCAAGGAATGAGCCCCGGTTCTAAGAGCAGTTCCAGGTAAAAAAAAACAAAAAAAACAACAAGAAGCCGAAAACCTTTTTTTTTTTTCCATGGAGGAACAAAAGAAGTGTGATGCGGGCGAGCCTCTGGGTAGCTGAACGCCTCTTTACTGCTTCAAAAGGGCAGCCTGGCTACCTTTATAGCCCGCTGCTGGCATGGCGAGGGAGTTTTCTGGATTTAGCTAAACTGTCACATCGTCTTGCTAATTAAGTTAATCTTATTGGGTGACTGATGCGACGTGTAGCCTTTAGCTGCGCTGAGGTAGTTGGGTTAGCCTGCCTTGAGTGTTATAATTAGGCGAGTTTGAGAGAGAAAAGTGAGAGAGCTGAAGGGTTTTAAACCGTGTGTTGTTGGGAGAAATGGTCAAAAGCTACTTCGTGTTAGCCCTCCTCTGGCTTTGTGCGACTACAGAATAACTTTATGGTGCAGTTCAAGTCCGAGCTCCCATCTTGCGGCGATCTCTTGAATGTGCTGCTCTTTTCTTTTTTTTTTCTTTTTTTTTTTTCAGAGGAATAATGTTGCACCTACAAGTTAATGTCTGAGCATTTAGTAGCAGTTTTTTTCCAAGACAGGAGCCAAAGATAAAGCTCAGGAGCAAGAGTCCAAATACGTTTGATTGATTGCAGGAAGAATCCCAGACGAGACTTTGGTCTGCTTATGTCATTATCAGTGATATGGCTCATTGTTTGGTTATTGCTAATAAGTTTTAGAGAAAACCATGTCCATAATGTGGCGATAAATATATATACATGTAAGATATTGTCTACGTATGCTCAGTATATTTAATATTCACACAGTAACATCTTAAGAGGGCCACTCATCCTCCAAGCACGCAGTCATAGCTTTCCAGTAAGTGATGCGTCTCGTCTGGATGGATTCCTGCCCCCCCTTTGCAGTGAAAACAGTGCAAAGAAATTACTTTTAAATGAGGGCTGGCTTCGTAATATTGCATTGATTTTTTTTTTTTTTTTAGGGCCTGTGAAGCAGATATTTTTTTTTTTTTTTTTTTAGGAAGAGTAGTGCTGCTATTCTCAAGGATCACGTCAAATCTCGGTCGGTCGTTAAGCGTTTTGAAGTCGCATGCTGTTTTCGGGTGATGCGGAGGCTTGGGTGGGGGCTTTGAGCTAGCTAAGCCTGTAAATCTTCCCTTAGCTCTTTTGCTTTTGCTCCTTAAAGCCCCCCCCTTTTTTTTGCGAGCTGCTGGTCATTTCTGCTGCTGGTCGACTAAAAAAGGAAAAAGGGATCCGTACAGCAGCGAGTTGAGCAGAATCAGGTTTAAAATCTTAGTAGGCCATCAAAAGCCTCCTGCCCTGCCTTATCAGACATGCCATCTTGTGGGCTTTGGAGCTCAGCTATATCTGCCCTAGCTCCACCTGCCCGAAGCAGCCCGCCAGCTTCTAACTATTGATGCCATTTTTCTTGGTATTATTTGCAGTTTCATTCTAGGGTGGGGTCTGCTGCCAGGCAGCTAAAAAGCTTTCCCCCCGTCGCAATCCGTGTGGAAAGCATGAGCTCATCCCCTCTGGCCGGGAGGTGAAGTCTGGTTTAGGCATTACTGTCACAGCCTGGTGTGACGGACCCTCGCACATCTACAGGAATCGATTGAGAAAAGGCCTGTGGGTGCAGTAGTCCACGCTGTGTGGATCGTCCTCCCTTTTTAGTTGCCCTCTTTGTAGTTTTGCTTGGAGAGCGGAGTCGTTTTTTGGACTCCATCTGCCCGCCTGGCCCTTGGACAGCTGCTCAGTGTGTCAGCTGGTGGCTTCAGGGACTCTGAGGAGAGGAGAGTTTGCTGGAAAAAAAGAGGGAGGGGTCCAGCAGTGGCTCTGCAAACACATCAGTTTTTGTCATCCTCCCCGACTGTCCTTCAGCACAGCAAGGAAAAAGGGTCTCCCTGCTCATTACGGCGTTCCTTTTGTTCAGCGTGTGGTGGAAGGAATGTCTGTTTAAAGTGGGCTTTGTGTATCATGCATCGGTCCGTATACAGGCTTCCTATGTCAGTCTACAATAATCTATTTATTAGGTGACCTATATTAGCTGCAGACCTCCGACTCTTCGCCTCAGTTGTGTATTATTGACCCGAAAAGGTGCACGGAATTAGATTTTCTTATTTGATAATGGAATAACAGTGCTAGCAGGAACGCACACCGACCCATCGTGTGTCACTGCAAAAGAATCCGTGCTGAGAGGAGGCAGCAGCTCGTCGGCTAACTGTGTGATTATATGCGACCGGAGTCAGCTGCCGGGCAGAGATTGTGACTGTCTGTCTGACGGGCTGACAGCCGGGGCTTAGAGAGCGGAGACCTTGCTGGTAGCTTGTGTGTTTCTGTGTGTGTGTGGTATGTGTATAAAAGGGGTAGGGTGGAGTAGGGAGAAGGCTGTAAGTAGCTCGAGGCATCCTCATGTTATATTTGACTATTGATTTTGTGTGTTTGTTTTGTTTTTTTGCACTGTGCAGCTGATCAGTGGCATGTGACACAAAGGCCGTGTGTTTTAGTTTGGCCTAAAGAGTGGGCGAAGGGAGCATGGAAGCAATCAAATGACACTGTAACCCGTCGCTCTTTGCTCTTCAGGGTACTACGACCGCCAGGAGGGGAATCCAGCTTCTCCCTCGGCACAGACGACAACACAACCCCCCAGCGCAAGAGCAAGATGGCCTCCAGCATCTTTGCGGAACCTGAGGACCCGCATGCTCATCGGAGGAACAATCCACCCAGTAAACCAATCTAACATCATTAAAAGCTGTTTTAGTTCATTTTCCATGAATGAAAACAGTTTGAAAAAGTAACATTTAACAGTGATTTGAGTTTTGCACCAGGCAGGCCGTATAAGCGCTTATGAAACTAGATAACTATCAAAATCCTTAAGTAAGCAGAAAGCAAGATGGAATTAATTCTTCTAACTTGAGCTCGGAAAAGATACAAACTGGAGTGTTGTTTAGTATTTTTCCATTTAGGTTGTCAAAAAGAACATCCCACAAGTGCAATAGCCAGAAAGCCCCGGAGTACTGGGATAAGGGTAATTTGAAGCTAGGCTTTGTTAAATGGGATCGGCCCTCAATGGAAAGAAATAGGTCAGTAAAAAAAAATGTGTCAGTTGGTGAAATGTGTGGCCTTGTATAGACACGAGGGAAGTTTTATTTTGAGTACACGAGGAGAGGCAGACCAATGCAGCAGAGAGGGGAAACCTGTAAGTGGCTTTTGAGTTGTCAAGGTCACTGCAAACATACAGCCGCAGAGGCTCGAATCAAACATTCATGTAGTGTGACAGTACCGGGCCTGCCAGCATGTTTATTCTAATCTAGTTGAAGCTTTTAGTCTTCAGAATGCATTATCTTTATTGCGTGTCATTAAGGATGGCCGTTTTACCCAGGTAGGCAGTGTTTGGTTAAAAAGATTTGATAAAGTGCGTAAAGAGGAAAAAGTCGAGCCCTACAGCAGGAGGAGTTCATTTCAGCTCAGGGCCGTGAAGCTCACAAGCCAGAGATCACATGTTTTCACACTGGCCACTTTGTCAAACTGTTTACATGGTGTATCAAATTTTCTGGGTGTGTGGACAATGAAGAATTTACCCTAAAATGATTACTTCATCCTCTACCCTCTACAGCCCGCAGCTGCGGACAGTAAAAGCCCTTTCCTGCTCGCATTGTTTCACTTGGGTCTAGGTCAAGTTCAGGAGAGCCTTCTCATAGTTGTCCCATTTTCAACGGATACAACTGGATGAGGATATTTGTTTCTGCCTGAATGTGCAAAGTGTATTACTCTAACAGGTTTTATAAGCATTGTGCAATCTGATTGACCCGAGCATGAACTCCTAGTTTAGATGACCATGTTTGTTTGCTTTGGCATGACGTCCTGTGCAGATCCTTTTTAAACACATCTTTGTATATGCTCAATACAATACGCTTTGATGTGAATACTGTCCTGCAGTATGTAACTATGCTTCACCGTTGGTATAACTGTTAGCCTTGTTATAGTGAGATATTCTCTTACACTAACAGAGCGTGGAAGATCCATCTTTAAGGTTAAGTAGTATGCGTCTTAGACCACTGTGCCACCAGGAAGGCCTGATTTTCATGATCGTCAAATGTCTCCAATTCACAATATCTATCCTGTCTTATCCTCAGACAATGTCACGATAATGTCCTGTTTACTCTGGATAATCCGTGGACCTTACTGTAAACAATTTCCATATCAACAATATTAATTCTATCCAAAGTATTTCCAATGATAACTGGTTGCAGCGAGATCTGCATTATCCAGAGTGACCGGTTCTGGACAGACATGATACTCAGTTTGTATCATCTTTTAATGCTTTAATCATTTTATTTACTTTAATACTACTGGGGTGGTGGAAGATACTGAAATCTCAAAACCCGTGTAGCCTAAACGTGTCTTCATGGCTCCCACTAGGAGTAGCTTATTGTTATTTCTGTAGGCAGGTGGTTGGTAAGGAGTTTGGGGTTTTGAAATACCAGAGCTGTCGGTTGCCCTCACGCTTGTGGCCACATGAAAAGCGATCTGCAATCAGAGAGGAAGCCGAGACGATCAGCAGCAGCGTGATTGCTCTTCCTGTCTCCAGGCTTGTTGACCAGTGAGATCAGCGCTATCGTACATTTAAACCCTGGACCCAGGAGAGCTATACGGTTAAGTAGAAGGCTATGTGTTGTAGTGATGATAACATAATGCACGACTGTCTAGCTCGTGAATCTAGTTTAATCGCCTTCCATTTGCCATTTGTTGTTCACTGTCCAGAGAATTGATCAGACTCTGAAATATGGAGCCAATAATAAAGGAGGGCTTGTTGAGTGATGGAGACTCTCAACAGTGCTGATTCACTTCACTCCATTAACAACAATGGCCACTCCTCTGCTTCTTCAGCAGCGTTGTTCCCTTCATGACAAAGGCGGTCTGTCCCCTCCCTGGCCCTCTGGGCTAGAGCTGGGCTGTTACCTTATGTGGCTTTGGTTAGCACAGTCTGCTTCCCCACAGCGGGCCAAACACTGTGTTTTAATGCTCTTTCTGCTAACGGAGAATGCAGGCGCTACAGGGTTATGTGAGTTTTGGCATTCAGGTCGTCTGCCTGGAAGTGTTCCACTGCGTTTCTGGGTCTGTTGCAGACGCCCAAGCGGATTTGGTGATGTTTCCTGTTGGTTCTCAGTGATTTTGTCTCATGTTATTTCAGTCCAATTCCCTCATAAAGCTGATGTTTTGTCAAATCTGAGAAGATGAATCTCGCAGCGAGCACGGTTAGGCTCATGGGTTAGAAACATTAGGGTCTGGGGTGGCTTTGCGGCTAATTGGATTAGTGTCCATATGGTATGACTGTGCTGCTTTGAAGCCTGAGTCATGTTTTGAAATTAGTTTCTTGTGTTTCCTGTCCAGCTTCAATATTAGTTTTTGGCCAAAAAGAAAAAAAAAATATAATAAATAGGCAAGGCATGACAGCTAGTGTATTAAACTCTGCTTAGTCTTCAATAGTAAGTTTGTTGCTCTATCCGTCTGTTTCCTTCCTTCCCAGGTGGGGCACCCACAGGAACCCTGTGCGGGGAGCCCTCGGCCCCACTTAGGCGGTGCCAGCAGCCTCTTCTTTTCCCCAAGAACCCTCAACCGGAACTGACCACCATCCACAACTCTGGGGCAGCCTTGGTCTGGACCCAGAGACAAGAGGTACTGCTCATTGAGTCTGACAGGCGCTGTTTCCAAAACAGAGCCACAGCCTAGTTTGGGGGCTGAAAAGCACACAGTCATAGATTAAGTGTAATTCTAAACAGTGGAAAATGCATTGGTTGGGGGAAGGATGGCTTTATCCGTGTATTTGAAACTGACCCAGGATGTTGTATGATAGATATTCTCCACTGAAATGTGTAATCCCTGAGGAAGGTTTAATTTTTATTCTGGGAACGTGCCAGTGCTCGCTGCCTGACGTAGGGTAGCCATTTAACTGAGGTACAGAGAAACAATGAAACAGGATATCTGTAATGAGATATGATGAGTCAGCTTAGTAAGTAAAGGCACAACTTATCTCATGGGTCAGAAAGCTCAGTAGTGGCGTCATTAATCGTTGGTAATTAGCTGGTGATGGTACTACGTTCTGGGTGAAGAAGAAATAGGGTTCAGATATAGGAAAATATTTATATACAGTGTATAAAAAGTCGCTTTGGTTCAGTGATATCTGATATCCTTGTATTATGTTTTCATTGTAGGTTGAAAATGGGGAAGAACAAGCAAATGATGGTAAGTATTCTGAACTCTTGGTGTGTTTATAGAGAGGCTTTTAGGGTCACTGTCACACTCTCACCATGTCTAAACAACAGTGCATGACTTGGATTATTCACTGAATATCTCTGTACACTATAACAGATCAGGTAATTCCACTCTCCCTGCCTCTAACAAAAACCTGATTCTGGTTCCCAGTCTTGTCCCATATGCTGCAGACATACCGCAGCTTTTTTTTTCTTTTAAGTTAGCATCACATGGTCTCTTTGATGTGGTTTTTCCCTGTCATGATGGTGTGATGGTCTGTAGTCAAGCAGCTGTTCTTTGAAGGCCTCACTTAGTATGAAAAGCTTTTTATTAACCTCCAGGTGCATGTTTGTAAGAGTGGCTGCCTCCTCAGATAATGGAGGGTTTGACCATAAATCTCAATGGGCATTTAGAAATCACTTATTTGCTTCCGCTTTTGAATATGATGGGAATATGTGTGCACCCTGATGTGTCTTTTTATTATGTATGTGTATTAAGGTTTATATGCTCATCAAAAAAATATTAAGGTCTTGTCAGTTTATCAGCACAGTATAACTAGTAATAGTAATTGTTTTCATGTATTTCTTTGAAACAAGCATATCTCACGGAGAGTAGGGTAGCCAGGAGTGGGTCCTCTGGTGTAGACAGGGGGGTGTTGTCTCTCTGACACAAAGGGCCAGATTTACCAAAAATAAATGGTGCAGCAGCTCATTACGCAGTCAGCTTCTGGACCGATTGCGGTACTGAACCTCCCATGACTCAGTCTGCCTGTGATAGTTGAGCTTGTGGGCGCAGTTCAGAGGTGGGATTTTGATGACATCGCTGAGCTCAGAAAAGAAATGATAACATAGTGATGTTGATTACAAAATATTTATTTCTGACCACGGTTCTACTCAATCTGAAAAAGAGTTACTATTACTCAAAATATCACACGTAGAATCATTATATTAATCTATATAAGTAATACATTAGGAGGCAATAAACACAAAAACACAAAATGGAGTGAAAGACACATCAAAGACGCAGTACACAGTACACACAAAGTAAACACACTGCTGAGGTACATGCAGCCAAACGCACACTTAAATGTCCTAGCAAAGGAAAAAATGTTAAGTTGCAGGCTTTAATGATGTTACAGTTCATTAATGGTTCAGTTCAAATTCAAGTTTGATGATTTTTCCGACCACTCTTTCCCTGTCACGGTAATTAGATAGAAAACTGCTTGATTTTAGTTTCTAATAATGAGGATTTAGTTGAACATGAGCCTGTATTTAATGCACATTTATTTCCACCACTCCGACCTTCCTTGTGGTTCTTATAAATCCCATCTGCGTTGTTTTTACGTCTCCCTTTCAGAGAATTTTCTCCACAAAACTGACCGTCACAAGTAGCGTGACCTCAGTAAATCAAGCAGAATACATAATCATCCTCTGTTAACATGTCTCCCCCTGTTATTTGCATGATCCTCTCTTTTTAAATACATATGCAACAAGGAGAGACGCACACCTGACAAACACTCATACAAATGACTTGCAAACTGCAACTCCGGCCTGCTGCGTCTGATAAAGGAAGAACACGTGTTAGGGGTAGAGTGTGTCACATCTGTGCCTGACAAAAGAATGCAGAAGCCTGAGTAAATCTGGCTGAGGGAGTTTGGATATGTGAACTACACTGACCAGGCTGCCCTGTGCAGTGCTAATATATGTGGCACCAGTCTTATAAACCTATAATTGATGCAGTTTTCACAGCAGCCCCTCCACTCACTCTGATGTCAAACTATTTGAGTGTCCATTCTGGCAAAAAAAAAGATTTTTAAACCAGTGGAAAAAATGAAGTATTGCCCTTATTTGTGACATTTAAGTCGAAAGTCCCCTTGAATTAGCATATTTTACAGTAATTCAGTTACTAATGGACAACGAGAGCTTCAGCAGTGTAATTTTATTACAGAACTGGCTCACCTCACTTAAGTACTCTAAAGCCTTCAAAACCAAAAAGCACTAGCTACATATTAAGACAGAATTCAGTGAAGAACAGACTTTTACTTTTGTTTTAACTTAAATTTAAAAGAAATGCAATTTTATTGAAAGTTGGAAGAAAAATACTTGGTAAATTTGTAGTTCGCTACAAAACCCAGCAAAAGCAAGATGGCTGAACCCAGTTAAATGTAGTTAGTGAGATATCCACGGCTAGCCTTTGCTAAAGCTAATTATTATTTTTGCTAAATAATAAAAAGAAGGCATTACATCCCTGCCACCTATTACACAGCTTACCAGTTATAGTTAATGCTCTCTGCCTCAGCAGGACATTTCATTGCCGTCTACTATAGTTAGTTGTTTTGCCATATAACCGGGTGTTTTTCTGTAATTTGTTAATGATTTCAACTAATTTTATAAGCTGTGGTTGGCTTTTTATAAAATGGTAACATGTAGGTATTATGTTTTTAGCAAAAAATATTAAATAAATATATCAAATATTTCCATTATTTAAACCATTTTAAGTAATAAAAAACAAATTAAAACATTTCCATCATGTTTAAGTAATAATTAATGCAGTAGAGGGTTAAATGCTTTGGATTAATGTGCGTGGTCTTTTTGTTTCCTCTGTAGAGTGTCCTGACGATGTGGAGCAGCAGGAGCACGAGCAGCAGCAGAAGGAGATGCCACAGCCTTCTGACCCGTCGGGAGGTGCCAACGCCGCCACAGGCGGCCGAAGAAACCCACCTGGTGGCAAGTCCAGCCTCATCCTGGGTTGAGACCACTTCTTTTTTTCTTTTTTTTCATTCGAACGC
The DNA here is from genome assembly GCF_004916995.1 of Morone saxatilis. Taxonomy (NCBI): domain Eukaryota; kingdom Metazoa; phylum Chordata; class Actinopteri; family Moronidae; genus Morone; species Morone saxatilis. Next base: position 10,304,749 of record NW_023339696.1, on the reverse strand, counting down.
TTTTTTTATTTTTTAAAGATAAATACCCCCACCACTCTCTTCCTCCTCATCAACCTGTCACCTTCTTCCCGCCTTCACCTTCTTCACATGCACTCATGCTGTCACGTCCATGGACCCCGGTGTCCTCTCCCTCCACCCTCAAACCTTTTGTTTTGATCCTTTTTTCTATTAAAAGAAGAAAACTGTTGACAAAAGCACTTTATGTATCTCTTCCCACCCCTTTCCATTTCAGCCCATCCTGTAGTGCATCGCGCCTGCTGGGAAAGGCATGACGTTTAGCTTGTCCCTCATTCTTCCCTGTTGTAAATGGTAAAGGAAAAAATAATGAAAAAGATTTGATGCGTGGATTTCTAAATACAATAAAGATTGATATGAATTTCCTGTGGCTGATTGTTTTTCTTTTTTTTTTAAATGTAGTAATAGTGATGTTCTAGTATTCAAGGAACATTTAATAAAACTGATTGCAGTTGAGAAGTGACGTACGTTGAAGGATGTAGATAAAGTTGCACGAGGTAACAAAATGCAGGCATAAAATCAATGGTACTGTTGGCCCGACACATGGAGCTGAATATTATTTATGTACAGTGAGATGGAGCCTGAAGACTGCGGCCGTTGAGAGCAGAGACAGCCTCTCTAACTGGCAACCTGCCCAGCCAAAGTAATCACGAAAGCTGCCTCCATTTCTGCCAGAAGAGAAACTGCACTATCTTTTCATGACATCATATGCTGGATATTTGGCTCCCTTTTACAGTGTTTCTGATTTAGGATAGGCGTTGCGTTTTGTCGAGAATCTTGGTTAGGATTTTTGAAACAAAAGGTGAAGTGATTCATGCAAGATATAATGTTACTTATTAAATATTACCGTTAACAGAACTCCTCAAAGATTACTTTATTTGGAAATGCTTGTCTTAGTTTATTTGCCTTCTAAAGAACCATGAGGAACATACAAAGTATAAAAATCTTTTGTTACCAGCATGAGTTTGATTTTTTTTTGACGTATCAGACTATTCCAATACTGGCTGGGAGACCATAGTTACCTATAGATGAAAAGTTTTATTCACATTCATCTGCTGAAGTGGAAACTTTCTCTGTGCTCACTGAAAATCTGATATTAAGGCACGGGGGCGATTTCAGCCATCACAAATAGTTTGGAAGTCAGTTCTGCTCCAGTATTCAACCTGCAACTTGAGACCTGAAGCCTCCAGTGAACACACACTGAGTAGGAGACACATCGTTTCCAACAGGAAAACATAAAGAAATTAGGCACATATTTATAGGTTTTAGCATTTTTAACAAGGTTGAATGTGAAGATGCCTTTTAATTATACTTTTCTCTTAAAAACACATTATTGTATATTATTTGTATTTTTTGTTTGTCTTACTACATGTCTGGAGGGGATCTTTATGTTCTTATGAGTTATTCCCTAAATCAAGCACTATACAAATGATGGTGAATAATGCCTATATATAGTTGGATTTTTTACAACCTTTTTTGATAAAGAAGTAACCCACCAAATGTGGAGGTTATATTCTATAAAATGGTGTGGCTAATTCATTAATGAAAGAACTCCTGTCCTTATTGTAAGGCACGTAAGGTACATTCGTTCACCTATAGTTGGTGCAACTGATGTTGTTGCATATATTCCACATTTATCATAGAAATAGATTCTAAAAGGTATTATATATTTAAAGACCTCAGTTCAGACCTTAGATTAGTGAACTGTATTCAACCAAAACGAAATTCAGCTGGATTCACTTGCTGAAATGCAAAAATGGGACTCAACTCTGTCAGCAAATGTCACTTCTGATTATACATGAACCTACAATCATGAGGGTTTTAACTTCATGATTTTGCTTTGAATGGCGGTGTATTGTTGATTTGATGGCTCTTTGTAAGCCTCTTACTGTGAGGCTGAAGGGGCCTTCGCAGTAAGAGGGCAGATCATCTTTTAGCTGCGATAACACACTCTTCAGAAATAGGGGGGGAATGACAGAAATGTGTATTTTGAGCATCTGAGTTGAGTATTTCTCTGCACGTCTTCATGCTGCACTCACCTTGGACTTATCCAAACAGTCTTTCCACTCTATTGTGCCACATACAGTAGGTGTCAATCAAAAAGGAAGGACTGAACATCAGAATATTTTAACTTTTCTCTCTGCCTCCTGAGCTACAAGTCGAGCTCCTTCAAGAGCCAAACCCCGAGCGGCCTGCGCAGAGCGCTGTGGCACGGTGTGTTCATCTGCAGCGAAAGGCATGCAGAGGTCACTTAAGATCAGGAAAAGAACTTCCTGCCCTGGAGAAATGCCAGGATGCTGGAGTGCAGTCAATGAAGGCTTGTTTTCAGTAAGTGCTGTACCCACGGGGTAAGTCCTGTGCCTTTTATTATACTTGAAGACTTAGCCTGAAGACTCAGCCTGGATCGCATGTGCTTTCCTCAATCTTTTTCTGACGTACATATGATTTTTGGATATACGCCTGGCAAAATGTTTGGTGTACAACTGCATATTTCTTGGAGGGAGGGGGGTTGGAGTAAACAAATGCTCCTCTGCAGTTTGCTCCCTGGTCAACAGCTAATCAGTAAAAGCACATTAGAAACAGACTCTCTTCTATCCCCCTCGATCATCCTACTAATCTATCTAGAAAGAAGAGAGATTACCATTTTCCTCCCCCACGGCCATATGCCAAGTCATTTAACTGATGTCTGTGATGAATGTTTAAGCATCCTTGCTCATTTGCAACGTCAATGTATTGACTGGACCATTATACCATGTGCACTCCAGATGAGGCCTGTGCGTGCGTTCCCGGGAGATCTCTCAAGAGGGGAAGGATGCGTGAGCACGGAAACGAATGGAAACGAGGTGAGTCATCTCTGAGTGACAAGGCAAGCAATCAGTCAGTCAATCAATTCCCCCATTCATACTGCACTGACTCAGCAACTACTCTCAGCAGGAGAAGGAAGGAGGATTGTAGGAGAAACTATTAATATGTTGCTCACTATCCTAATAAATGAGTGTGTTGTATTAACAAAAAGTAAAACCATAATCTCCATTTGTTCTGTTTTTGTCTTCCTGTCCTCTCTGTGACCAGAGACAGAGCCTCCTGATTATCTTGCAGTCTCAAAAATATATAACGCCTCCCACCCACCAGAAGCCCTAAACAGGAAGCACTGGTTGGCAAATGGACAGGGCCGTTTCCGTAGCGACAAAGGGAGCGTAAAAGCCCTCCTTGCAGTGTCTGCTCCGGCTCACATTGTACCTTCTTAACTGGATGAGACGGGAGGAGGGGAATTGATGGCGGGGGGGGGAGCAGTGGGATGGACAGGGACCTTTTTTATTCTGTCCCAGAGGGAGGCAGAGAGAGCAGGCGGTGTGTGTGTGTGTTTTTTTTTTACTGAATTTATCTCCAAACTGTGAAAGGCTTTATTGATGTTATTGATGTTGAGTTTGCAATTCTCCCAGGAGGACGGTGACAACTTAATGGAGTTTGTAGAGGTCATTTCAGCTTTCAAACTGTGGCGCTTATCATCTCATACATAGAGCTGTGAAACCTTGTCAGCAATAAGTACATTGCTGTGATTTTTATTGTGTTGTGAATAATAGTATGATATTTAGTTTTAACATATACAGTCTTTTTCACTGTATACTCTCAGTACATCAGTAATGGAGAGACTGGCTGATCAGGAAATGACTGAATTTTCCAGTCCATGTCATTTCATGGTTTATAGTGTGCTCTGTTGTCTGTGAGGAATGTGTTGAGGAAATAGGTTTCCAATGACACATACAGAGGGGGACAACCTTTACACTACACGCAACACACTTTGTTCAGCTTAGTCTTTCACTCCCATTTTATAATTATTTGTTTTATTGTTTGGAATTAAGAATAATTCTACCAAATAAATAGTCCCTATAAAAACTGTGTGAACAGGACATTGTTTTCTTCAAAGACATGTTGCTGTTGAATGCATGCATAACAGAGAACTTTTAATCAACTCTTTAAATGTGTCTTTGTTTTAGTCTTAAATAACTAATCTGTGGCATTTTCTCTGTTGCTGTCTGTATACGAGTATATCCATGTATTCTGTTATATCTAATATCGGTAACACTTGAGATATATCACTTATGATACACTATGATAGCCCCTATTTAGTATTTATAAGCACTACATAAATGTAACACACTATAATGTAGCTTTAAGCAGATATAAGGACATTTTAAGAGTTTTACTATACTGTCATTCATTATCTGTTTACATACCAACCTCCATATATTGGAGCAGTTATAGTTGTTGGCAAATAAACACTCATATCTGCCAACAACCATGCTTATTAATGCTGAATGTTAAAATAGTTTATAGCATGGCAGTATATTTCCAAATGGTGAATGCTCAGATATGTTTGTTCCTCTGCCACTAGAGGGCAATACAAACACTTGAAACAGTGGCCTTCAACCCTGTGCTAAAACTAAACTTTTGACCTACTTTCAATGCGGATATGCTTTGTCAATTTATCCCAAGAACAGTGTAGTGTTCAACTTCACTTTCAGTATGTGTTTTGTGACCGCTGAGAAAAATGTTTGAGTGATTATGTTTTTTTCAGAATCAGGTTTACCGCCAAGCAGGTTTTCACATGCAAGGAGTATGGCCTTGGTATATTGGTGCAATTAATAAACATAGAACAAGGAAAAATACAAAGATGAAAACAAGTTCTGCAAGTCAAGAAGCAATAAAGAATAGAAAATTGACAATAACGTGAAAAATATAAAGACATGTACAATATCACTTATTTTAAATGGAAGCTGTGTGTGCAGAAATGTTTAAAATATTGTCCAGGGAATGTGCAAAATATCACAGTATTAAGTAAAGACCGATGAATATTTGCAATGGTTAATATTTTTGTCAAGGTGAAGAATATTTAGTTTGAGGGTAGACTGATTTCTCTTAGGATAGTCTGGTTTCAGGATCGATATGTTTCAAGGTTTCTTCCCCTGTAACTTTACATAACTTTGACTGTAAAGTAAAGGACTGTTGTACTGCAGCTAAATCGAATGAGACAAGACGTGCTTGAATCCCTTTGTGGCCGGCTCACTTCATGAATGACCCCAAGGGGTTTTTCTTTGCATTTCAGGCAACGCTTCTTTAGATCACAGTTTGAGGCTCTATGGTCATGTACACATCTCCAGCAATGCCCTTTCTCCTGGATCCACCTTCTGACTGTATCCTGTCATAACTGACACAAATCTGGACAGACACTTAAATGGTTGTCAGGGACACCACAAAAAGGACATGTCTGATAGTTAGAGAAGTCAACAAGGGTATATGAAACACAGTTTTCACAGGAGATGCTGTACATGAGATGTACAAGCCAACGGCATGTCCTTCACCATTTTCCAAAGACTGCAGCCTACCTACAAGAGCTCGGACTCAGATGGAAAAGTCTCCAAAGCTTCTGAAATCACCAGGACAAACAGAGGGGAGATTCAGGACTAGCTGCTGTGTCTTGCCATACATCTGCTACAAGGCTGACGTAGCTCTGGTGTGAGGAAGTTGGTGATGTGCGTAGGCTAAAGCAAGGTGACAAGCTGTGTCCAAGTGGTTCAATAATACATGATGTTCGAACTGCTCGCTTTCATCATGGGGCAGAAGATTTGTGAGAGCCATATTCAGCGGGGCAAACTGTCTGGGATCATCTCGGGTGAAGTATGGAAAGGGGGGGCGCTGCAACGACTTGCTGGGTGCAAGTGGCGAAGAAAGATTAAGGTCACAATGACTCATCTGGAATGTTATGCTCACATAACTTGTCGTGCAGTTCTTCGACTATAGTGGGGAGGATTGTGATGTGGACAGGGTCCCGGGAAGTCATCAGTGCAGTCACGGTTTAATGAAACTTAAGAAGAATATGACTGTCTCTCACAGTTCAGAAGCCGGAAGTGCCCAGAGAGTGGAACTTCTCTCCTAATTAGACATCCTCTGGTCACATGTTGTTGGTAACATTTAGATCAAAAATCTAAGGATCACTTCCTGTTTCTGTTGCATGTGAAATGTGCATTACTGTCACAGTCATCATGTCTGCAGTCTGGTTAAAGCTCATAACTATCCTTTGTCTCTCCTGCACAGCCCTGAGTGGACCAGGTAAGACATGTATAATGCCTCTCTCCTGACATGTCTGG
>NW_023339696.1:10287494-10298485 GCF_004916995.1 Morone saxatilis | reverse complement strand
ATGCCTCTCTCCTGACATGTCTGGTCAAAAATGAAAACCTTTACAGCTTGAGTCTCAGATAAACATAAATATACATTACCAACAGATACGGTGGAGCAGTGTGACCCACCACATCAAAATCTGACCCCGGTGTTTGTTGTGATCGCTGTTGTGCTGGTTGGCATCATCATCGGCGTCCTCATATGGATCACCCTCAAGGTACCCATGTGTGTCTGTTTGTGTGTGTTTTTCTTTATTTGATTGTATTTTGCTGTGATTAACAAGCCCTAATGGAATCTCAAAGGCTGTTTCCATGTTCCTGTTATGCTCAAAATGTACTCGTTTGACAAACATGGTAGAATTCTTTGTGGAGCTGCAGTCAGTTTCAAACTTTTCATTTACCCTGGGCACAAATAATACATCTTTGTGATATAAATAACAAGACTTCTTCTCACAGACGAAGCCTAGACTCTCTCTGCTCAGGTCACTGTATTTCCACAAAGTAGAAGTAATAGGATTCACATATAGGAATACAGGGAGACTTCTTTATATACAGATTAAATAGTCGCTTTGGTTCAGTGATGATATCTCATATCCTTGTATTATGTTTTCATTGTAGGTTAAAAAGGACCCAGAACAAGCAAATGATGGTAAGTAGCCTGAACTCTTGATGTGTTTATAAAGAAGCTTTTAAGTCACTGTCACACTCTCACCATGTCTAAACAACAGTGCATTACTTAGATTATTCACTGAATATCTCTGTACACTATAACAGATCAGGTAATTCCACTCTCCTTGCCTCTAACAAAAACCTGATTCTGGTTCCCAGTCTTGTCCCATATGCTGCAGACATACCGTAGCTTTTTTTTCTTTTAAGATACAGTACACAATCTCCTCTCTAAGTCAGCATCACATGGTCTCTTTGATGTGTTTTTTCCCTGTCATGATGGTATGATGGTCTGTAGTCAAGCAGCTGTTCTCTGATGGCAGGTTTCACTTAGTATGAAAAGCTTTTTATTAACCTCCAGGTGCATGTTTGTAAGAGAGTGGCTGCCTCCTCAGATTATGAACATTTAGAAATCAAAGCTCACTTGTTTGCTGTGTGAACTTTAAAATGTGTTATATATGTGTATTAATGTCAATATGTTCAGCAAAAAATATTGAGGACTTCAGGCAGTTTATTAACACCGTGTAACTGGTGATCTGTGTCTTCACATATTTCTTTGAAACAAGTAAACAAGGACATGATTTCTTCAATATTTTGTAAGCTGTGTGGCTCAAATCACACATTCTGTCATCCAAAAACGGTCTGTGATTGTATTCATCAAATACCAGCTACTGTTAAATGCTTCGGATTAATGTGTGGTCTTTTTGTTGCCTCTCTAGAGTGCCTTGACGATGTGGAGCAGCAGGATGAGATGCCACAACCCTCTGACCCATTGGGAGGTGGCCAAAGAAAAGAAAAGGCTTTTTATAGATAAATACCCCCACCACTCTCTTCCTCCTCATCAACCTGTCACCTTCTTCCCTCCTTCACCTACTTCACTACTACTTCCTTTTTTTGATCCTGTAGTGCATCGCGCAGTGACATTTAGCTTTTCCCTTATTCTTCCCTGGAAAAAAAATGAAATATTAACAAACATTTGATGTGTGTATTTCTAAATACAATAAATATGGTTATGAATGTCCTGTGGCTGATTCTTTTTCTTTCTTTTTTATGTAGTTATAGTCATAAAATAAGTAATATAATATAGATAAAGACATGTAAATTTAAAGCATAGATAAATAATTGTCTGATAAATCGGGTGTGTTGAAAGACTGTGGTTAAATTACATATATTTCATTGTTGTAAAAGATCAAGTTTATTGGTAAGAATATTTTATTTTATGATAATTTGATAGAGTATATTTCTAAAGAAGTGTATCTAGTCCCAATTTAATGGAGCTGACTGATAATAATTTGATTTAGCCTTCCTCATAGTGCAAGTTGTTAGAGCAGTTGTTTCGAAACAGGGAGCGTCTACCCTCTGGGTGTGGTTCGTTTGGGCATATGTGAGGCACAGATATGTACGGTATAGACTGTAGTAAAATTAATATATACTATAGGGCAGATATAAATGGACAGTGGCATGAATATGAATTGGTATGTGAGAGCATGAATAGTGCAGTTAAGTCTATGTGACAGCTGAAAGGAGAAAGCTGTTCCTGAGCCTGCTGGTCCTAGAACAGAGAGTCCTGTAGCGGCTCCCAGAGTCCTGTTGATACAGAGGGTGTTTGTCCTACCTTTGGTCTTTCTGAAGTCCACAATGATCTCTTTGGTCTTCTTGGTGTTAAGAGCCAGGTTGTTATTGGCACAAGTTCTGGGCCTTCCTTTTTGTACGCTGACTCAGGCCAACCACTCCTGTGTCGTCTGCCAACTTGATAATGGTATTGGAACCATGAACAGGCATGCAGTCGTAGGTGAAGAGGGAGCAGAGGAGAGGGCTCAGCACACGGCCCTGTGGGACTCCAGTGTTAGGGTAAAGGGCTGAGAAGGTGTGGTTGTCTAACCTAAGAGACTGGGGTCGGTTGGTGAGAAAGTCCAGTATCCAGCTGCAGTGGGAGGTGTTGATGCCCAGGTCAATGAGTTTGGTGATCAGATTAAAGAGGATGGTGGTTTATATAAATAAACAGCATTCTTGGAGTGTGGCGCTGTGGAGAGGGCATCCTCTGCACTCTTGTTCTTCACTGCAGGCTGCAGCACAATGGATGAATGAATGCAAGACTCTTCTGTGTAAACAGACTTGAAACAAATCGACAGATACCTACTGAGACTAGCCCACTAGAGGGCAATACAAACGTTGTAAAGCGGTCTACAACCCAGCGCTAAAACTACACTTTTGACCTACTTTCAGTGTGGATGTGTTTTGACGCCTTATCTCAGTAGAAAAAAAACATATCAACCAATGCAGAAGTCTTTTCTTGTATGTGATGCTTCAGAGAGGTCTAAGGAAGAACAGTGTAGTGTTCAACTTTACTTTCAGTATTGTGTGAATGTGTTCTATGATTTCTGAGATTTTGAGACATCCAACATTATTATTGTAGTGACAAGTTCAGATTAGAGCTGCAAATCTCACATTTTTGTAGTAATTAAATGTAGAGAAGGATGAAATCATAAAGCTTTATCAAGTCTAGGATGACCGTGCTACTTTTAGTCTCCGAAAAACAACACTTTTTTTATACTTTACATAGATTTTGCTGATGATACTTCTGTACATTTACTTGTAGTAGAATATAAGATCTTAATACTTCTTCCTCCAGTGGTTTTCAAGCACTATGGTTATCCTCATGTTTGTTTGACACTGTTGCTGCACCAGAGACCTTTCACTCTATGCTAACATTGCAGTTGCACTAGTGCAAGCGCTTTAGGATAAATGCAGACTAGTGTTCCTCCCAAGCGGTTCAACCTCAGAAAAAAAGTTCTTACTTTGCACTGTATCTCAGCTGGTGCTTCTCGCCCACATTAGACAAACTGATGTAGGTCACGTGATGCTTTTGTAAATGTGTTAGGTGATGTGGTTAAAAACACATCACATTTCCTACTGAGGAGTTAGAAGTCAAGTGAACCTTGTGTGTCTGTCATCATGTTCGCTGTCTGGTTAAAGCTCATAACCATCCTTTGTCTCTCCTACACAGCCCTGACTGGACCAGGTAAGACTGATTATAATTCCCAAGAATGAATACTAATGTTTTGTGTAGTAATTAATGTAAGGCAGGATGAACTCATGAAGCTTTATCAAATGTAAAGTGAATAACTGTGCCAATTGTATGTATGTAGACAGTGGAGTGGTATGGAAAGATTTTGGAGGATCCGTCACTATCCAGTGCAGACCTCCTGAGCCAGAACAAGACTCACTGACACTGAAGAAAGGTCTCAGCGAGGACATCGATGTTTTCAACAAAGACAGTGTCTCAGACAAAAATACCATGTAACAACAAGTACAGTCACAACAAATTCCCACCATTCTCATCAAAAACTTGACCTCTGACGACACGGGACCCTACTGGTGCTGTTACTCAAAGTTTGATCAGAAGACTGCTTCAGTCATACACAAGAAAGGGACCGGGTCTGTGCTCCTGGTGGTGCTCCTGGTGGTGTCAGGTAAGCCTTATCAATTCATGTATTATCCCATAAAATATTTACTTCTTATGCTTTAATTTCTTCATCATTCCTGGACAACATTTTTTTCTAACAATGATTCATCCAACAAGCATATACACGTTCAACCACACAGTGAAACATAGTAACAGACTTAACAGACTATTTGTATTCAGTCGATGGAGTAGAGCCAGGGATTTCACATACTACAGCAAAGTGTAAGACTGAACTTACATTGACTTATCTGATAGAAATAATATCTATGCTTTCTACTCACTTTATCTTTTTGACTTCACTGCCATGACTACCTAATTTAAATAAAAGGAGTTTCACTTTGAGTTCATTTTGCACCTTTCGGCTCCATTTGAAACAGAAGACTGGTTCAGAAACTGTAAACTTTGTTTTAATATAATTTTGACTGGAGCATTTGCAGTTTCTCCAAAATTGTTCTTAAGAAATATCCCCAAAAAAAAGTCCAGTGTCACAGACATAACAAAAGTCTCACTGTACTTTAGGAACAGAACCAGCACCGAAGCAGTGTGACACATCGTCAGATAAGAATCTGGTCGTGGTGTCTGTCGTGATCTCTGCTGCTGTGCTGCTTGGCATCGTCATCGGTTTCTTCATATGGATCACCCTCAAGGTACTCATGTGTTTGTGTGTGTCTCTTCATTTGGTTGTATTTTTGCTATGACTCACGAGCCCTGATGGAACCTCGGGGGCTGTTTCAATGTTCTTGTTATGCTCAACCCTACTCATCTGACAAACACACACACACACACACACACAGTAAAATCATTTTATTCTTTCATTTGGAAAGCTGATGTTTGCAGTCAGTTATCTCTGTTCACACTTTTTATTAGGTGTGAACAGTGTGCACAAAACCTAATGGTTGCTGCACAAGAGCAAAATGAATAAATGTGAATGTGAATTCTGTTGTTCTGTTTTTGTGCATACGTGTGTGTACAAGTATATGGAATGAAACTTGAATATATGGAATGAAATCAGACGTCATCAAGGCACAGATGCTATCCTATGATCTAGATGTGTAATATTATTATGCCAGATGTTGCTTCAAGATAGCCGAGTCATGCCCATTCAAGCCCTTTGAATAATAAATGCAAAGCACAAGGTGGTAGTAGGTCTTATAGTCAGTCTGTGTGGGTGTTTTTATTTTGGTCCAGGTATGAAAAAGGGCTGGGGGAAGGTGAATATAGATCATAGGTGTGGTGACTATCAAACACTGTATTAAAATAAAGACACTGATTTGGTGAATCTGATTATATAACTATAACCAACGATGATAATAAAGTTACAACCGACCAGTCTGATATGTGTAGAGGTCTGTATTTTTATATTGGAACAGTCTGCTGTCGTTTTCAGGCGATGCAATGAAGGTAAACGGTTGTGCATAAAGACATTGCACTCTGGTGCATTATTTACAACATAATATAACAGTCCATGCCTTCAGGTGCTGCAGGGACTTCATGAACTGAAGGAAAAGCTTTTCATATATGTATAAAACCCTTGTGGACAGCAGTTACTGTAAAATCACTCACATTTATTCATAGATCAAAGCAGACTGACTTTCCTGCTTTAACCACATTAAACCTTGAGTTGCTTCCTATGCATTGTGTTTGAAAATACAGTACATTAACAGCGTGAATATTGGCCCTCATTTGCCAGGGTGTTATTTATCTCTTTATTAGTTAGGACCGCCTCTTACAGATTTAGTAGTCCAACACTTCTTGCAGTAAGATCCTTATGGAATAATATTAGGTCGTATTGGAAACACAAGATGCCGCAGTGCTTTGATCACATGAGAGTTAATTCCATATATTTAAGTTTTATCACATATATTCAAACTTCATATTATATATAAACAGCATTTCAAGGTGGACTGAACAAATAGTGGTTCAGATGGAATAATCAGTGTGACACTTTCTATACAGGTTGTCATATTTCAGATATGAAACTATGAGAAGTTTGAGAAGTGAATAATAATCCTGTTACTCATTGTATAAAAGCCCAACATCTAACATGTTGACAACGCTATCTGTTGTTACCAGACCAAGACTTTGCGCAACACAGTGAAACCAAGACGCGCCACCACGAATGATGTTTATGAGGACATGCGAGGAACACTCAGACGCTAAGGATGTCGGCCTGCCAGCAACCAACCTGAAACTCCTGTCTCTGCACCACTGAGGTGCAAGTGATGCATCTAAAGCAATGTAGCAACTCGGTATGTTCTCCGACATGCTCTGATATCTCTTTAGACCATGTGTGTGTCTGTGTGTGTGTACAGTTTACTGTATGTCAGTGACACACAGTTATGTAAATATGTCTTTAATTTCAGCCATTCCTTGTTTTTGCAGATGGTTTATTTGCTGTATTACTAAAGAGTTACTTTGAAACCTATAAAATGTGTATACTGTGTAATGTAACAATAATAGCTGTAATTTGCTGTCTACATAAATAAAACGATTCATATGTGGGATTAGAAGCCATGTTTGGAATTATTAATGGCTTGTTCTTGAGGATGATTCAGAATACCAGGATGCTCACTAATTAACTATCCAGTGGTTTTGTGGCAACACCACCAAGCCACAAAGAGACACAATGCAAGAAACAAAACTGAAAGGATATAATCTTATTAGTTCACATTTTAATTTTATATTGAACAAATAAATAAGAAAGAAAAAAAACGGTTAATCATACATTAGGAAAGCATTTTCTTTCGTAATATTTACATAGAAATATTCACTATTTTTTGTAAACCATGAAGTCTTCTAATTCTGAGTCTACTCCAACTTTTAATTCCCATTCAATCACTCAAATTTGATCTCCAAGCTCCGATTTTGGTGATTGATTAGCAGCATAGTAACATGAGAATGATGTGGATGGTGATGACCTGAGTAAGTAAGAAACCTGGGTCTTGGCAACAAACCACACATTCAGGTAAAACTTCTGTTTTCACAATTATTTACATATGTCTGCGGTTAAAATGTTCACACATCTCCAGCCACCACACATCCCACATCAAATCAGTCACTGTGGGGTTTTTTTTCGAAGCCAATTCTATTATGACTGGCACAGCATGAGAGTTCAGCAAAATGTTTTTTAGGTTAAATGAAAAAGTTGTTATTGTCAGTAAGTCCCAGGCGTTGTTAATCCACACAAGAAGAGACAACCTGAAAAACAGTGTGATAGTTTACTACCAGTGCCAAGTCGAGCCTAGTGCGTGTGTTCACTAATGCAAACACTGCACCTTCAAACACAGTAAATCAAGGAACAGTTCAAACAATATAAGTCAAGGCAAGTTGCATCCAAACTCAGGGCCCAGAGTCCCACTGTGTGAGTCAACATTAAAATGTCATACAGACAACTTCTCATCTCATAACAGCATGCAAAAGGCTGTGCGCTGTGGTCACAGGCTGTGACTTTTTTTTTCCTCCACCGAGCCACATTGATCGGGCCTAGGCGCTTGAAGTGTAAAATGTGTGTTTATGTTTCTATGTGGGTTAAGTGTCAGGGTAAAGTAGTACGAGTTTGGAGTTTGTGTGTGTATAGGGGGACCACTCAGAACAACTCATGAGAAGTCCAGCGAGGAATTGAAACTGTGCTTTGAGGTGAGTGGTGTAGCACACAAACGGAAATTGAGACCCCAGTTACAAGAAAAACAATGTGCGTTTACTGCAAGAAGCCGAGAACATCTCCACCACAGCGTCGCACTTAATGACGCTTTTTAAAACTAAAATGTCCCATTTTTATCAAGAAAACAGATTGTGCAACTGCAGCAGTTTCCATACCTGTTATAACTTGTAACAGGAAACACCAAATGATAAGGTACAGAAGAACCTTAACCTACAAAATTACACCATGGCACTTATGGAGATAACAATCTGCCATTTTACACAGCCAATAGGTGCTGTGGTGCGTGTTTATTTTGAAGCCTCATGTACTTACAATCCATTTTAACATAACCTCTTAAAGGCCTCAGTATCAGGGTTGGTAATCCACACACACAGGTGCTGTTGATCGAGGTTAAAGTAATAAAACGGTTCTTGAAATGTGGCTGCATCACTCACTTTTTTTGACTTACAGAATTTGTCAGAAGCTGTTTTCAGTAAAGGAGGTAAGAGCGGAAACTGTGACTCTTACGAGGTGTAGGTAGGTGTCGCATAAAAAAAAATGTTTTGATCTAAAGTAGATGGTTTCAAACTTTGTCTGATTAGTGTTTTCCATACAAGCTATGATGTTTAAAAAATTGAGAGCTCTCGGTATGCGTATCTGTCTTGCACAAATACATGTTTTTCTCGTGTGCGAGATGAGTGTCTTAGATCAGGTGACAGGTTGACAGGATGCGGTTATGGCCTTACATATAAGAGCATAGGTTAGTGGCTTAAGTAAACAAAGTGTAACGTTACTAATCTTTGTATTTAGTTACTTTGTGTGAACACCATGTATGGCGTATAAGGGTATATCAACATTAATATAGCCACATATTTAATTTTCAGTTAAATTATTTGGCTTTAAATAAATGTGATGAATGGAAATTTTATTGTTCAGTTTTATTTTCAAAACTTAATAATGAAGCACAGTCTGACAGCACTCCTTTTGCCTAAAAACCCTGGGTGGGGGTTTTAGGATTCACTGAAGAACTCTTTTCTTCTATTTAAAGGACCAGTGTGTAGGATTTAGTGGCATCTAGCAGAGAAATTGCAGATGCAATCAGTTAAATAACTGCTCACCTTCCAAAAGTGTAGGACAGTGTTCTCAACCTTTTTGTTTAAGGGAACCCTTTTCTATCATTAAGTAAAATTAAGAAGGCCTAGTCGGGGGTCGCAACCCCCAGATTGGGAACCACTGATGTAGGAGAAACTATGATGGCCATGAAACTCACGAAAAACGTGAAAGGGCCCTATCTAGAGTAAATTAACATGGTGGCCTCCATAGACCCGCTCCCTCTGTAGATAAAAATAGCTCATTCTATTTCTCAGTTCTTATTTTCAGGTGATTATACACTAACATGAATATTATATTCCATTTCTGCCAATAGATCCTCCTACATGTTACACAGTTGACATTTGAATGCCTGACTGTAGCAGTTAAAGCAGCCATACAAACAAAACCTTTCAATGGATTGTAAAATTAAAGGGCTTGGTGTCAATATCAGCCACTGGGTTACAATCATTAACAATAAGTATGTGGCTAAACTGATTTATTTACATGTACAATATATTGGAACAATATTATGCAGTATTATGTTGGTGGTTTTCTGATGTTTTGCTCTTTCTCCTACAAATCTGGATTGAATCTGCCCAAGTCACCATGTCAGACCACTGATCCCATCACTTGGTGTTATGATGGTAGGTGATGTACAGTACACTTTTGCTGTTCCATAAGCTTCAGTAAGCACTTTGTTGAGTTTAGACACTGACTGAAATACTTTTGAAATATTTTTTTATGTAAAAAAAAAAAAATAGAAAATGAAAGGCATTATCAACTGTGAACACTGAGAGCAGACAATTTATTTAGCTGGATAATTGCAGCAAGCAAAAGCCTGAATAGTTCTCCTTCAGCATGCTTCAGATTTCAGATAACTTAGTAATCCTGCATTGTGAGATGGGACCCTGGGGTCCGGTAATTATGCGGCTGCCTCGTTCAGCCACTGCTGTTCGAAACATCTGGAACACAGAGACAGTGAGCCTCTGAATCAGCAGTTATGGGATATTATATGTGATCCAGGACATCCCACATTTGAAGCATTAGAGAACACAAAGTAAACTGACTGAGCATGATGGTCTTTCACTGCGGTACATTCAGGTACATGTTTCTTTTTCTTTTTTGATGCTTACCCAGTGGGCGGACGGTAAGAATAGAAATTCTTCAACATGAGTGTGACCGCTGAGAATATCTTAAATGTCCAGTGAGTAGGATTCAGTGGCATCTGCCGGTGTAATTGTAGATTGCAACTCTGTCGCTTCACCCTCCTCTTCCAAGTGTGAAAGAGAAACAATGGTGATGATCAAAGTGAAAGGCCCTATCTTGAGCCAGTGTTTGGACTCTGTAGAAGAGGACCTGCTCTTTCTGTAGATAGAAACAGCTCATTCAAGAAAACAAAAACACAATAATTCCAATATTTAGTTGATTATACACTAATAAAAACATACCTATGAAAATTATATTCCATTTCTGCCAATAGAGCTTCTTAAATGTTACACATTGAACCATTTTTTGTGGATCAGCCTAAAGCCTCCAATTTTCAGAACAGAGCTTCGTCAGCCTTTCAGTGACAAACAAACAAGCACATTCATCTCGTTTCTGAGAACAGCGATGACTCACTTGACTTTTTGTATCACTTCCCTTGCAAACCTTTATCTTAAAGCAAGGCAAAAGCGATGCATCCTTCTTCTTTTTTTAAACAACTAAACCATAACCTAGTTTAATGGGGGGTTTGCTGCTACGGCCTTACTCGCTCTGGTATGACCAGTATAGCTAATGGTGGCTAATGTTAACAGTTTGCTGACTCTTTGCCACTTCTGCTACTCTACATTTATGCATTTAACAAATTCCTATAAATGTTGCACTTGTTTAACAAAAGTTGTATAATAAACAATATTTAGGTGCTAAATAAGTTTCTATACACAACAAAACAACCACAGAATCAATGATGACAATGAATGCTCATGCCTGTGACTGCTGTCTGATTCGAGGGGTTTTTCTGGGTCAGACAGCTTGCAGGTCCATCCACGGTTGGCAGTGCTGCTGTGTTTCTTTCAAATGTCATTATCTACACATCTGTTTTCTTAGTTAATAAGATAAGATAAGATAAGATATGCCTTTATTAGTCCCACAGAGGGGAAATTACA
>NW_023339696.1:10280732-10287394 GCF_004916995.1 Morone saxatilis | reverse complement strand
ACACAGACACACACACACACGTATGCCCTGTGGCGACAGCATCAACGTCAGGGAGGTCTGCTGACAAGCAGGGCCTTATCCTCAGCCTTAAGCACTTCCCAACAACTTGTACATCCGCTTATGCATATCTGCAACTGTGTGTGTGTGTCTGTCTGTTGGCATGCTTTTGTGTGTGTCTGTGTGTATATGTATGTGAATCTGCTCACTTCTTGCCTGTCTGTCACTCTGGTTCACAGATAGTAAAACATAACAGGCTGACAGAAATGGAGCCAGAATAAAACCAATACGCTACCTGTATGTGGAGCATATTTAGTTTTTTTTTGTGTACAGTCTGTATATATAATGTGCTCCTACAATTTTCTCCAGGTGACCACTTGAGAATGATTGAAGAGGACAATTGAGCAGTTTGGGTCAAATTTATTTTACTGACAATAACATTCCTTGCTGGTCCTCAAAACGTTGATGACGCTCATCTTGCTGTCCTTGTTTGCTCCTAAAACTTCTTTTTGTGCTCGTTTGGTTTGTATTTAATGACCTTCCACCGAAGTACACATTGACACAAACACACAATCCAACATACTCTCCAGATACTCATCTGAGTGGACAAACACATGTATATGTAGAAACACCTACAATCACTATGCGCTGTCAGAATGTGTTTCCTGTCTCATCGCCTGTCAGCTGTCTATGGGATGAATACACATCCTGGGGCCTGTTCCACAAAAATGTGTGTGTCCTATAATCCTCTTGCATGCGTTTTAGTTAAAGGTGCTAAAAAGAACACGAAATACAAGTGTGTATGTTGCAAGTCAAAGCTTGCATGCTGCTAATTAGATGAAACCGGCCACTTCACCACACGCAGCCCCTCACATGGTGAGTTTGTGTCTTCACATATAGTATACAATCTGTGTGTGTGTTTGCGTGCTTCTGTTTCCCTCCTCTCTGTGTGCTGCAGAGGATGCCTCAGTGGTGAGCCACAGCCACAGCCACAGCTTCAGCCTGCGTGCCAAGACTGTGTAAAACCTACATGCAAACACACATACACAAACACAGAAGCGCACAAAGGACACGTGTATGTTTTTATCTGCCGGTTTTGAAATGTACATTAAAAACCCTGGAGGGAAACAGTATTGCAGTAAATGTATTGCAAAAATATTATTAAAGATTGCAAATATAGAGTGACGCCTGAGAGCTAGTCCAGGCAGTCAACTCGAGCTGCACCGCTATAGACACATGCCTCTCTCTCCATAATCACAAACCGAACACACCCTTCCAATTTGGCAGCCTATTTAAGCTGCACAATTTCCCCGTTCTCCCTCTGCTCTGTCAATGCAGCTGCTGCCCTGCATCAGTATTACTGCCTACTGCTCTGTAAGACCCATCCCCACCCCAGAATCCACCTGTAAGCTCCAACTAGGGGGTTTGAGCTATTTGCTCATCACTCCCCAATATCTCTGTCGGAGCCTAGATGCCAAAATATGTTGTTGTTGTACTGCTGCAATTAACTTGTGACTTTTCTGACTGAAATGTTTTCATGCTTGGCTGATGGTGAAAGTGATATTAATTCTGTCTGTTTTCAATTCCACACATGCTTTCACTTCGTCTTGTTTCATTTCTAACAGTGCAGGTAGATGCAGCATTGGTGCATTGTTGTTGCCCACTATGCTCCGATGCACCAGGAACCCAAAAAATCAAGAATAGAAAAACATGACACAGTGTGTAGCAGTAAAAGGAGTAGCAAAGAAATGTCCTGATATACCAGAGCAACAGAAGAGCTACTGCTGCTCTTTTGTGTAATCTTGTTAGGTCTTCTGTTATAGTTAGTTGATAGAAACACTTCTCTCATTTTCCAATTTTCCAAAAATCCAATTGTCTTCTGATTGCTTTTAGGGAGTTTTGCTTAAAACTTCCTTAACATCTGGAACTCTAGGCAAGAAAGAAGTTCACATTTATGCACTTACAAACTAGAAACACAAACCCATATTCAGACATGGATACAGTCACTAAGACATCAGCACCGAGACACAAATGTCCTCTGTTCTTCAGTAGGACACTCCCTCAGTCTGTCTCTGAAACTGCCTTTATCGCTGTGATTTGTTGTTTACCTGCTACCAGCTGCTGTATTGACAGGAGACAGTTCCTGCACTGCCCTCAGTGTTACCACATCCCTCGTCTGAAGGTCAATGACAGTGACTTACATAATACCTAACAGGAACAGTGAGTGATTAAAAGGAACTTGGAAGAGGCCGTGTAGACTTTGTCAGTGAGCAAATCTGGGTGGATGACAGATACACAGCCATGGATCCATAAATGTATGTTTGTACTCAGTGGCGGAATGGACAGATGTATGTGGTGTACTCACTGGGACTGGTGATGCCAGATCCCTCTCTTTCTGTTCTCCTCGCCCGAGCGCTGGCTGATCTCACTGTAAAGGGGAACAAGGACAGAACAACAAATGAGGGAAGTTAAGAGAAACTGTACTACAATAAAGGGATGTACCATTGCACTTCATCAACAAGAGGCTCAGCGTGCTTTGATTATTCATTTCCGATAAATATTTAATTCATTTAATTTAATGTTCTGGGATAACTTACAGAGGACCAGCCTTGGTGGCAGGTTTTGTTTCTGACTTTATCTAACGCTCTGGACAGTAACATCAGTAAAATCTTAACAATCCAACACAATATGTACATGCACCAAGGAGGAAATGGTTTCTCTTACATTCTCCTTGAGGCCAAATAATCTACAATTGTGGTTGTGGAAAGACAAAGTCAACCAATGTTTGTAAGATCACTTTCATTGTTTGACTACATAATGGTAAATGGACTGTACTTGTACAGTTACTAGTCTAACACCACAGTCACACACATTCATACAGTGATGGCAATGGCCATCACAAACAGGAACTAACTCATAAGGCTCGTTCAAGATGAACTGCGCTTCTACTGGAAATTGGACGAGATTAGGCGGAGGCAGTAGGAGGAGGTGACAAAAAGCTACAGACAAGTTGGACAGTTTTTAGCAGCCTTCAAAGAATATACAGGAAGTTACATTCTATTAGCATAGTACTGTGACTAAAAAGTGCCCAAGCAATACATATGATTAATGATCAGTATTACACTATTTTAGATAAAGCTTATAACAAATTTGTCAAAGGGAAACGTCAGACAAAAAAGGAAAGACAAAGAGTTTTATGAAAAAATAAACTAAGATTGAGATTACACAACATGCTCTCTGGGCGTCTCAGAGATTACCAGGTGCCCATGTGTAACACGTTGGAGACCCCTGTAGAACATTCTGAACCCTGCAGGAAAAAGATGCTGTAAATAAGCCAAGATCATCTTTTAGTATTTATTTTGTCTTTCAAATGAGCCACAATTACAGGAAACAATTTAAGATAAGAAGCAGACCCATATGTCATTATGCTGACCTCAGTTTCCTGATACTGTTGCAGTTCTGGTCGAATTTTGGAAAGTCGCAAAGGTTGACATCCTTATTCATGCTCGTCTAACAGCCCCCCCACGCCAATAGCCAGGTCCTACATGACAGTGACTGGTTTAAGAATCAGAGGAATGCCACTTCCTCTTGGCCGGTGGTCTGGTTTCTGACACTGGTGGAATGCTCCGGCTAATCTCTCATTCATCGGCTCTGGTGTGCGTGTGTGTGTGTGTGTGTGTGTCTGAATGTGTGGGGGTGTAAATGTGTGTGTTCAGTTCTGCTGAATCACCAGCCATTGCATGAGTAGGCAATGAGCCAATCAGGGACACAACTGTTATTGTCTGGTCAGAAGGGTGATTCAGCTCCATGAGAAAATAAGCAAAAATAAATGGTAAATGGTAAGTGTGACTGTGTACTCTAATATTTCAAAGTAATATTCATACTAAGAGTAAAAGGATCACAATATATTCCTGTTTTATTTTTGTTTGTATGTATTTTCAGCCACAGTGGTGGTTTGACTCTACAAATGACAAGGTCATGTGTTGGTCAGAAAGTGAGTTGGTAGACTGGTTGGTTTTTCCGTCACTGTGTTCAGGACTGAAATTTCTTTTCAGTTTTGTACATTTGTGGTCCACAGACAATGACTCCTAATGACTTTGGTGGTCCATTATCTTTTAATCTATCGCCTCCAGCAGGTACAGATTTTAATTTGTCCTATACTTTGTTTGGTGACCAAATACACGCAAAACTAATGGCATTCCTGTCAACCTCCGTTGTGCTTTATATTTTCTGCTAATTAGCCAAATGTTAGCATGCAAACCGTCTAAACTGAGACAGTGAACATGATAAAAAATATACCTGTGTAACATCATCATGTTAGCATTGTCATTGTGAACATGTTATAAATATGTCTTTTATGTATATCATTTAATCAATGTGCTGCTTGGTTGCAACGAGAGAAATCATTTCATTCTACATGTTTCATGTGAAAAAAGAGTAGAGAAAAATAAACCTGTAGACTTCTACTTGACCTACAATGTATTTATTAATAACAGCGCTTGATGTTGGTTAAGATAAAATAGTGAAGTAATTAGCTTAACTGCTGCGTCTCTCATATGGTAGATCAACAACCCCATGTTCATCCGGTGGGGGGTGACTCAGATGCCCTGTCCTGTTTTTAAGTTCTTAGAAATACTTCGTACCACAAATCATTGTGCAACATGACATTCATTTTCTGCCAATAATGCCAGCAAACATAGTGGTTTTTCCGTCTGTGTTGTTACTGGTTACAACACAAAGACAGCTGGTCTGAGCGAAAGGGAGTGAATGTGCCACTGTATGACTGGAAGATGTGATTAAAGCTTCTGTAATCTGTGTGTGTGTGTGTGTGAGGGAGAGAGAGAGAGAGAAACAGAGGGAGAGAGTAAGGATTTGTTCACTCTTTGAGAGAGGAAAGTAAATGAAATAAACTGTAAGTGATGATAAAACGACCAACAATTGCTTCCCTGTGAGTCCACTGTTCTGTAGAAACTCCTTCAGTTTTTTTCTCTCCCTCTGTTTCTGCTTCAGAGACAAACAGAGATCTGTATCCTACTATTTCTGCCACTACCAGCCCCACAAGGCAGAAAAAAATTGCGCAGCAGGTTAGAGCAAATTAATCATGCCAAGATTTTACTGCACTGCATCTTCAGGGTGAGAAATACGAGGCTAAGCGAAGCTGCCAGTGTGCCTTATCAGAACTCCTTGTTGGATGCCTACACTTCTCAAGCATCAGAATTAGGACGGCCATGTCCAGTAATAAGGGTTTAAAATTCTGCTCCAGGCTTTCCTTTTACATTTTTAACACACATGACACTATGAATGTCTTTTAGGAGAGACTGTCTGAAAATGTGCGCCATATTTAAACTTTAGTTTAGGACAACACTTTGTACAGACTAGGTCTTTTCATCCATAACCCAAATCAGAAGAGGCAAGAATTCACTCAGTATCTCATTACAAGTAAAATCCACATCACCTAAAATCAGAGAGTTGTGGTACAATCACATTATTCTTTCAAGTAACTGTTTCATTTTCTTTTGAATATCTTTTGAATTTCTACTTTCTTCGCATGCATCAGCCTCTACACGGTTCGCAGGAGGACAGTTAGTGAATACAATTGGCAGAGGAGACTGGATGCTTTGACAAGAGATAGTCTCATTATTTTGAATTTATGTCATGCAGAGATAAGAATATTGCAGTAAAATGAGCAGGTCAGTGTGTATGTGTCCAGGTCAGAATAACCTGTCAGCAGCAGCAAACTCAAACAAATCAGCTTGTCGAAGCACTGAAATAGAAAACATATCTGTGTCAGACGAATGGCAAACGTCCATGTCCTTCCATAGAACATAGTGGGAACGTCTGAGCTGTTGCGAGACAGGTTAAGATCAATTTTCAACCATCTGTGCAGCAAATAGCACGAAAACGAAAAGTGTAACGAAAGAGACTTGTTTCAGCGTGCTGCATGGAGGAAATCTGTAGAGATTTCAGTGACAGAGCTGCGTCTGGCTTCATTGTTAGTCAAGTATTGACTCCTTTTTTTTAAAAGACTTTTTAGATTGCTAACAGGGCATTCAGGCTGTCAAAGGTGCAGAAGTCAAGGAGTCAACCCTTATTCTTGCCTTCAGTGCAAATCATTAATCTGCCATGAGCCAAGTGATAACACCATCAGTCTAATATGTGAGTGTGTACACATCTACGTGTGTTTTAGAGCTTTAAGTGTATGGAAAAATGACAAAACAAATACGAGCAAGCCAAGTCTTTTGAGCCTTGCAGCCAAAAAGCATGCCTGTACCTATTTACTCTTCTAGCTGGAAATACAGCTTGAGAGAGGCGAGGTGAACACACACACACACACTTACAACACAAAGTGCTTCAAATAGACCAAGCAAAGTTTACCGTTGCAACAAAGTAATGTGCCACAGAAGCCGTAACAACACCACGTTGTGTTGATAAGATGATATTTGTCATTGAAGTGGTTTAATTTAACATAGACAGTAGCTGTGTGGTTTAAAGTGAGGGCGAAGCACTGACAGACATAAAGCAAATATGCATTAGCCAATCACAGTGAGCTTAAACACAAACCAAAGGAGTGACACCTGCAAAGTTAAACAATGTGTGTGTGTGTGTGTGTGTGTGTGTGTGTGTGTGTGTGTATCTATGTGCAGAGTCTGTAGCTGTATTCACCT
>NW_023339696.1:10274239-10280632 GCF_004916995.1 Morone saxatilis | reverse complement strand
ATGAATGTGAAAACATCCTTCTGGTGTCAAACTCTGCACAGACATCATTCTGCACAGTGACGCTCAAACATCACACTGTAGGAACAAGACAAAGAACATATTGTTAAGGGGAGGGGGGGCTTTAATGTTTTATATCAAATCCCAGTCCTTTTTCTTCTAAAATGTTTCTGATATAGGATCTGATATAAATCTCTTAAACATACCTCTTACAGATATTGAGTTTCACATGGAAATATAATACATGGCGGAGGCTAAAGACGCTCTAACTAATGGATGTTTATCATATATCACAATTTTTTGTTCAGAATCACAATGTGAAAATATTAACATCACTAATCCCTTCCTCCTCTGTTTTCCTGCTCACCCATCTGCTCCATTGTGTGTTTTTATGGCCCTCATTACACATGTTATGGGTATGCTGCAAACACAGCGTTTCACAACTCTGCCTCTGATAGCGGATAGATGGAGAGAAAGAGAACGAGTGAAATAAAGAAAGAAAGCAAGACAAACCGAATGGTTAGACAGCCATTTTTCAAGATTGTTTTTACAGCCCAGATAAGGCCTTTACCTGGATTCTTAATGAGTAAGGGCCGCACCGAACACACCCACACCAACAAACTCATACTCACATGTGGTCACACATAGTCGAGGAAAGACGTTGGCCGTGACCCTGAACTGCACTCCTCCCAAATGAATAGCCGTTGTTCTGGCGCCAAAGGTATGAACCGGCAACACCTTTTCCTACCTCTGCGCTTTCAACAGAACTCTATTCCTCACTCAGCACGCTCTCTGAAAACCAACACCACTTTGCCAAACACACAGTCACCTTTCTGTACTCTCCACAATGCAAACACGAGACCAAATCCTAGCTATTATATAAAAGTGTTTTAAGCCAGAGTTAGACAGGATACGACGGCAGTCTATAAAACAATACTGGTGTGGCAGATAAGGATCGGCCTTCCGTCTCGTAAGGCTGTTAAAACCCTCAGAGTCAGTTAAAGACTCAATAGAGCTTTATGGGTTGAAACTCCCTGAGGAAACATGTAGTTACTGTATGTCACAGGTGAACAACAGAGCTATATCTACGTGCATGTTCAGAAATGTGACAAAGAAAGAGATTTGTTATTGTTTTTAAGAGTTTAAGCATCTGTGTATTTGCAGTGGGAGGCCCATCTTCAAATAGAAAGTATAACGTGCTGTACACTTTATGTCATTATTATCTAAATTGCATGTTTATGCTTGTATCCAATCTCTAAACTATTATGTATAATAAAGCTGATCAAACTGAAACTGAAATTGAAGTATGAGCTCAGCCAATGCAGATAATGTTCTCTCTCCCATCAGGTAGTAAGAAGGTTATAAAGACGTCTTGCGCCTTGCATACATCATTGCAATAGATGAGATCAAGACTTTGTACGCTGCATGCCTCACACACATATTATCTTGCTAATTCAGGAGTGCTATCTCCACTCCAGTACGCTCCTTGAACAGATACGAATCACTAACACTTTAACTGATAGTTGCAATAAAATATTTATTCATGTCACAACAGGACAACATTGCTCCTGCCAAACAGTGGAGTTGCTATTGTTGGGACGAGTTCTGTGTCCGTATTTCTTTTTATGGATGTTTTCCTTCAAGATTAGTGGTAAAATCTTTCTAATCAAGTCTATATAATTAGATGACAGTACAATGAACTTAATGTGAATGAATTTAAGGTAAATTTGAAGTATTTTAATTAATATTTCAAGTGGTAAAATGCACTCTGCACTTTATCATTCTAATACCCATATCTAGATGTCGGTGCACATGTTCCACCACACATCAGAACCACTGTGAGCCTGCTATTATCTTTTTACAGGCTCTCTCCTGGCCTCGGGCCTACAGTACAGGCAGTCTGTTGTATCAGTTGACACCCCCAGCAGCAGCAGCAGCCAGCATCACAGGGCTGCATTCTTGGCTGCAGATAATAAACACGGAGCAGAGTGGACACTTCAGAGCAGGCTCCACACGGCTGAGAGGGGAGGACCACGCACAGCAGAGACCAGACATAGACTGTAGGACTCCTGCAATCAGGGAAACTCCACATTCCTGAGTATATCTATGACACTGTGTTGCAAACACTATTGAGTATAGTGTATTACAAAGCAGCGAAGTCATTGATAAATGCATTTAAGCCCTGCACACTACCAAAAAGGTTTGTGATTAATAGCCTCTAAAGAATTACCTGATGGCCCTTCACTAAGCCATGCTTCTTTAGCTACTCTTGCTACACCTATTTAAAACGAGAACAATGTAAAGAGGTTTTAAATATGCATTTGATGGCTAATATGTGATATTGTGCTAAAAAAAGCGAAATCTGCACCATCTCATGATCACGTAGGAATTGGAAGTAAAGTAGCAGCACTGTTCTTGCGCTGTAGTTTAGAGCTAGTTAGTCCTAATTTTATTAGAACGATGGAAAAATAAGACATAAGACACTTTATTTGTCATTGTAGGCATACAACAAAATTTAGTTTGGTAACTCTCAGTGACCAGCAGTAGCAATAAAAACAAGATAATAACTGTAAATATGAAGAGGTAGGTCCTCTATCAGAACATTTAAAGCAGTAGTAAAGGCGTTTGACCATCTTGTCTGCTCAAATGTAATATATTACATCATGATAACGTAACTCAGTTTTGCTGCTTATCTTATACACTTGGAGAAGTAATATTTATGCTTTATTGTACGTATTTTAACACCGTACCTTTAACTTTTAATGTTACAAGAGAAAAGGCTTTACGTATTTCCTGAGTTTACTTAGATCCAATACTAAGTAGGACAGAGCTGCTAATGGACGTTTGCCGCCAACATTAGAGCAGATAAACACAATGTTTAATCCACTCCTTACACTCTCTGCTGTATTTTTGGTTTTTGGAAAAGCTAAACAAAAAAAGCTTTATATGCAGAGTATTGCTCTTGCTACAGCCGTATGCACAGCGCTTCAACAAGACCTGCCGTGCCTAGGTACGGTTGCTAAGCTATTCTTTGGGTTCAGCTAACAGCCAATTAGTAAAAGGTGAACTTGAGGGAGGAAATGTTTGGTTTTACTGACGATGCAACATCAAATCCAACCATTTTAAATCCAGATCACAGCAACCAGAGTACTGTACGTGCATGTCCACGTCCCAATACATTATTAGTCTATTATTCACAGGCTTCTAGGAAGCCAAATTGAGGGTTAGACCATCCTCGGCATGCTCTGCTAGATGACAGGGCAAATATGTCTCAACACAGTTTATAGCTTGACTTTCAAGTTACCATCTAACAATAGCTTTAGGCTCTGTATCAAAGCTTCGCTGACTCTCCAGTATAAACAGGCTAAAAGTCATAATGCAGCGCGAAGTGAGGCATTTATCACACAGGTACAAGTAGTTGAATTCGGTGTGTGTGTGTGTTTTTTTTGGAGTAGGGAACAATAAAAGCACATTACAGGAGGAGTGTACTTGGAAAATTTAATGACTCTGGCGTGTATGTGTGTGTGTGTGTGTTTGAGTGGGCTGTTATTCATACAGGTTACTCATTGATCCAGACAACTTGAGGGAGTGGTGTACAAGGCAGGGATTGGCTCCGCGAGCATGGGCTCAGCTGCAAGGGGGTTGCATGAGTGAACACAGGCACACACACACTTATTTATATAACAACCCCCCCCCCCCAAAAAAAAGAGGCATATACACTCAGTACTATACATAAGGCCTAAAACTCAAACTTCAGATATGCCAGATACACAACTGTGTTTGCGTACAAAACACAGGCTGACCTTCCTCTCTCAAAGTCACCCCTCCACATCTCTGATGCTTGTCTAAACACCCCTACGCGTTAGAGAGGACGGCCTTTCACAACACACATCACACTTAACACACACTTTGTTATTAAACTATTCCCCGAGTGAATCTCTGACAAAGAATGTGACAGCTCCACACACGTCGCACGGCAGTGAGAGAATACACACACACACAGGAGGAGGAGGAGGAGGAGGAGGAGAGGCGGCATGACCCAACATGTGCTCGGCTCTGATGGAAAACCATCGGACGCTCCATCGCACAAAGACTCTGGGAAGAGGAGCCAGGAAAAGCTGGCATTCCGCGGGATATGGTTGTGTACACTGGACTGAGCTGGAGCTTAGAGGGAGGGAGAGAAAGAGGGGGGCAGAGAAGGGCAAGGAGCCTCAGAAGAAGATGGAATTGATAGTAAGCAGTGCTAGAAAGACAAGAGGGGGATGAAGAAGAAGAGGGATGTCACAAGCATCAGCCAGGACTATACAGAATAGTGACGGATTGTTTATGGGTGACAAGGCGGCTGGTGGTTAGTGGGACCATCCTTCAAACAAACAGCTTCAAGCCTCAAGGCAGAAAACATTTCTCCGTCATGGTGTTTTTGAGTGAGGCTGCAACATCAGAATTTACCTGCTAAACCAATACAATCACACTTTCATCTCCCGGAGATATTTGATGAGCTGCAAGCCGTCTAATACCCAGATAACCTCTGTGCCATATTTTGCAATAACCACAATCAGATCCAGCCGGTCCCATAATCAACTGAACCAATAGGCTTGTGCACTGCAGAGTGGATGCAGATAAATCAAGTCATTCTTCGGGGTATTAGTGGGGAGGAGTGAAGGATCTGCACCATAAAACTGTCAATCAACACAGATTAACAAGGTAACTGTCTCATGATTGGAGTAAACAGTATACTTAAACCAACCATAAATGAATCCTGCACAACTTGCGAGCCCTCCATGCAGCGTGCAGGCCACAACTGGTGCATATCACTTTCTTCTTTGTTATCGGAGCATGAAAGACATTTTGCCTGAAGACTTGTAGAAGAGTGAGCTCAGCTCTCTGTGTGCCACCTCTCTGCCATGATGTCATGTGTCAGAAATCATCTGGCCTTTGGAGTCCAGACCAGCAAGAAAATGTTTTACAACCACACCCACAGATCCATGTGTGGGCCTCTTTGAAAATGGGACATTCAAAGGGAAGAAGTAGTCGTTTGAAATGCGCACATCTGTGGAGGAGCAGTGATGAAGGATGTATTCATAGTTAATGCTGTTAAACATTTACCTGAAATCCTGTCAGTCCTTTCTCTCTGTCACACGGTCAGACACACACACACACACACACACACACACACCAGTACTTTACATGCTGGTGCCTTTCCCTTTAATCAGGCTCCAGTCTGATATCTTATAATAAAACACGTTTTTACCATCGTCCCGTTATTTAAAAGCAGCACATTTACCTGGATATGAAGATTTCTTCATAATTATAGCTGTTTCCTCTCCCGTTAAGTGGTATTACAGTTGGCAAGAGTTGATGAGTCGCTCCGGTTTCTCAGTGTGTCAAGGGTGCGTTATCATCCGTAACTTTTCCAGGTTGTTTCTCTTTGGTGCGCTCCTCTCTCTCTCTCTCTCTCTCTCTCTCTCTTTCCAGACACTCCTGGACGGTCAGCTCTCCAAACGCACCTGGGGGCAGGTAAATTCACTTCTTGTTGAACTTCCTGAACCTTTTCCCGTCTTAATTTCCACTGCGAACCACTTGGGGAGACAGTCTCTTGGGAATGGATACAATCACACCTGCGCTCCTGACGCACGCCCAGTCCAGGAACGGGAGTGGTTTACCGTACAGTCACTCGTGGTGGCCTCACACATATGAAAGCTCAGAGGTGGAATAAAGGCGTGTTTTAAATAAGAATTGCTGTGGGCTTGTGGTTTGAAAAATACACAATGAAACAAATGAATTAAATTGGCTCACTAATCCCGAAATTCCGCCATTGCTCAGGTCTGTTGCGCAACATTCATCCATCAGATTATCAGACATGATAATCATCCTTAAAATCCGACACATAGAAAATAAGTCTACAGGGAATCACTTTATGTGTATGGTATAATTAATTAAGAAGCTCCACATAAATGGTGTGTGTGTGTGTGTTGTGTAGAGAGAGAGGAGAGAGAAGAGAGAGAGAGAGAGAGAGCATGGGTAATGCGGGTACAATTAATGTTTGTCTTATAATATATCTTGTGGCTGTGTTGTGGGCGGCTGGCGTTGAGTTAGCACACATCTATACGTGTGCTCACGGCCTTTAACCTTTAAAAAAATCCGCATGTGTGGTAAAACCTACATCATGTTCATAAGACCTGAAGTCACATCCTGCCGCAAAGAGCTTCTGAGCTGCAGAGACCTCTTGTGGCTGCTGCCCTGCTCTTCCTCTAGGCCCTCTGATCTGAAACTGCTTTGACACATATCATCTGGCATGTCCAGCTCTGAACTCTGAAGCATTCACATTCAGTCAGTAATTGATATACATTGGAAGCATGTTCAAGGTTTGTCCCTCAGTAAACTAACATCCCATCA
>NW_023339696.1:10254069-10274139 GCF_004916995.1 Morone saxatilis | reverse complement strand
CGCATTGCGTATGCATCACTATGACTGCTATGCAGTATAAATAGTTGCTTCTTTCAGATCACGACGAAAAGCATTCAAGCTCTCCCAGTGGTGCACCAGTTGTATAGCAGATTGGCATTAGGCGCTGCTCTGGGGCCGCTGCTGACGGGCTTGCAAGGATATGCTAGTGGCAGGTAAGTTGGGCTTTGCTTTGCTTTGTGTGTGTGTGTCTGTGTGTGTGTGTTTCAGTGAAAGGGTTGGTGCTGGGCTGAGATGCATTGTTTGCGTGTGCATGTTGTATTGTGCATGCATTCTGCTGTGCACATTTTTGTTGTAGTGTGTCGTGTGTGTGTGTGTGTGTGTGTGGTGTGTGTGTAGCTCAGTGTATGTCTGAATATGAGTGTGTGCCAGGGAGTGGAGGAATCTGACACACATATGTTGGGCAGAAGAAACTGTGTGGGTTGAAGGGTGTGTCCGGAGCAGGATTCTCCCCATGTCTCCATCTTTATCTGTTTCCAGATCACATTACTGTACGCTAGTGACACTACTACCACGAACACTGTTGCCTGTAGCGACACATTATATTTATAGGAGCAATGCTGACCCCTGCTGGAGAAATCAAATATTGTGGGGGTTCATACCTCAAGGAAACACACTTGAAGTATGTTCTTATGCTATAAAAATGTGTTTATTTCTGGATGGGCCACGTAGGAAAACCATCTTTTGAACAAAGATTAAAAACTCTGCTGTCTTCACTGAGACTGTACTTGATGTAAATGATGTGTCCTCACAATCAGGCATCCCAGCTAGCTACGCCTTTCACTTGACTTGACTTTTAAGAATTCCAGGCACAGGTCCAGTTTTCATGTTAGCCAGAAAGTCACTGACGATCAGAGAGTTTTCTCACACATTTTGTGGGTTATATACTTGCTTCATGGTGCATGGTTCAATGGCAGGGGGAATGTGGTATAAGATTTATCTCAGATTGCAGGTTTTGGTACAGTAAAGCCTCATATTTATTTTTTAAATCTGTGTGTTAGTGTGTGTTTGTGCACTTGCGCACATCTGTGTTTACGATTGGTAAACATGCCTAAATCAACAGAAAACGCACACTTTGATTCCAATGTAAGCAACAAATTG
The DNA here is from genome assembly GCF_004916995.1 of Morone saxatilis. Lineage (NCBI taxonomy): Eukaryota > Metazoa > Chordata > Actinopteri > Moronidae > Morone > Morone saxatilis. The sequence continues at coordinate 10,273,020 of NW_023339696.1, read as the reverse complement.
GCGGTAAGTTTGCCAGACATGCAGGATTTCAGGCCCAAACACTTTATTTAGTACTTTATACTGTACTATTGAGGGGTTTTTTTCTGTTGTGTTACAACCTGAATCATTTATCACAGCTTAAACCCATATTTAATCTGTATCTCTACTTTCTACAATCTCTGCAAAGGCATTTTTCATTTCATGTATCTTCTAATTTTTGCCTCAAGTGTCTTATAGGGCTGCCCTTATTTTGAAAGCAGTAGATATTTACAGTCTCCTAACACGCACACACTACTACTTTTACGCTTATTGTTGGCGCGTACTGTCTCATCACAACTAAATGGTTAATTTCGGTGAAGATGCCAACAGCAGCGAGTGGTTCATCGCCGTTGGCCCGTGACCAATGCCCTTGTCCACCCTTCCCCCTCCGCCCCCACGCACAGAGGCTCATTCACATGGTCATTAAGTCATTAGGCTACTTATTTATTGATGTCTGCCTCCAGAGCGACTAAGCATGTCAGATGATCTACTGACCGCCTGCTTTAGCCCGTCCTGACCATATTAGTCCATGATTCTGTCTCCACTCTGGATTTATTCACTTATCTACTGTAACTTTTCACTCCTTATGTTTGTTTGAATGGAGATGTGCCTTTTCCCAATGTGACTGCGCTGATTTGTGTGCTTATAGGATGCTGATGCTGGCATTTTCAACACAGTAAGTAACTCTGTGTGTTTCATCAGTAGCCCATAGTGTGTTAGTCATGTGATCGAGCCCACAGGAAGTGTGTCTGAATGTAGCATGCGTATAATTTGACCAGCCCAGTCAAAAATGAGTGCTTTCACAGAAAGGAACCAGTCTGAGAGGACGGCTGCAGAAGGGGAGGGAGGAAAGGAGGGAAGGAGAAATGGGGGGGAGGGAAGACAGTGAGCTCGAAAGAGAGAGAGAGAGAGAGAGAGAGAGGGAGAGAGGGAGGGTGGGGGGTTGTCATCGCTGGCTCATTCCAAGCTCTGGAAGTTGAGAAGGAGGAGAAGAGAAAAATAAGTTGCTGCTTTAAGGGAAGAGAGGAGAGATAGAGAGAGGGTTTGGATCAGTGAGCTGCTCAAATCTTGTGTTGGTTTTTTTTTTTTTTTACCCCTCCCCTTCTCTCTCTTCCACGGGCTCCTAATTTGGGATTTGTTTAAAAGCGGGACTGCGCCCCAGGAAGACTTTTCCTTGCTGGGGAAAGGGAACCCTACTCCCTCTCTCTCGCACTATACACACCCGCACATACACACTTGCTCCCCAAAATGTCTGATTCCACTGTCAACGCTCACTTGGAAGGGATCATATCAGACTTTGAAGGTTAGTTTTTTTTCTTCTCTTGAGCTCTGCTGCTCCACTGCTTTTTTCTTCTTCTTGTCACTCTGTGGAGTGAGGCGCTCTTTAACCCTGCCATGAGGACACTACAGATAGTTTCCACATGTTTGATTGGAACAGAGTGGATCTGGGGGAAAAAATGGAGTGTGAAGGGGTCGTTGACATCTGCGGTGAGCTGTGGTGTTTTGAAAGGGAAATCGTGCTAAAAGTGTTGCTTTTTACTGCTCTATAACTTTTTTTTTAGATGCATGAGTGTGTGTTTGTTATGGCTGTCATGTATGTATGTCATGTAGTGTGAGATGGGTCAAAGAGAGTGCATTCTTTAGAGCGGGATAGAGACGCCATATGAGTGTGTGCGTATACTGTATGTTGAGGAGACAGCAACTGACCACACGGCTGTGAGGGGAACACCTGGCACACCTCCCCCCTCCCCCCTCTGTTCTCTCTTCTCCTCCTCCTTTTCATCTCTCTGCCCCTGGCACACAGATTCCCCCTGTCATCCCTCTCCTCCCACTCCTCTTCCTCCTCCACCTCCTCCTCCCACGGCTGTGCTTCCCCCTTTTCCTCTCTCAGCAGCTCGTCCATCCTCGGCCCCTCTCCCCTCGGGCTGGCTGCTGGTGGAAGGCGAGGAGGATGGGTGGGGGTTGACAGGCCGACACCTCTCCCCCAAACTGTCTGTCTATCTGACTATCTGTCTCCTGTCTCTCATGAACACATAGCCATTAGGAACGCATCTGCACTTTTCCGGAGCTGCTCCTCTGTCAACACCAGTTTGCTTGTGGTATGTATGTACGTATCTCTCTGCCTCCCGCTCCCTGTCTCCCCGTCTTTAGGCCTTTAAAGTGCTGGCTTACACAGTGCAACAGAGCCGAAAGATAAGTGGCATTCAGAAAGGAGAGGCACCATGGCCGAAACAAAAAGTGTGCTTTAACCATGTTGCTCAAAGTCATGCATTCAGACATCCCCAACATATGGGTTACTGTTGTGATTGTCAGTGATGTGTGTTGCCCCTGGTTGGGCTTTGTGTGTGGTAATACCTTGGTGTCACCACCATGCACCATGATGTACGGCCCTGCGTGGCTCAGTGAGTACGGCATGGCACAGACACGGCAGGGATGTGGGTCTCATGAGCCAGCAAGTCGATAAGAATCAGGTTTGGAAAGTAAATCATTTTAAGTACTTGTCTTCCAGTGAGAGAGTAGCTTTGTCATGTGCTTTCGAAAAAAAACTAATTCTAAAATCTTAAAACTCCATTTCCACTAAATTGGATGTCTTATATTCAATTAAATTACTCCTATGCAATAAAGAGGATGCTCTATTTAAATTTGCTTTGAAACCCTTTCCTCCTATAATCTGTAAAAACATTATTATAAAGAAAACATGGACGCCACCTTTTTCGCTGTGTCCTTTATGTCTTAGTACAAGTACATGTCCCTAAGAGACATCCTCCAGAAGTTGTTGTTACTTTTCAGTTAACTAGCTTTCATGACAGCTAATCTTAGAGAAGAAATAACACAAGTCTTTCTTTTTACAGATGAAAAGTTGAATTTAGAAGCAATAAAACACACCCTTTATTGGTGCAGAACACTCACGGGTTTCTGCTGCTACAGCCTTACTTGGTCTGGTATGACTAGTAGCTTATGATGGCCAAAGTTAGCAAACTTTTGATATTGTTGTATAGTGGGTATTATAGTGTTCTCTTCTTGTGTTACTGTCACACTGCTGATCAGCAAAAATACATGCTCTCTCTCTTATTCTAGTTAAAGTTATTGTAACAATTTGTGCACTATGTGAAATATAAGTGTGTGGTGTTTTTGTCACAGTAAATTTGTGAATGGAAGTAGCAGGAGTAAGTCTTTTCAGTGCGTTAACAATGTGTGTTTTTGCCATGTCACTGTGTCACGGACCTCAGCTCATGACGCCAGTGAGCTGAGAGACACAGAAGACAGGATTTTTCTTGCCCTTGAGGTTGATGACCTAAGCTGTGACTTCATGCTCACAAACCGGCACAGATCATTGACCGGGCCACTGGGAAACACCCACACACTTTCAAAGTGTCGTTTTTTACAGCTCCTTCAAAGAAGCCCCTTGTGCTTCCTTCTCGAAAAATTTAAATATCTGTATTTGTGAGACATTAAGTAGTTCTGTATCCAGTGAACCACAAAAGAACCAGATATATGGTTTATGTTGATTCCTAGTTCAAGCATCGGTTCTCTTTCCCTCTCTTTCTCTCTGCATGTCTGCATGTTAAGGGCATTCACTGGTCCAGTGAGAGGAAATTCCACAGGAGTAGATTTCTGTGGTGGGTGAAAATGTGGAGGTAGGCAGTGGAGGAGTGGATCTAAGCTCAGCCAGGCCTCTCTTTACATCTTAACTACCCATCACAAACAACACAAGTCTTGACACTCAATGATGGGATAAAGTTAAGTGTTAATCACTAGGTAAGAATGTGAGGTGTTGATGCTCGGATAAATAAAATAGAAAGTATTGAGGATTATAGATAGATAACACCTTCATGGTCCTATTTAGAGCTGCTTGGTATTGTTCACTCATGTTCATTCATTCTAAGTGTTTTTTAATTATTATAATAGATAAAAAAGGCCACATGAGACATTTAAATTTGTAAATTAGGGGACAAACCTGATTTATGGTGGAAATTTGTTGAGGGAATTCATGGTAGGATCTCAAACGCCTTTAAAATTATTATAAAGAACTGCTGCTGTGGTTTGGGTTTAGTTGGTTAGTTAGTTGGTTCCCTTAATGCACTGAAACTGGGCTATTAAGTATTAGTACTATGTCATAGAACAGAAGAATAGGGTTAATGTGCTATTGATCCCAACCATTAAAGCTCACCCTTGTGACAAAATGGCATGAGGAGTCTCATTGATAGAGCGCGTGTGTTAGAGGAAGGAAGTGTCTTCTGACAGAGGCTGACGATAGCCATCCTCAGGAGTCTCCGTCCTTATCAGCACTATCAGGACGCTCTGTGCGACTCACCAGCTAGGATGAGTTTCCTGCTAATGATGGCAGCACCGAGGGTCACTCTGAGGTATAGTGAACACAGCAGGTCTTTGTTAGGCTTCAGAGTTACTCCTTGCTGTTTTTCTTCCCTGCTGGACACGGTGAGCGAAACCTGCACCAATGCCGAGCCCAAGCAAGACCCCAGAGTTATCAACAGGCACCATGCTATGGCTAAAAACAACTAGCCTGTGATGAAAGATTTTCTTTTGTACATTGAGAAGAAAGTGTGGGTTTTTCTTTCCTACAAGGAATGGAAAGAGCGTTTGACAACTGTAACAGACACTTCCAGAAAGGGAGGGTTGGGCTTTGAGGCTATATTTAAGGGCCAAGCACATTTTGACATGCAGAACCTTTTTAGGCCACTGTGGTAAACTGCAGAGTCTTTTCTCAGAAAGCGTAGGAGCATGAGTGACTTCATTTGTGAGCGTCAAACTGGCCTTATTGTAAAGTTTTTCCCAGTGCTGGTTGATTTGTCGACACCCGTGGTTACCACGGTAACAGCAAGTCCGGTGTAATACTGAAGCATATAGTCATTGAGCAGCTATATCTGTGTACAGTGCAGCCAAACAAACAGTCAGGGTTGGGAGGGTTACTTTCGGGTTACTTTCGATTAGCTCAGCCAACACAAAATATGTAAATATAAGCAAGAGAGAAATGTCAGTAAGAAGTATCGATGCAAGACAATTCAAATAGATAGACAATTTTTTTTTCTGTAACTGTAATAGATTACAGTTACCTTTTTTGTATCCTGATTACATAACTCAGCTCACACGTTATCCGTTACTCCCCAAGCCTTCTTGTGGGTCACCTTGTCGAGCTGACTGCTGCTCACTTTGACTGCTACTTATTTAAATATTTGGAAAAGATTTTACATCCACAGGCAAAATAACGACCGTTGTCTTGGTTGGTTTCAGGCATGATCACCTCAGTGACAAACTCATTGCGTTTACTGTGACTGCTTCACAATAAAAGCCGTCCTGTGTTTTGCCAGTTTGCATTAGCAGTAAACTAACAGAGCTCTGATAAGGTTGTGGGAGAGTGAACAGTAAACAGTGAGGCTGATTGTGATGAAATGAAAATTACAAACAGTACATCTGTTTCACATGCATGCCCTGTTTCCTGGGAAACCATGCGTGAAGGCAATTTGACCCAGCCGAATGGTGATCTTCACTATATTGAGGAGTAATTACAACTTTAAAATACATTGAATGGCTTTAAAAAATGCAGACCAAGTATCAGAAACAAGATTTAATTTTATTAAAATCTTACAGATTAGAACTTGACATTTATAATATTAAGTATAGCAACTGTATGATGGCTGATTGTGACAGTAGTTGCAGTTTGTACTATGTAGCTCTTGGAAGTTTAGTTAGCAGTCGCTTATACTGTAGTGATCCTCAGTTTCCCTCAACAACTGAAGACAAAAGGTAGTACTTGTTGACCCATCCGACTCATCTACTGTCATGCTCAGAGAGGCATAGAGAATGTCGATGTGGTGCTCATCCAGTAACCTTACATGCTACACTGAAGAACAGAATAGCATCATCATATGATTTTCTGGCAGTTTAACCACATTTAAACGTGTGTTAGTTGAAAAACACCACGCTTGGCTGCTATGTTTTCCTTATTTGGCGGTTCTGTCCGCCAGCAAGTTCACGGTATATCACTGAGAATGAAGTCCAAAATTGAATGGGGTTCAAAACTCTTCAAAGCAGATTTTGCTTCACTTTCAGGAGAGAGAGAGAGAGAGAGAGAGAGCGGTTCACATGCTCATTAGTATTATCTTACTATCGTGGTTGAAAAGGCTGTGATCACTGCTGTGGCCTCAGAGGAACAGCAGCATACAGCAGCTTGGGGACATCAAATGGTCCTTGATATCACACACACACACTCATACAGCTATGACCCTGAAAAAACCTACACACACACACACACACACACACACACAGAGCCATTGAAACACAAACACACTACTGTACGTAGTCAAACATAAACATACAGGTGAAGTAATGGTGCCATCATTGTCGCATAAATACACAAAGAGGGAGACATTAATGTGTGACCTCCCCATCTACCTTCATTCATACACACACGCATACACAGATCCCAGGATGCACTGTAGTAAGACGTTAACACAGGCAGAGAGTTTGGCTCCAACTAGGGCAGACCAGGCTGTGTTTGCTTTACTCTACAGCTGTATTTAAACACACACACATACAGAGAGAGATAGAAGTATAACTGACAGGGCCGCTGTCTCCACTGTGTCTGTGAGGACCTCACTGTGCTGGGCTCTTGTGTCACCACAGAGCAGGCACATACCACACAGTTAGCACAATTCTAGGCAAACAGGTCATTATATCAAAATCACAGTCAAACACAGTTTTAAGTGGTCTGTGGCACTTTGAATAAGCTTTTGCTGCTTACTTTCACAGCTCAAGCTTTTGCCCTTAAGGGCTGAGCATCACACAGTGCAAGTAATGTTCATTAAAGGCTGGATGGAGGGATGGCTACAGCAAATTACCTCCATTAGTGGTTCATTTCCTGTCCTTAAGTATCATCCTTAAGATATTTCAAGGCTTTAACACTGCATCCAATGAATTTTACATATAACTTCAATGTGACTAGTGTGTCGTTTCTTTGCTTATATACTTAAAGAGGAACAGAGCACACTGACAACCCTGTCTTCCAGGAAAACTTTCTCAAATAAAATTACATTTTTTCCATGTGAGCAACACAAAGAGCTTATTGTCGGAGATGAAGCGATCTGTGATGCATACGACGTGCATATACAATCAGATTTTTATATCTAAGTCACAATGTTTTTGTCATTGTCTCTCATTGTATCATTCAACGGTGTAATGAAGAAGTGCCAAAACTGCCACATGCAGTTAACGCGCAGGAATTTATGTTTATGGTTTTATGTCTTTCAGAGGATTTACTGAGGACATGGCAAACATTTGAGGACACATTACACAAGGGTCCAACACACAAAGGGAAAAAGTGCAATGGTATAGATGGCACATGTCATATTGATTAATCAGTATGTCGTTAAAGTGAATGTGAGCTCAGACAGTGTGGGATACAGTGGTATTGTTGACTTGTTACTGCCATAACCACACTGAAGAAACATTAACAGCAAGTGATGCTAACAAGAACTGACCCGCTGTTTTCTACATGTATAATCGATGTCACCAAATTAAAGCAGTATTTCACATTGCACTCAGTGGATACTGAGCTGCCTGCTTCTCTGCAGATCCTCTGATATCAGACACTAAAACCTGCTGAAACATAATTCAGGATGTGAAAACAACTGAGTTCCAGGAAGAGGGTCTTTTACCATGCTGGTGCTTTGGCCCGTCAGTCGTGAAGCAGGCCAGAAGCCTGCGCAGGCTTGGGTGTTTATCTGGGACAGAGGCCGGGTTGCTCTAGGGTTTGTAGCTGCTCCGGTCTCTGGGCCGAGCTGAGGCGAGCCAGGTGTCACTCTCACATTTGACATGGGGGCTTACGAGGCCTGAGAAAAAGAAAAAAACTATCAAACAACAACAACTAAAACAAAAAGGCTGGTGATGGAATATTGGCACATTAAACTGGTATGAAAGGAGAGAGCTGGTTTGTGTGGGAAAGGGTCGGATAAAATGTTTGGAGTGACTTTTCAGACACTTAAAATGAAAGAAATGTGCAGCTGCTACCAATTTAAAGCAATATAATTATTTAAAAAAAAAAGAATGTTATGTATTAACTTTAATCTGCTGTTTTTAATTTTTTAAGAGTAATCATCTGAAAATCGGCCGCATAATTAACCACACACAAAGCCAAATAGTTGCCTGAGTATAAAAAATAAAATAGAAATAGATGCTATAAAAACAGAAAAAGGCTATTTTAAGATATATTTGCTTTAAAAGAAGAATTCTACTATAAAACCAGCGAGGTTACAGGACACATGTTTTAATTTCCTTGTTTAAAAATCAATTATGTAAGTATAATTATATTATGTTCATGGGTCACGCGGTCAATTAGAGCGCTCGCGAGGCGTGGTCAGTCGGATAGTCGTCATGTCAACAGGTGCGCGAGATGTCAAGAAGATGTCCGTGTACTTTGATAAAGCCTTCAGCCAGAGGATTTAACAGAGACGGTTTCAGTGCAGATGTGTGTTTGTACCTGACAACGGTATTAAAACCTGCTTGGTGGGAATAAAGGAATATTTTCACCGGCTGGGTTTTTAATCACAAACATCATGCTGTCGAGATACGTGAAGCGTGTGAAATCTGGTAAGAGCGACAGTGGAGTTCATTTTGGGAGGCTGCAGCAGTGTGTTAAAAAAAGATAACTGCAACCATACTTAAAGTGTCGATGCTCGTTGTGGTGAAATGTGGTTGTATGCAGACACTGAGCCATTTTTATACCGACATTTCATTGGTCCCCAGCGTGGTATCGCTACCTGTTGCACTGCTGACTGCTCCTCAGCTCGAGTTATAGTATATTTGGTCCTGCACAAACAGTTAGTCAACAATTAGTTGTTTTTTTTACTTCAAATCAAGCAGGTGTTATCTTCCTCCTTTGATACAAAAATAAATGGTTGCACCAACTTTCTGAAGAAGCGCTCTCTGTGAAGTTTAAGTTGCTGCAGTGTTTTTACGGAGCAGCAGTGAGTTTCTGTCTGATCCAAAACAAACTGTACAATGCCACCACTGAATGAAAAAGTCATGAGAATTATCGCCGCTTCAGGCCTTGATGTTATCTGATTTGTTCTCTTCTTCTCTTGCATAATAACCAGGAGATGTTTTAATAATGAATAAAGTTAAATATCATACAGCTGCTGGTGCTGTGACTCCAGCCAGCATCTGTATGGGCTCAGAGGTTCATCTGTGTCATGTCTAACCACAAACGCTCTGTGTTTTCCAGCGCTGAAACGGTCGTTCGAGGTGGAGGAGACGGATTCGTCCACACACCCTTCTCCCCTGTCTCGTCGGACCACTAACCCCCTCCGCTCATCCACCTCCTCCACGTCCAGCCAGCGCAGCTTCGACCTGAGCTCCCGCAACTCCGACTACTCCTCCACCAGATCTTCCCCCTCCGAGTCCTCCAACCCACGTTCCCCAAAGACCGGCATGAGGCGCGTTGAGTTATCAGGGGGTCGGAACCCTGACACAGCCTCTTCCCGCCGCACAGAAATTTCTATTGAGGTCTCCTCGAAGCAGATCGACAACTCGCCCAGTGCTGGCATCGCCCGCTTTGGCCTCAAGCGACCCGAGGTCAGCCTGAGCACTCGGAGTACTCCCCTGGACAGCTCCTCCAACTCCGTCTCCAGCTCCACGAACAGGCGGGCAGAGCTGAGCGTGACGCGGCCCAGTGAGCCCCCCGCCCCTCCCAGGAGGATGGATGCCCAGCTGTCCTCGGCGCCAGTCTCAAGGATCCCTGAGCCCCCTCAGAGAAGAGCAGAGCCCCCATCCCCGATCCTCGGCCCAGTTGAGGGGGCCCCCAGGAGGCCTGAGATGCCGGTCTTCAGACAGCCAGATGGTTTGGTGGCAGGCAGTGCAGTGGAGAACAACAACCACCCACCTCCTGCCCCTAGTGCCCCCCTGCCTTCCCTGGCAGAGCCAAGGGTGGAGAGGGTGCAGTCCCCCGTCACAGAGCCGCCGCCCACAGCCCGGCCCACAAACAGTGAGTACCTGCTCAGTGCCCTGTTTTCTAAACTGACTCTTGTATGTGTAAAATAAGTTTCCCAGGGTGAACTATCTTCATCGGAGTGAACCGCCCTAGGAGGAGTTAACCCACGAGTGCTTGTGTGTATGTCCTCATTTGAGTTGTATCTGGTTTCAGCATGACTTGTCTTTCTAAATCCAATGACTTGCAACAGTTGGAGAGCAATTACACTGTGATGAAATCATCTGATCATTGTTTTTCCATGTCGCTGCTCAGGTTCTCCTTTTTATGTTTACGGCCGTTTCCTTTTGACTTAATCTTGCAACCGACTCTCACAGTCTTGTTGCAGACGTGTATGCACACACACACAATCAAACATCTACCTTGATTCACGTACAATATATGTGTCCTGTTTCTAAAACCACAGTCTAATCTCAGCCTCGCACTGAACGCTGTCAAATTCGCGTTGAATTTGATAATGACGCGGCGCTCTGTAATTCAGTAGGACACACATTTGAACCTATACTGATTTTTATTTTGTGTTTATTCAGCGTTTCTGCTGTTTTTATTCCACCAGCGGGGCAGCTGTGAAGTAACCGTACCAGTGAGAGCTTGTCAGTCTAGACTAACTGTGAATGTAGGTCAGGGAGGTTGATGATGAGAATCACAGGGCCGCTCTCAGGACAGCAGTTAAAACAACCCAGCTCACTCGGAACTCGAATCAGCCACTGGTTAAAATCTTTTTGTGTGTGTGTTGAATATGCAGTAGGTGCATGTTCTCATTTCTAAATGGGAGCTTTGATTTCATTGATTGTACATTTAATAAGTTATTATTAAGACGCTAGTGAGCAAGTTTGGTAGCTGCGGATGTTTTTGAACTTTTGTGTGTATTCGTTGCTTAGAGGACTTTTGTAGCACTTTTGTAATCACTACTATACTTATTATTTTATTAACATGATATAATAATAACAAAATATATCCTTGTCGAGACAATGCAGTTCGATTTGACCTTTGAGCTACTGCTGACTAAGCTCCCAGACATGTGGTACGGAGATGATGCCAAGCTCAAACGGAGTATCAGATGTTTTTGTAGTAGCTTGCGCCATAAGTATTGGTTTGACTGAGGCGCAACATCAAGAAAGAAGCCATAACTGTGGTAATATACTGCATTCTGGTGAGTCATTGTTCTGGTGTTCTGTTCTTAGGCAGACCGGGTCAGGAGTGGAAGGAAAAGGCCCTTGAATCCAGTTTAATCCAGCCGTCCCACAAAAAAAGCCTTGAATGATTTGACAGGGAGAGTTTTCTTTACTTGCCTCAAATCTAGCAGGGCATTATGATGGCAGGGTCGATGGAGAGTCGAGGCATCCTTAAGTTACCTCTTACAAAACTGCCATGACATTTAGTTTGGATATTCCTAAAGTTTTCCCAGTACTTAAACTCACTCCCTGGTCTCCATCAGAACACCACTATCTGGGCTATCCTAGCTACAGAACAACACCTTTGCTGTACGCCAAGGTGTCTTATGAAACTAAACTCATCCTCAGAGGAAGAAACCGGATATTTAAGGTGACCCCATGACCTCTCTTTTAGCGCCACGCCCAGATTAAACTGTGTCTTTAGCTGAATTAGTTTTACATTACATTTTCAGTGTGTTTATTTCATATGTTTCTTTGCTACCGTGGAGTGTAATGAACTGCAGCCTCCAGGGTCCATTAGCTTTTTTTATTTTTTATTTTTGGTTAAGTATAACTGCACTTGCAAAGCTGGTAATTATGAGCATAGGTTATAGTTTTCAGCGGCGTGCTTTATCTTTTCATTGTGTTTAATTCAAAAGTATTCTTCAATAGAGTTTGAGCTTGGAACCGGTTCTGGTTGCTGTGGGCAAATGTGTCTTTATTTATGCTTTGTTTGGTATGCACTGGCTTCAAAATCCCCACTAAACTTGCAGGTTACTTGTGGTGTTTCCTTCCTTAACCCTTATCCTATTAGTACAGCTCATCTTCACACTGGTATGTGTATGGTATGTGTGTGTGTGTGTAGCAGTGTTATCTGGAGACAGCTGTGCTCATGGGTTCGAGTAGTATCCAGGCGTAGGCGGCTGGGAGGTGATACATTCCAAATCTGGAGGTCATAAAACATAAAAATAGAAAGCCTCCAATTTCCAGTTTTTATGCCGTGCGTTGCCCCTCCGTGTCTCTCTGTATCCACTGCACTTCCTTTGCACACAGCTAGGGATTTACGTTTTATTTCTGCCTCTTGCTGAGGATATTTCCTCACATGTTGAATATGTGAAATGTGGCATCGTGTGACAGTAGGAGGGAAGCGAGCAAGGCAGAGTGGGACGGTTAAGTCTCAACTTCTGCCACGTTCGGCTCACATTACCACCTTCCTGCTCATGCCGCGTGTGGTGGGAGGGGAGGGAGGCCCTGGTTTTAAGAAGCTTGGGAAGAAGCGAGGAGCGGGGAGGAGGTGGAGAGAGAGGGAGGGAAACGGAGGAGGGTCAGTGGACAGAAGGGAAGAGGAAGGAAAAATGGAGAGAGAGCAGGAGAGGAGATCATTTCCTGTAAAGTTGGTCCGCCCAGGGCAGAAAACAAAAAATTGAGAGAAGCCCAGGGCTTTAACCCTCCAGTCATTGGAGCCGCTTAAAACTGCAACCCGACAGCACCACAGCGCTTTGAACGACATTGCCCGAAACTGACAATTTACTTTCCATTTCCTCAACAAGTAGCACACAGCGCAGATTCAGCACAAATCCTTTTTTAAGTAGGTTATTTTACATAAAACACGTTGGGTGTTTTTTTCTTTTTTTTTTTTTAGGAGGACAAACTGAGAATGTCTTCAGTTTGCATCTTTTTTTTGTTTACTTTTGTGTCAGCGCTGTATCCGGTGGGACTTTTTGTGTGGCCCATTAGATTATTGCTTGAGGGCTTGTGATTCTTAACTGGGATCTACCGTCTCTGGGCTCTCGGTGTGTGTGCGTGTGTGTGTGTCTGCGCTCGTGTGTACACGTTGCCGCTCACGCAGAGTTTCTGGCCCTGGGGAGGGTGACGGATGAACGTGCCGATAAGCGATAAGCTGGTTGTTTTGGTGGCGGCTGCAGAGTACAAGGTGCCGTAATGACATGCTCAGTTTCGGTTGGTTTGTCGAGTATAATGATGAGCAGCTGTATCCAGTCTTGTGGCCTTTCAACAGGATGTGATCTCATGTTTACAGACACACACATTCATTCATTCTGTACACTGCTGTTTTATTTATCTTGTGTATTTTTAGGTGTTTCTGTTGATTCATGCACGTTCGCTTAGGCCATAGAGCAAATGATTGCAGATGTTTTGACTTTCCGAAGTTGTGCTGTATCTTGGCGACGCACAATGATTGATTCTTCTCTCAGATCTCTTATATCTTAGAGCATAAAAAAGGCTGTTTACAGTTGATATAGTTATTTATCATAGTTGATTTCTTGTCTCTTTTATTGAATAAGCTGTTGACTCATTGCTCTAATCTTTGAGTGCAGCATTGTGTCGTTTGTTGTGCGCGAGAAGAAGGTAAAAAGATGAATTTCTGTCATGCCGTGTAGTAAAAATGTTATTTAGCAACAATTTTGAAAAAGATTAATTGTAGGTTTTAGTGCCAAACGCTGAATAGTCTCTGGTTCCAGTGACTAAAATGTGATGATTTTCTGCGTTGTATATCATTTTAATCATTTTAATCTTTTATATGTTGGACTGTTTGTTAGACAAAACAAACATTGGCTTGTGATGGTCGTCATTTTGATTTTACTATTATTTATTATGTTTTCAAATAATACCGACTGACACTGAGTTTACGTTTTGATTAAGGAAATTCACCAACATGAAAAAACAAAACGAAACATGTCCGGCTCTGTATCTCTATTTCGTGACAGGAATAAGATGTTTTCTGCCGTTCCTCGTTCTCAAACAGAACATGTATACACATTGTTGGTGAAATGGTGTGCATACATTGAATGTGTCAGCTTTTAAACAGCGCCTGTCTGTCATTAACAGTTGGCTCTGACCGGCATCAATCTTTGACTGTATTAGTATTTTCTTAAAGTTGAGCCTGCACCAGTTTTTGATGATGACTCATTATCTTATGATCTGCTGAGTCTTGTGCTGGCCTGCTGAGCGCTATCCTAGTTTCACCACATTAAAACAGTGTTCGTCTCTTTCACACAAACATAAAGGCCTTTTGATAGGCCTGCCTGGGACTTGGCTACAAATAAGAACTTGTGCATGTCACAAGGGATGGAAATGGTCTGATAAATTGTTAATGTGTGTGTGTGTGTGTGTGTGTGTGTGTGGGTGTGTGTTTTTTGCATGAGGCATACATGCTGTTTAAAAACACTGACACTCGCTGGTCTTTATCTTTTATTTTGTACATCAAACTCGTGCTCATCCAACTTTAAAATACAATCTGACACATTATCATAAACACAGAACACAATAGGAACTGTCAGCGTACAAAATAAACGTGACGTGAAGAAAAGCCTTTGATTGTCTTTGAGAAACTCATCAGAATGCAAAATACATCAGGATGAAATAAGATTGTAATCACATGGTCAAAAAGGAGGGTATTGGACTCATTCCTGTTGGAAGTTTGGATTATTTTGTGCCTAAAATGCACACCTTTCTGAATACATGTTTCAATTCCAGTGTTTCCTTTTTCATTGAATGTTTTGTTTTCAGTGCCAAAATCTGAAGTCGCTTCAGTGTTCCCAGTTGACTTACAAGTTGTGCTGGTCTCATGGTCCTCGTTGTTCTACAAAGCTGCACCATCACACCTTGGTTCAGACAATATCTGGGAACATTACTCTCTCTCATTTCTTGTGAAGGATTGAAAAATAAACGGCCAAAAAGATAATTAACAACAAAATAAATATTATGAAACAGTACTTGGCCACACAACAAAGACTGCATTGACATGGTCTGTTTTCTGGTCTGCTGTTAATTGCTGGTCTGTAGTAGGTTTCTGGTCTGTAATAGTTTTCTGGTCTGTAGTTGTTTTCTGGTCTGTAGTTGTTTTTCGGTCTGTTGTTTTTTGGTTTGTTGTTTTTCGGTCTGTTGTTGTTTTCCGGTCTGTTGTTGCGTTGGTTAGAGGAGTACTTCTCCTCGATCACAATAAACAACAGCAGTCCAAGGCAAGCAAGGTTACCCCATGTGTTTGTGATGGAGGAAAGGTCGGCGCTACTTCCAAAGCGGTTTCTGAGAGTCAGCAGCGGCCGTTGGTTTTCACTCAGTGAAAACGCTCTGATCTGTCTTAAGAGGTTAGGAGTGATCTGGTAGGTGTGATCTGGATCATAAGGGGTCCCCTGATGTTCAGAAGTGTCATAATGCTGTGTGATATACACTTGGTCTATCTGCAAACCTCCACGTCCTGTGTTCTGCTCCTGGACTCTAATTATGATCCTGTCCCTGTTTTCTCCCGAATACTCCCTCTGGGGATTGGCAACATAAGCTGGAAGTTGCATGGACGTCTCTTGATAGAGATTTCCAATAGTGAAGTACCGGTATCCATGAGGCAGTGGGTCCAGTAGCCCCTCATAGTTGCCGTAATGAGTTTGAATCCATAGTCTTCCCACGTTCGGGTTCAAAGGTCAGTCTTATGAAAAATTGTTTTTGTCCATGTTTAACTGCGTTGGCAAACCAAGTGGAGCCAGAAATCAAGACTGTGTTTGGGCAAACGATGGGACCGAAAAGTTGATTTTTCTTCAAAAAAATCACTGATTGATTTGAGCCTCGTCACCGCTGACACAAGAGTTCAGGAACAAGGAACAGAAGGCCTACACAAAGCAACTTCGTGGCAAACTCTTCCTGACATCTTCATCATCCTGTATACATATTTAAAAAAAATATTGCCAGCATTATTCGTACATACTGTACATTCTCCATCCACACGTTACAAGAGATGAGGGACAAAAACCAAAGTCGTCATTCTGAGCAAAAATGTATTCCAAAGTTCGTCTGAAGTTAATATCAGCAGCCTGAGTTAATCAGAATAAATATCCTCCAAAGTTAGTCTTTTTACTACGAAATACATCAGAGCAGTGTTTCCTTGTTAAATTGCATTGGAGGGATAATAAGTAGACAACACTTAGAAATAAGTCTTCACCATTCATGTGAAACGGCGTCATGGTAAATTCAAAACTAGCGACCAGAAAAAAGGAGAGTTTACCTTCTTTAATCTGCTGCAGTCAGGTTTCTGGTCTGTGTGTTTGTGTGAGCGCACGCAGTTATCGTTTCTTTAAAAATGAAACTGCTGAAACTTCCTGGTGTAGTTGCTGGTTGTTTCAGGAAGTTTGACAATACAGCTGTTTGCATGAAACAAACTTCTGTTTTTATATTCGGGACTGGAGTGTGTCAGAAATTGACAACAGGACAAATGGGTTGCGAGACGAGGATGACCTGAGACAAAAGTTCTCCAGCTTTGAACCAAGGACGAAGTGGTTTTTCATCACTGGGTCACCGGAATCGGAATCGGAATCAGAATCGGGTTTATTGCCAAGTAAGTTTTTACACATACAAGGAATTTGCCTTGGTGCATTGGTGCATAAAAATCATACAAAAATAAACCAGAAGTTTAATACTGACTTATCCAATATTTTCCCATCTGTAAGAGATGATATTTTCATCCATTTTAAGTCTTTGTAGAAATTCTGGTGACGCCCTTTTTAAGACATTTATGATTAATACTACGTCAGAAAATGCAGGTTCAACAATTGTCAAAATATAAGCAGTAAAATAAAATTTGGGACCAATACTAATTTGTTCTTCAAAGCTCATAACACTATAGTATGCTTAATTCGATCTACTGTGCCTGTAGAACAAGGAATAGTTGAAGTTGATCTTCATGATGATCTAACTTGTGCTCATCTATTTCTCTTGAACTTAAAATAAAAACACTGACATGAGTATGGCTGACACATTGTAGTTTAATAAACACAATATTCAATACGCCAGAAACAAACAAACAAAACAAAATCACAAGAAAAATCCACTCCTGTTTTTTAAAAAGATAATCCATTGTCAGTGAAGTTTATCCTTGTCTGACCATAGAGCCTTTCATCTGTCTTATTTGTTTTACATCAGAGCAATTTCCATTCTCTTCATCTCTAGCAGACACAGGATGAATTGGCAGTGAGTCACTACTATTACTGTAGATTAGACACTGTTGCTTAAATGAAGCCTGGCACTTTATTACCATGTCAAAGCAATGCATTATCATATACAATGAAAGCCATTTTCCCAAAGCTTTGCAAATAAAGATACATTTCAAACAGCAATTTTGTAAATAGACCTATAAAAAGCTCAACATGATGTCCAGATGTGTTTTTGGTGAAATACAACCCTTTAGACCTCCTTATTGTTATAACATTTAAAACTGTCATCTTGATTTTGATCTTTTATGATGTTTTTGTAATTTTTCCAGACAGGTAAAGTCTTTCCAAATGTTGTTATTTACTGCAGATGTTTCAAACGGTGTGATATTCAAAAAGGTCAAAGTCTGCAGGTTTTCAGTCCAAGCAAACATTACACCACCTTAATTTACTGATTACCTCCTCCTCTGTCTGGGAACATATGCGGATCACTGATTACTCTGGTCCTACAGTCTGAATAAAGTGTTTATAAAATAATATTTTCCCATCCGTAATGGGTGATATTTCCATCCTGTTTAATAGTTCAGAGATCTCAATAGTATGATAAACTCTTTCTCTCTTCCTTTCATGTGATTGTAGAATAAAAAATAGCCCTTCATAGCACACAGTTTGAGATGGGTGGTTTAAAATATTTCACCCTTAATCACAAGCATATTATACGGAGCCTGTATTTCAATCTTAACTGTACAACATTTACAAACTAGAAGAGTTCTCTCAGAGTGCAGATCTCTGCCAGGCAAAAGCTCGTATGTAAAGCACCTACCTCAATGCCACCACAACTGCCAAATACAACTCATAAAAACACATTTTGTTTGTATAGTATAGTGCTGGTCTTATATAGATGTATGCAAAGTTTTTAATGACGTTTTTTTATAATATAGTCTTAGTTTTCTTTAATATAATAGTGTAATGGTATTGTAACTGAACATCCAGGGTTTGCATAACTGTATAACTTAATACGGAAACAATAAACTGGGTATATACTGCTAAATTTAACATAGCTGTTTATAACATTATTTATTTTGAACATTACAAGCAACCAGGCAGGTTAGTAAATATAGAAACTGCTGTTTGACGTTGCCTATTCATAGATCGGCCCCTGTGTGTTCCAGCGGAAGTTGTGGCTATTCACAAGGTTACTCTTTTGCCATAGAGCTGAGTACATCGGCTCCCAGTAACTGAATTTAATTCCAACTAGTAACCAGTGTCATGTTCAGTTTCTAATGTTGATCACAAACCAAATTTCACTAAAAGCAGTGCAGAATTAAATGAGTAACGTGATTTTGTAGGAAAGTCTGCATCTCTCAATACACCATGTAGTGTTTTTTAGTAGCTCTCCAATATGATGACCGTGCAGATGGATAGTGGTGACCATAAGAGCGGCCAGTGAGGTACAGTGTCAGACTTTAATGGATCATAACATTTCAGGACTGGAATTAATCTGCAGAGGCTCTGGTTATAGATGGGACCATCTTTCTATGGGTTTCAGGTTTGGAGGCACAACTAGGGAGCGGCAGTCGGCATAAAACAGAGCAGGCAATAAAATGAGTTTTTTATGGTTTTTCAAAAATTGTGAATCATCAATCCTGAGTGGTCATAAATGTGCATAAAAAATATGAGGCTGATTGGTCCAGTGGTATGTGAGATTAGCTGCAGACAGATACACACATACACACGTGACCAAACTCATAACCCCTTACAGGCTTACACCTTAGGGAGATTAAAAGCTACTATAGCAAACAACAGCACAATAACAATACATACAAAGGCAAAACAAAGC
>NW_023339696.1:10253306-10253989 GCF_004916995.1 Morone saxatilis | reverse complement strand
GATCCCAATGACTTTGTCTGTTTTCTGCTCTGTTGCTTTGTTGGTTAAAGTAACCTTGTAGGTTAAATGAGTATCTTTCCTGGAACACAATACACAACAGCAGTCCAAGGCAAGCAAGGTTACCACATGTATTTGTGATGTGCAATAACTGAAAATCCTCAATGTTTTGTCCAAAATGGTTTCTGAGATGCGACAGTGGTCGTTGGTTTTGTCCCACAGAAAACTCTCTGATCTGTCTTAAGAGGTAAATAGTGATCTGGTAGGTGTGATCTGGATCATATAGTGTCCCCTGAAGGCCATAAGTGTCGTAATGCTGTGTGATATACACTTCGTCTATCCGCAAAGCTCCATTTCGTGTGTTCTGCTCCCGGACTCTAATTATGATCCTGTCCCTGTTTCTTCCTGAATACTCCGTTGGGGGATTGACAACATAAGCTGGAAGTTGCATGGATGTCTCTTGATAGAGATTTCCAATAGTGTAGTACCGGTATCCCCGAGGCAAGATCCTCTCATAGTTGTTGTAATGATGTGATCCATAGTCTCCACTGTTCGGGTCAAAGGTCAGTCTTATGAAATTGTCATTGTCAATGTCAACTGTGTTGGCAAACCAGTGGAGCAGAATCAGACTGTGTTTGGGCACAGATGGACCAAAGTTGACCCTCATCAAATCATTGATTGAATTG
>NW_023339696.1:10246761-10253209 GCF_004916995.1 Morone saxatilis | reverse complement strand
CTGACATCTTCATCATCCTGTATAGATATTTAAAAAAAATATTGCCAGCATTATTCGTACATATATTCTTAATCCGTACGTGTTTGTAAATTGAGATAGGTGACAACATTTATAGTCCTCGTTCTGTGCAGAAATGTATTCCAAGTTAACCTGAAGTTAATATGAAACTACAGCTGCAAAGTTACACTCCTTTTATACTACAAATTCCCTCTTTCTCTTCATGTTTCCACAAACCGTAATGGAGGGATAGTAAAGCAAAGAGGAGAGAACACTTACAAAGAGAACTTGAGTCAAAAGCTTCACCAATCCTGTGAAATAGTGTCATGGTAAAGTTAAAGTAAGAGAGCTCACCTGCATAAGTCTGCTGCGACCAAGTATCTGATCCATTTAATCTGATCTCCGTGTTTGTGTGAAAGCAGGCGTAGCTTGGTAACCATTTCTGTGTAAATGAAACTAGTTAAACAAGTGTTGCTTTTAATAGCCCTGTTGCAACTCTAGCAGCGACCAGCAGGAGATGCTCTCACACAGGTAGTTGGTCTCACACACCTGGACGGTGTCAGACCTGGAGCTCGTGAAAGTGTCAGTGCTCCTTTTAAAGCCCATTACGATGTACATTTAGAAACACACCGATCAGCAGATCAGCTGTCTCACTCGGTTTGTATACATACAGCACATGGCACAGTTCAGTGTGGGGGAGCTGTTTTAAATGTTTGTTTTTTGTTTACTATAAATCATCTAAACCAGGGAAATGCTTCCGCTTTTCCCAGAGAAGTGGATCCATGTGACACCTCCTGTAACACACACACACACACACACACAGATGCGTACATACAGAGACAGATCTCTGGATATCCTGTATGGAGGCTGTGGTAATTCCCTCTGGGAAAGGCAAAAGATTCAAAACACACACACACAAAGGAAACATTTAGTTTCTCTGTGGTCACCACCCACATCTTTCACATGGGGAGCACAAGAGCATTGTACAAACGATCCTGTGTGACGATGCCCTCGTCATTTTTCTGAAGGTCTTTTTTTAAACGTCTATTGTTTTAAAGCACTAAAACCCACTGTATGCTAATTTAGCAAACTTGCAGGGCACAAGATGTCTCTGTGTGTTCCCTTTTTGATAGCATTGTATTATAAACACAAATGTTCATACACAGCATTCACTTCACTCTGCAGGGACCAGACAGTAATGCATTTAATATAATGCACCCAGTGAGTCATGCTACTTCTATCCATCATGTTTCTGTGTTATGAAAGACCTTGGACAGCTGTGAGGAGCAGGGGTCAGCCAGGCAGCCCTGTACTCCGCCTGCCAATACATGACACCATCTTGGCTCAGCGCGGGCCTAGAAACATCAGCGCCTGCCATTGGCTTTCTGTCACTCCATCCCCCGTCTCCTCAAGATGAAGATCGTTCTATCTGAGAAGGCCATGTCCCCAGCAGGGCAGCAACTCCGTAAGACAGAAGCACGCCAAGTTATGTCGGATCAAACAAACGATGGTTGGCTCGCTCTGACTGCATGCAGGGTTCACTCAGGAGTCAGCGTCAGTTAAGAAGAAGCTTCGAATTGGAGAGAATGGAAATCTTTTTTTAACCTATTAATAACGTCATGTGTCAGCTTACAGTACATCGGTTTTTTTAAGCCGACACAGACTTAGCAGCAGTTAGCCTGCAGAGATAAGTTGCTGGAAAGTGACGAGAGAAGTGTTTAGAGCTCGCAGTTGGCACAAAGCGGTTTAGCCCATTCATTTATCTTTTCAAACAACAGTGTAGCTTTTGCTATGACACACTGGATTTCTGTGTTACATGTTGTTTTCCATTGAAGACGGACGAAGACGGCAAAAACACGTTGCGTTTGTTTGCCTCTGTTTATTTGATATAGAAATAATTTTGTTTTGTCTGTTTCAGTTTACAACACTGTGGCTTCTTTTATTTTATGTAGAGATGTGTGGACGGAGTCAACACAGTGCTTGTGTTATATCCTGCTTTGGTCATGTCTGCATGATCCACAGGAAAGCTTTGTAAAGAACACAAATCTAGGCTTCAAGAACTCCAGTGGGATATGCTGTTAAATACACAAAAATGGGGCTGAGGCGATTTAATAACCAGCTAGCCGAGACCAGTAAACTCGATCTAGTAGCTTCTAAACCCACTAGTAACTCCTGTCAGTTTTATCTGCACTTTCCAGTTTAAACACCAGGTTTTTATTGGGGGTGATAAAGTGGAGTTTCAGAGAAAGGGAGATGAAAAGAGAGAAGAGAGAACGGTTTTAAGACAGGGGGGCCCTTAGTTTGGGGAAAATGTACCGTGTCCCGCATTGTAAAACTAAATATCACTAGGGTTTATTTCAACTCCTTATTTGGTAAGACCTGTTTTTTTTTTTTTTTTTATCACACTTTGATCACAAATTCAACACACATACACACAAACACAGATGGCCCTACCATGTGTGTGTTCAAACATACTGTAAACAGGTTATGGAACGCACTTTAATACTGATGCCTCTGTATGACATACATAAACTAATAATGATAGATACAATAGATAAGAACATTCTATATAGTTGCTCTTAATGTCTGCCACCAGGTTGGATTTGGTCAGATTCCTCTTGAAATCAATGAATCACGGTGGTGGAAACATGACCACTTTTGTCCGCAGGGGCTGCCAGAATCAACACGGAGTTAAAGAGCTTTAAATACTGTATGTTGCTACAGTGCAGAATTTTGAAGGCCCATGACGATGCCTCATTTTGGTCAGATGGACATGGTATAAATTCTGCACTGGGTGTTGCAGGCATTCGACACTGAGGTGCTAGGAGAAGAGTTTATCTTGGCGTTTATCTTGGCAGCTAAGGCTATGTAATAAAATAAAGCAAATCCTTATTTGTTGCCCTGTTGTTTTTTTTTCCAGAAATGTGACTCTTCACCTGGAAGAATGCAGGTGGTGCCCTGTGTGTGCATATGTGTCTGCTCGTGTGGCTGTAAGGTTGCACTCTAGCCCCTTGCACCGGTGTATAATTATACTTCCTGTGAGGCTGGAGACAGCTGTTTCCTCTTGTCTGTAATCACAAAATATACATACCCCATAAGAATAGTAATTAGCCAAAGTAATTGGTTTGCCCTTTTTTTTTTTTTTCTTTTAGAAAAAAAGTGACAGCTGCCAAAAATCAACTGCAACTGTTGAGGCACCTTTTGAGTTTTACTATCCATTCTTCTCAAAATTATTAGATTAATTATTATTATTATAACTGTATTTACTGTTCTGTCGTGCAAATGGAAAATAATTTGATAATAGCCTAATAGATAATACAGATCTTTTTATATCACGCTAGTAGTGTTTTTCTGTTGATTGGAAATGTGTTTGTGAGGATTTTATTGCTGGGTTATTCACTGTTGCCAAAACATTTCAGTTCAGTTACTGTGGAATTATGCAATACCTCAAACCCCAGCTTTTTTCCACATTTTCTCCTTTTTGAGAAAGAGCAAATGTCTCCATATCCTTTGCTCATTCTGCAGCACATATTCCCCAAACTGCGTAGCCCTGATTCATGGCTGGTGGTACTGATAACCCAAGTGTTTGTTAGTATGTTGAAAACTAAAAGCAAATTTGATCAGCGCACTGACTGATGTAATGACAAAGGGGGATCCCAGGAGTTTGATGTGATGTGTGATGGGTTTCAGCTCTGTGTTAGAGGAATGAGTGGGATGCGATGAATGCAAACCCTGAGGAGCAGATGAGAGGGTCAGGCCAGGTAATTAGTGTTGTAAATCATCCCGGGAGTTGAGGAGAGGGACATTGAGCTGGCCCAAAGGTTGAAGTCAGCCTGCTGCAGTGTACACACTCACTGCCTTTTGCTTTCTAACCACACTGTCTATGTTTGTAACTCCAATCACCCAACTTCTTTATATCTCAGTTAGTTTGTCTCTCTCCTCTTAAACAATCTTTAAACTCCTACGTTTGCTGTACTTGCTCTGCTAAAGTTGCCTTTTTTTTTGTGTGTGTCTTTGTTAGAGTGTGTAGGGGGCGGGGGTTTAGTTGAAGGAAGTGGGTGTGTCTCGTTGCCTTGCGTGCAGAGTCACATGACAGGCATGGGTGGGAGGGGCAGGCAGGGAGCCTCCAGAGCCACAGCAGAGTTTGGCCTCTCACTGGAGCGCTGCACTTTGGCAAGGGACGACTCATACCCACATACACATACACTTAACACACGGTGAGTGTTTTGCATACTGGGAGAGTATGTGTGTGCGTGCGTTGGTCTGTGTGTTTGTGTGGCTGTGTGTGTGTGTGTGTGTGTGTGTGTGTGTGTGTGTGTGATATGCGTTTGTACGAAAGTAGTTTGAAAGGGGAGTAAATATTTTTTCCCTCTGGTTTTTTTGCTTCCCTAAGGAAGAAGAGATTTGATCTTGTTGTTTTTCACATACCCTTTACTTGATTAAATATCTCTGCATGCCTTCCTATTACTTCTGACTCCAGGAGACCATATCATGTTTTTGTATGTGTCTACAGTTGTTTTGTAGAAATTTAGTGTCCTTGGCTTTAATTACAAATAGGGTTAATATGAAAAGGAGGCTTTTGTGTTTAATATGTTTGGCCGCAAAGGGAAAATTGCTTTTTGGTTCAGGTTTTTTGCAATCCAAGTTTATCAATGTTTTCCGCATTTATGTGGTGTGTGTGTGTGTGTGTGTGTGTTGTGTGTGTGTAATTACCCATTGTTCAGGGTTTGCCATTTCCCTTCTGTCCTTTTCATCCCCTTTAAATGTTGTTGGGTGTCTTGCTCTCGCGTGGCAAGCCTTTGTCCAATCAGGTCTTTGCAGACCAGACAGACCAACCCACACACACCACACAACCCACACACACACACGACACACACAGAGGGAATTGTTTGCCGTCATGTTTCTAGCACTACGCTTGTTTTAATTTCACTTTCTGTTTTTCTTTAGCGTTTTCCTTTTCCTCCTGACGTTGTCCAACACACTGGGACACGTTCAGTTGTTTTCTGACAGTGATGGCATTACCAAGCCTCATGAAAGTGAAAAACTCCAGGAAACAGTCGGTCCTGTGTGTGTGTGTGTGTGTGTGTGTGTGTGCGTGTGCGCAGCAAAGTGAAAGGTTAGCTCCACACATGTGGTTAGTAGGCTCCAGAAAGTACGGAAGGGAATCATTTCGTTTAGTTTCTGCTTTGGAAAGAACAGTGGAGGAACCCTCTTAGCTAATGGTAATCGGTGGAAAGTAGTCCTTATTCCTTTCCAGTGGGAAACATTGAATATCACGTTTTGACCAAAATCTCTATTTTCTTTGTTCTGTTTGAGCTGTTTTGTTCACCCCATACATCTTCAGTTTCTCTTGTAAGTTTATTTGTTCATGTCTGCTTGTACGACTGTTGTTTAAATGAGAAGGTGATTGTTTGAGCCCTTCGCTAACTGGATGATGTGGCAGCAGTTAGAACAAAGCTGAGCCTCAGCATTATATCATCCAGGCTTTGTCTAGGGTTGACCTGAGGAATACAAGGCATTGCTCTCTGATGATATCAAACCAATGGAAAACAGCAGCCACCCTGCACCTTTTCAGAGAGTCACCCGCCTCTGTTTTGCCTCACAAGCCGCGCATGCTCACACTACGACACACACACACACACACTAACACACACAGAGCTGTTGAAAGGAGCTCTGTTGTGGCCCCTGTGTATTGCCAGGCAATAACAGACAGTGGCCTTTCAGCAGTGTTTGATGGGACGCTGAAAAGGTCATCGTTACCTTCTCTATCTTTTGTATCTTTGGTGTCTTTGTGTGTATGTGTATGTTGCGAGTAAGCCAATAAGTCACTGCAGTAAGATTATGTATCTGTTGTGGAATTCAGCATCCTGGCTTTGAAATGCAAAATATTTCACGAATGTAACCTGAGCTCTGCAACTTAAAATCGATAAGGGTTTCATCTGTGTAGCTTTTCATGCTGTACACTCTCAGAATAGCAAGTTTGAGGTTTCTAGTGTGTGACTAGGCTTGGACATTTTGTGTTAATTATAAGGGGAAGGCTGTAAAATGCGAGGCATGAGAAGTTGTCGAAACAAAATGTTTTCATTCAGTTGACAGAATCTTTACTGTCTGTCATCTGTACACCAACAACTATAATTTGTTTTAGGATTTTCTCTAAAAGACATGAAGGACTGTAATACTGTATTAAGAGATAGTAGCACACCTACTTTATCACATGCTGCGTTGTGAAGCTCAGACTTCAAAGGAATTCCCAATATTAGAGGCCATAGTCATTTACTCATGTGTAACCTGGATTTCAAAAGCCGATCGTTATCAATGGTTCTTCTGAAGGTATTGTCTGCCATTGTACTCTTGAACTTTATATGTGGGTCAGTCACACTCCATAAATACTGTTTCCCAAGGCCTGGAGAGGCCCAGTGACAGGCTTTATATCTCTCTCACACACACACAC
>NW_023339696.1:10241260-10246695 GCF_004916995.1 Morone saxatilis | reverse complement strand
CACACACACACACACACAGATCGTGGAGTGTGTCAGAGAGCCTGAGGACTCCTGCTGGTCGTGTTGCTGATAGACTGATGGACGTGCGTTTGTGCACATTCACGCATACACAGAAACATTTTCTCGGTGGCCTTGGAGACATTAAGCCGTCCAGTCTCAACACTGGAAGACTTCTTAGAATCAGTGAATGCCGATTTTTAGTTAAAGTCAAGCAAGCGTTCATTCATACTTCACACCTGCCAGGAGTTCTACAGACCGCTCACCTCTGGGTGGAAATGTTTCCTGAGCCCTTACAACTGCATGTGAAAATCTTGTTTTATATGAGTTTGACTTGACTTGACTTTTGTCCCTGATGTGAGGTGTGTGTGTGAGGACAGAGGTCAGATTTCCGAGCCCTCCGACGCTGTTTACCCACACTTGCTGTCAGCCAACCATTTCACTGATACACTTTGACCCGTGCAATAAGATGACGTACACTGGCTAGCTGCCACAGCCTAGATAATGACTTTAACAACTCCTGTCAGTGAGCAGCTAGCGGTTAATAGCTAGCCAGCTTATTATTCCGCCTCTTTGCAAAGAAAATTGCCTCAAAAATTGGCAACTTCCTGATTCATTTAGCCGCTGTGTAAACACACTTAGGGGTTAATGTTGAGCACTCGCTTTGGGCTGGAATATTGTTTTGTAAGGCTTACAAATTTGGACGACACTTATGTGCGGAATGTAGCATTGCAGTGGAATCGGTATCCTTAAATGTAGACGTTCGATTAGAAATGAAATAAATGAGCCGTGGATGGGGCGAGACAGAGGGAGGTGCTTTTGTTTTTCATAACCTATGGATCAAACCTGGCAAAATGCACAGTTCTTTTTCTTGCGAGCTGCTCGGTTTTAGAGCCTAGAAAGACAACAGCTCTCTTGTGCACCACCGCAGTGTGGAGACTGAACACATTCCTCTGGCAGTCTAGACAAACCTGTGGGCTTCTGCTGTCATTACTGCAATTTACAAACATTTCTCAACTGTCTGTAAAGTAACGCTAGCTACTTGCACCGACATGGATACAGCTTGGACCTCGTAGACTCAAAGTCCCAGGATTGTATGAAGACTGTTAGAAATAAAGTAGCGTGAATCTGTGTGAGGAAGTGGCAGGTAGTTGTCATGTATGGCTTTTTACAAACACACACACAGTACTGCACAGTGCATGCAAGACATACAGCAGTCATTTAATGAAAATAAGAGAGCACACAGTTATCTAACACAGGGACAGATGCACACACAGTGTCCAGTGCCAGGTGACACGACGAGCGAGTTGGACCCTGCAGGGGTCAAAGGGCACATTACTCCAGAGATCTGAACGCTGAGCACTCTGGGAACCGGGCCTTGCTGCACAAACACGCTGACTTTAATAACACAACAGACCATATTTGCACTGCCACCACTCCAATTTCCCCCTCTTATTAAGGGATTCACTGTCAGAGGGTGGGAAAAAGTGTTTGGGTGTGTGTACATGCGTGTTTATGTCCCTCTCCTGGGTCTGTCCCAAACCCATGTGGTCTGGGGTATCTAATAGATCCTGTGCTGGAGGGCTGCTCGGTTCAATGCAATTTAATGGCCACATGCACTTTATTTTCTGTCAGTTGTTTGTACAATCTTCTCTTCTCAGGGGGGAAAAAACAGCTGTAAAACAACAAGCTTGAGAATCATTGGAAGGAAACAGAAACCTTTTTTTTTTTTTTTTGATTTTATCACATTGAAGAAGATTTGCAGCAGCCCTCACGCTTCCGAAAGAAGCATCTGGGTCACCATCAAAACAAATGCAGCCAAGTTAAGATGGGACTAGACTACAAACCTCCTTTGTCCTGTCTGGGAATGTAAATAAGGGACAAGAGGAGAAGATGTTTTTAAAGAGGTCTCCATAAAAAGATTTCAGACCAGAGAAAAGATGCAAAGACCCTATTAATAGGATTAGTCCACTAATGTGTGTTTTGGCATGGCATGGCATGACTTGACATAAAATGCATGCATTCAATCCCCTTCTCCGCTTGGTGGGATTGTGCATAGTGATGGACCTGTGTTACATCCACAGAAACTTCACTTTCAATGTGATTTTTGAGTACATGTATAATCTAGTTATACTTCAGAGCTCAGAAATACTGCTGTTCAAGTTTGTGGCCAGAAACTGCAGTTTATTTTTACCCTGAATACGTTATAATTAGGGTTAAGTGATTTGCAAAAATAAATATTACGATATCATGAACACTTTTTTTCCAATGTGGCAAACGTGGACAACTTAAGTTGATCCAATACATTGATGTTCCCTTGTATTTCAGGACTCAATACAATTGTGTATCATGTTTTTTTAATAATAACAAAAGTAGCACAATGCTAAATAACTAAATATATTAGTTTCATTTCACCGTATCTTGATGACTCATCATGAAAGTATTTACAGACTGTAATTTTCTTTCGAGTAGAGTACAGGAAAGGAAACATTACTTTATATCATGGCTCATTAAAATAGCAGAAAATAGTTTGTACTTTCTACATACTGTATCACACGGTCATAAAAGTGTCTAAATAAAGAGAGTTTTAAGGATTCAATGAGTGAATCGCTCTTCTAGGTATAAACTTATCTTGGTCCAAGTTTCCAGTCTTTATCTTTCTCTGGATTCCTCTCTTGTGATTCAGGTCAGTTTGTACAGAAGGTCAAACCACTGGTTTGTCATAAGGGGACTAACCTCAGCGCAATTCTTTTCCAACCTAAACTGGGAACATGACCTCTGACCTGCTCGCCACGCTGTCAAGATCAACACCCTGGACAGCTGAGGCATGGCTCGGTGGTTTTTGACCGCATCTCCACTAAACATAGACGACACAGTCACAGTGTTCTCCATGGTTCTTCGTAGTTTCAGTGCCTTTGAAAAGGCAATGAACGGGGGACATGTTTAGCTGCTTTCAACTGTATTTACATCCCTGTGCTTGTGTTTGGAGGCCTGTGTGTAGTTAGTGAGGAATGGCCCTAAAGTGGAATAAATCATAAACGCTTTTCCACCCCTCCTCCACTCTACACTCCTTCCTCTGTCCTCTTTTCCTGACCTTATCTTTTTTACACCCCCCCACCCAAAAGTCCTCTTCCTTTGTGTTTCTCCCCTTTATCTCATGCTTATCCCTGTACTCTTGCCTTCTTATGCATCTTCTTGACTCCCTTTTTTCTTACCACTTTCACTTCTTTGTCCTCTTGCGCTCATTTCTCCTATTTTCTCCCCTCCAAAATGCTTTGTGGTATAGGAGACTGCGGGCCATATTTACAGAAAGCGAAGCAATCTGATACTGCTGGAAGCAAGAAAAAAAATTTATTCTTTAGTGCCCGTAATTGAAAACAGGATCACAGCGAGCCCAATGAGTCATTCGCTGCTTTCCAATTTCTAAAATTAATTTTGCTTTCTTACAGACTCAAAGGAAACACATTATCCTTGCCATCCCATAATTGGACCTGATACAGGGGAAAAACCTTTCAGAAAGAAGAGCTGAAGAATAATTCACTTGTTGATGTGTAAGACCTTGTGAGGGGATTTGTAGCCCCTGAGAGCAGAGTATTTCTCAGCAACATAAAGTACTTCTGCTTAAATCAGCAACGATGAAAATGAAAGTCAAGATGAGTATCATCAGTTGGTTTTTTTTATTGACATTCAGAAATGGAGCTAATCTGCTTCATCAGGACTGCGTGGGTGTGGTTTGAGCAGCACAAGCGAACAACTGTCATCGCGTTTCGATTCAAATGTTGCTTATATTGTTCGATTGGCGCACAGAAATTCATGACGTCCCCCTTTCCTGTCCGATACTTAACAGAGAGAGAAAACACAGAATACTATTGTCCAAATAAAGAACCATTATAGTGTTTTAACTTGAAGTCCATTTCTCATTGTAAGAATTTTGATTGGGAAAATTGTTCTTTAGCCATAAAATCAAATTAATACCGACCGTTATGTTATTGTGTCCAGTCATACAGTTATTGTTGCTTAATGTTGTTTCACTTTTAAGCTTTCATTGTTCAGGTGAGGAATCAAGTCAAGTCAAATTTTATTCATATAGCCCAAAATCACAGTTTGCCTCAGGGGGCTTTACGATCCGTACAGTTCATCACGCTCGATTCAGTTGAGGAAAAACTCCCTTTAACTGGGACAAAACGGTCTCACACTCCAGTAAATATTGCATTTCGCAGTTTTTGGGTGAGGTGTACACGTATCCACACTCTTAAGGTCACGTGTTAATATACGCGTCACCGGTCAGAAGGACTCATTTGAAACACAGCAGGCATTTTAGCGTCATCTTTGATAAACTGCTGCTGAAAAATGTGAGCCAGATCAGCTGGTCTGTGACACAGCATTGCCTACCATGTTTCGACCTAATCCAGATCACTCATGTACATACTCAGATACCTGATGTTCCTACAGCATGCGGTCTGTTCTCGTCCGGTTTTGACTTGGCTTAAACCAGTGTTTCGACTGGCCCGTGTCTGGTAGGGTTGGGGTAATGTGCACCAGCTGGGGAACTGCAAGGGCCAGAACTTTTCACGTGGAGGTCAAATGTCTTTTAACATTTATAGGAAACAGTATAGGTCTGCAGCACACCGTGGAAGAGCTGAAGGTATGAAAACCTGCGTCTGATGAATGGTCAGTTTATCCAGATGATTTACAATAGGCGACTCCTTGGAGTCATTCACCAGTCTGATTTTATTTGCTCTCATAACAACAGAATTGACACAGTACGCCTCACTTACAGCTCGACATTCTTATATCAACATTTCTACATTGTGGGATTCGTAGTTTACTGAAATTGACGACACAGAACTTAAAGTGTTTAGTAGCTGTAATGAAAGTGATTTATTTGCATTGTTTGGAAAGAGTTGGGTTTCCCGCAGCAATAGTCCAGGACTTTGTCCCTTTTGTGTGTGTTGTATGTTTGCCAAGTTGTTTACAGTGTTTGATTCTGCTTTGAGTAAGGCAAAAAGGGGCGGCGTGTGTTCGTGAAGGGCCGTTAACAATGCTCTGAAGAGTCTTGCTGCTTTTGTCTGGGAAACCAGCTAGTTAAGATGCAGGATACACAGACAGATCTCTCTTTCACTTACGTCTTCTGGTGGCTTTAGTATTTCTCTACTCTCACTAGGTGGTGTGTGTTTACTATTTGTTAAACAGAACAGAGAGCTTGTTAACACAATAGATGTGTTCTCGGTGTCCTGTTGTCAAACAAGGAAATGAGGCGCATACAATACCACATATCAAATACAGGTGCTGCATTGGTTTGTACTCGTAAAGCTTTCAAAAATTAAAACCAGAGATTAGAGACCAGCTCAGAGAGCCACTTATACTGAAGTGTTTTATTATTGAATCCAGATAAACTCCTAAATAAGAGGTGTGGATTAGGGCTGGGCGATATATCG
>NW_023339696.1:10232642-10241160 GCF_004916995.1 Morone saxatilis | reverse complement strand
TCGCCCAGCCCTATGTGGATACAGAATTGGAGAATTGAGACTGGAAATATGGATTGAGCTGTGGCTGTGTTAGGTATCATAAAGATATAGGGCTGCAACATTTCTTTTACACTGTATTGTGTTTTATTGTAGCTGATTATTTTTTTAATTAAATGGTTTTGTCTGTAAAATGTCCCAAAAACAGGGAGCAATGTTCATCACAATAGTGACGTCTTAAAAAACAGTCAAAAATCCAGATATTCAGTTCACTATGCAGCAAATCTTCACAAATGAGAAGCTGAAACCTTTGAATGTTTGGCATTTTTCAAAAACAATTATTTGATTAGCAAAATATATTTTTTTTAAATAATTTTCTCTAAAAAGATGTCTCATTTTTTAAAGAGAAGATGGATGATTGTTATTTTATTTCAGCGTGTTGCAGGTGTTGCAGCTGTTGCAGCTGTTGGATGATGTTTGAGTACACTGAGGTTACTACTCAAGTGTCTGTTAACCCAGTTCACTTTATGTCCCGTCCCTTTGATGCCTTCCTGGTATCCGGCCTCAGGTGGGGCTCACTTGTTGCTGCCTTGCCTGTCAAGGTGTGCTAGCCCCTGGCCAACATCTCTGTTTACAACACATAGCTGTGGAGGCAGAGGGAGGGAAGGATTGACATGAAATACAATGGTTAGAAAGACACAAAGTTTGTGTGGGGTGGAGATGGAGGTAATTAAAAGAGGTGACTTCAGGAGAGTTCAGAAAAGGGACAATAAATGTCATGCTCAAGATGAAAGCCAGATGAGCAGGAGGAGGGAGGAAGAAGGTTGAAGGAGTAACCGTAGAAAACTAAGAGTGAGTGGAGAGGGGAAACTGACGACAAGAGAGACGAGAGAGATAAGGGAGAATCCATGTGCGGCGAAAGGAAAAGGGTGAGGCTGAGAGAGAGAGACAAGAGCAGAGGTATGGGAATGTGGGAGGTGCAGAGGAGAGGTTGAGGGCAGTAAGTCACAGTCAGCAGTCGCTGACTGACTGCTGGAACAGGATGGGGAAGTGGTGAAAGAGGCCAGGAGAGCTGCTTCCATAGGTGGGTCTCTATGACACACACACACACACACACACAATGGAGCACATTATAAAAAGTAAGACTCAACGTTGAATATGAACTTGAGTTTCCACAGCAGTGTTATTCTTCACTGAATTTCATCCATTAATCAGGCAAGTGCCAGTTTGAAGTGTGTAGTGTCATTCCCTGTTGATTTAATTCCCAGAGTGATAGGAGTGAACCGGCTCGTTGTCTGGACTTCTTCTCCTCGTGGCAGGCCGACTGTTCTGGAGTAAAATTTGTGCCTGAGCTGGAATTTAATAGCTGTTAATTCTTGGCAGCCAGTCCAGGCTGACGGTACGTGTGTGTGTTCAAGGTTTAATGTGCTTGTACGTGTGTGTGTGTGTGTCTACAGGTCAGCAATGTGATCAAAAGGACGAAAGGCTGAATGTGTACGAGTACAAAACACAAGCGTGTATTCTCTGTCTGTGTGTGTGTGTGTGTGTGTGTGTGTGTGACCCAGGCGAGTTGGAGTGGATCAAGTTTCAGCCTCAGCAGTCTCTCTCTCTCTTTTCCACTCTCACATTAACAGGACAGTAACGCTGCACTGTGGAGAGTGAGGCAAAGGGAGGCCTCGTGAAGGGGGTAGCTGCTACATGAAGTGCTGTACATACACTAAACACACACGCTGTAAATTCTTCACCTGCGCTGACTTAACACGTTGTTAAGCAGAGCTGCGGCCGCTTTCTGCACGCGCACTTGTGGCTGCTAACGGACCTTCGTCGGACAAATGTTGAATATTTTTCTTACGGTTGGACACACATTCGTAAGGAATTCCACGGAAAGACATTAGACTAATCATTATCAAAACAAACTGCGGGGATGACCTCCTGCCAAGTGCAAAGTACTTAAATACTACAGAGTATATTTTCTAATAGTTTTCTGTTGAGTCAAAAGTCTGTGTTGGCGTGAAATCAGCAATCGTCTCTGTTTGAAAGTCTGGAGGTGTTTTTAATAGATGTGTGTGTGTGTTGTTTGATTTTAAAAAGCAGGCTAAAACAACTCAGCAGATCTATCGACCACATTTGCACCAGTTCTCCAGTTGGTGCAACCAAACTACTGATAAGCAGGAAGTTTAGTACGTTTTTTATTTTTATTTTTATTTTATTTTATTTTTTTTATGTCTAGTTTGATTTTCATGAATCAAGAAGTCGCTCATGATTAGTTAATTAATTACAGGAGTAGTTTGACATTCAGAGAAATACACTTGGTTGCTTTTTTGCTGAGTTAAATGAGAAGATAAGTTAGAAGCTCAGTAATTATTAACCCATCTCGTTCCTTTAATCCGTACAGAAGAAGTCTGAAAGTGTAGTTTTTGCAGTTTTATTGGGGGATTATGTACGAGACTAGCGACCACTTAACAACCTTTTCTGGCAACTGCTTGAGCCAAGAAATAGTCTGGCACTTAACCGTAACTGTAAAGCAGTGTTGAAGAAAAATCATTCAAGTCCAGTTGAGGTTTTCCGTGGTGGTGTCAGTTTAATTAAGCATCCTGGTGAACTTGCATACACAGAGCAGGTGTGAGTCGGTAAGCGGACCCAGAGCAAATGAGCAAAATGAATACAAGTACTTATACCGTGGAATAATACAAAGACCGATGTAATGGTACCCATTGACAGCAGTCACCAGACGTTACATGATACACCATCGGAGCAGAGGAAGTGATACTAAAAGGTAGGATTTATCAAGGGGACAAATAGAATATACATTTGATATGAAAGGGGAAACAACCAGTAGGGGGCGGGAGCCGGCCTCCCACCTCATTTGGTTAGCAAGTATCTGTAAAATGTCTTCCTCCAGCAGCCAAGTTGATGTGTTGAACTGCTTTGTATGTAGTAAACAAATGAGATATTGGTTATCTGACTTTCGAAGTGCTGTAGGCTGATATTGCTTAAGACAGAGCCAGCTGTATCAAAACTGCTGATTGGCTGTAGCTTATTTTAACGGACACAATGAGAGGGCTTTCATACTAACCGGCCAGAAAAAGACAAGACTTTCCGAAATATGATGCCATTACTTAGGCTTTTGTTGTAACTCGACAGTTCAGTACATAAGTGTTCCTTGTAATTCTTTCTCAGGATCTCATTGTTCTCCTTCTTGTGTGATGTTTCCAACACTCCCATATTCATTGTTCTATATCTCACATTGCTAATCAGACATTAATCTGTCTCTCCACCCACATTCCCCTCATACCTAATTCCTCATCATATCCATCTCATTCCTTCTAACCTCTTTTCTCTTTCTCTTCAACATCCAGCCGGAAGTTTTGATTCCAGCTACAGCAGCAGTGCCAGTCTGAGGCGGTGTCCCGATGCCGTTGGTCCCCAGCATGTGGATTTTATGGGGAGAAGGGGCTGGGTCCTGCGGTGGACTTCAGTATGTGGCATTGACCCATTCCTGGAGCAGATGAGAGGAAGGCCATGAAGCAGCTTCGAGCTCAACATTATGGCTGGTGAGTACCGCATGTTTCCAGATCCAAACACCACAAAAAGACATACGTTAGGCTTAGAAAATATACCTGCGTTTGCCCCTGACGAAGACTGCAGGCTGCAGCGTGAATTATTACAGTAGGATGCCAATGGAGGTTAATGATGTCTGCCTGTTTCCAGGATTGTGCCTCAAATCTCATATTATCAGGGCTGCGCTGCGTGCATAATAACATACTGTGAACTGAAAGGGTGTCAATCTGTTTGCCATTACGCTTAAATGTGTGTTTATCTCAAAACATCTTCAGTCAGCTGTTTTAAAAAAAAATGGCTCCTGTTATTCAGGTTTTCTCTCTTAATCAAGTTGTGACAGAACATGGAGGCCTCAAACTTATTTTAATAAGCACACAGTAGGACTTGAAACTCTCACTGAGCCCTCATCACTGTGATTAGACACCTTTTTAAAACAGGAGCTAATTACACACACACACACACGCCCCTCCACAGTAGACAGGCCACCATAAAACCCACGGCACCTCCCTACTGTGTGTCTCCTCTTGATGATGTTGCACGGGTTGGTCTGTGTTTCATCCTCAAATTGAAAACAGCTTGCCTCCGGGTTGAGATGGAGTTGTGTAAGGTTGTGGAGGCAATGCTAAACAAAAGTGAACAAAGTTGGTCTCCCATGTGGTTTTTGCAATCAGGTGAAATTATATTCCACCAGTTAAAAAGAGAGGGCAGGAAGGAGTGATGCATTTTAAAATTGGATGATTGGGTTGGTATCTGTATGGTCATGAGAGTTCTTCAGAGATTTGATATAGATGATTAAGTGCTGTATTAGCATGAGGACAAACAGTGAAAGCAATACACTCAGAGCAGGTGGAGTCCCTTTTCCTTTTTTTATTGGGCAGAATTGGGCCAAAAAGAGGGAAGACAGAAAAATTAAGTCTGTATCTGATGACGAAGATGCATTATTATCCTTTTTTTATCATCGATGTTATGAAGATATTTAGTCAGGTAAAATATTTCCTCTTTTCAAGATTAATTGAATCATAATTTAAAACCAAATCTGTACTTCTGTGGCATACCGCATAAGCAAGCGTGGGACTTTGGCACCACGTTTCTGTTAGTGATGGTTGTTAGTGAAAGAATGTTGGACTGAGACTCTTTAGGAAATACAGCTGTTACAGAAACAGCTGGAAGCTGTGGCATCAATGCTGCCAAAGCTTTGTATTTGATAGTCGTTATCAGTTCTTAAACTTCCAGCCGAAGTCATTTTCTCCTTTGTATAATCTGCAGCTGTTGGCGTCTTCACTGGTTGTAAAGATCCATGTCTGCATGTAACCTGCTGCTGACTGCCTGTCAATGTGACTGAGTTCGAGTGTGCATCTTCATAAATCTGTAAAGGTCTCGCTGTTGACTTAACCTGAAGTTGAACTGTGAATGATCGCCCAGTGGGCCCCTCCAAACTCCTCTTCATTAACCTGCAGTGATGTTAGCATTATGTGCAGGGGTCACACATGGTCCCATCCATATAGACAGACTGATTCACAGAGAGGGACTATTGTGGGACTCTTAGGGTTTTGTGATGAATTAATTTATTTCTGGTCACTCACATTAATCATTAAGCCACATTAATCCAAGCCTCCTGGCTGTTTTAGAAACAAAACTGTATACATAGTAAGGATCCAGTCTGTCTTATTGATGCTGTGTTTGGGTTGCGTTCATGCCTGCTGATGGCTTTGCAGGCAGTGTTTGTGCAGACAGACACCTGCAGCTTGTCACTGTTTCAGCCCAACAGACTGACCGAGTGGAGTCGTTTTTAAACTGTCGTGGAAAATAATCACCGAGTCTTGTTTGGGTTTGTTATGGCACCATTGTTACAGTGTGTAGACTGTTGGGTACCTGCAGTGTAAGCAGTTACTGTAGAAGATTTATTTATTTTTTCATCATGTCTTTCTCACTGTCTCTCTGACTGTTTTTGCTTACAGGTCAGAGCGGCCTGGGAAAGTCTACTCTGATGAACACGCTGTTCAAGTCTAAAGTCAGCCGTAAGTCTGTGCTGGCGACGGCCCAGGAGAAGATCCCCAAAACCATCGAAATAAAGTCCATCAGTCATGGTATGGCTCTTTTTTGAAACCCTCAACTCATCTGTGTGTCCCTTCTTCTCTGTCTGGCTGTTTCTGTAGGTCTGTCAGCCGAAATACACCCATCTCACTCTCTTTTTACTTTTTCTTCTCTTACCTTCTGTATTTCCACTTTTCCCTTTGTCAGCCGTGGCAAAGTCACTCCAAACAATTATAGTAGCATATCTTTTTCTCTCTCTACTTTCATTCCTTCTTTTCTTTAATTGTAATTCTTTTTAGTTTCTATATAATCATTGCTAAAACAATCTCTGAATATACTGTATTCTTAGCCTCCCATTTATTACAGATGATCAGTTTCTGAATTGATTCATCCACAATGCCTGGTTCAGTAGTTGTTTATAAAGTTCCCAGGGTGTTTTTGACGACATGTGTGTCTCTTTGTGTGCAGATATCGAGGAGAAGGGAGTGAGAATGAAGCTGACAGTCATTGACACACCGGGCTTTGGAGACCAGATCAACAATGAGAACTGGTGCGCTACAATTCCACCATCATTGCATTGACTGTATAAACGGAAAGATTTAAATTGTGTCTAACCATATGCCCCTCCCTTTCCCCTTCATTTTCCTGTTCCCCTCCACTCCAAATCCTTATCTTCCTCCTCACTCTTTGTCTCATTCTCTTCACCCATCCTCCTGCTGCTTCCTCGTTTCCTCTAATATCTGTCCATCTCTTCCCTTTCCTCTCCTCCCTCATCCCTCCCTCAATCCATCCCTGCCGCGGTCTCTAGCTGGCAGCCCATCATGAAGTTCATTAATGACCAGTACGAGGCGTACCTGCAGGAGGAGATCAACATCAACAGGAAGAAAAGGATTCCAGACTCCAGAGTCCACTGCTGCATATACTTCATCCCCCCGACCGGACACTGGTAAGGACTCATTCAAACATGGTTAAATATAGACACACAAGCACGTACAGCTGCACTTAAACTAGTTCTTCTTTGTCAGTGCCCAACACAACCACACGGCAATGATATCAGGGCTGCCATCAGTTCACTTAGATGAGAAAGAACACAAGAAATTGTACACTGAAAGGAATAATTCAACATTATATGAAGTATTTACTTTCTTGCCAAGAGTTAAATGAGAAGATTAAAACCATGCCTCTCGTGTCTACTGTAAAGATGAAGCTACCTCCAGCAGCCAGTTAACTTAGCATGGAAACTAGCCATGTTCTGGCGTATTTACAGCAATGTTTGTTAATGTGCACCGTCCCTGAGAAATAACTAAAAATAATAAAATAGAAAAGATTGAGTTTTCTTGTAAACAAGTTATTTTTACATTGAGTGTTACTCACCAAAGTGCACTGTTTTTCTCCCACAGGATGCCTTTAACATTCGCTTAAAGGCTAGAACGACAGTTTGTATGCCAGAGCCACTCTTTTCCTCCTGTTCCCAGTTTTTGTACGAGGCTAAGTTAGACGGCTGCTGGCCATAACTTCATGTTTAGCGTACAGACATGTGGGTGGTATAAATCTTCTTGTCTAACTTATCCCCCCCCAAAAAAGAAATCAAATTTAAAACAAATGGTGACTTTGGTAGTCAGTCAAGTCATTCAATAATGAGGGTTGACTTGACCTTACTTGCCCTTATGTGACGATATTCATTTAAAATACATCAACTGGAACAACAACTGGCATTTTTACTGGCAGCGACGGTGCGTTAATGGATCATACATTGATACAGATTTTTATTTTCAGTCTGTGAAGTAATGAGAAACATCTCTCTGCTTCCTTAACCCTGATATTGAACACACACACGCATGTCTCTGCACATTTCCGCTCAGGACGACGCAACATATCCCAAAACACCATCAAAGTTCACCCCACACACACACACACACACACACACACACACACAGACGCTGTAAAGATGGGCTGTACACGCCAGGCTCTGAAGCAGCACACTGTCCCAAGTTTCTCTTCCTGGATCTCTTACAGACACACACATCTGGCTCTGATCGAACTGCATAAACTGCCGTCCCTCTCCTCACTGTGTTGGTTCAGCCCCTCACTGTTCGCAGCTCAGGGGGTTGGGGTGTACTAGCAGAAGATATTAGGGGGGAGGGTGCACACACAGTCTCATGTGTCCATCAAGTGATAGATTCACCGTTCATTTTGCAGCTTTTGCATTTGAGTAACTAGTCGAGTGCAGCGGCTGGTGTTGGGAAAATGTTGAGCAGCTGTGGATCGTCTGCCTTGTTTGAGCAAGCACACACACAGTTAACTATAGCGTACCATTCAAGCGCTGCACTTTTGTGTCATGGTCTGTCTTTACTCAGGCAGGGGGACTGGTGTGAAATGGCCCCCTGTCTCTGTGCCCCATCCAGCAACGTTTCATGTTGATCCAACACTGCAGATGTCACATGGGCTGGCCAGCAGCTGCTCAGGGTTTGCCTTAAAAAGTCTAATGGGAGAGAGAGGCAGGAAGGACGAGAGAGAGAGAGAGAGAGAGAGATGGTCTGCGTGGGTGTCCGGTAGCATGCAGTCAATTTTGCACTTTTGTCATTTTTCAGCATGCAGCTTGCACGAGTGCACGAGTTTTTCTGGTTGACAATGGCCAGTCTTTGTCAAAGTGCTATTAGCCCAGGCCAGAATCCACTGCCATAACCACATGCAGATGCTTTTGTCTAAACTACGGGAAATGAAACGGTCCTTTCAACCTCATCAAACAGCTGTTCACACACATTGTATACAAGTCACAGCTCCAACAGTTAGAACTGTAAATACTGTACGTTAGTAGACACAGTAGTTCCTCACATGTAGGAGAGTTGTTAGGAACACCTGCCCCCTGGTGGAAGAGTTTCGTGTTACACATAATTTAGTTTTACATTCATGTCTGTATATCTAATGTCAACTTTCTCTCTCTCTC
>NW_023339696.1:10225180-10232542 GCF_004916995.1 Morone saxatilis | reverse complement strand
TCTCTCTCTCTCTCTCTCTTATGTTGTCTCTTTCCTCCTTCTCAGTCTGCGGCCTCTTGATGTAGAATTCATGAGACGTCTCAGTAAGGTGGTCAACATTGTCCCAGTCATTGCCAAGGCGGACACGCTCACCCTGGAGGAGAGGGACTTCTTCAAAAAGAAGGTAACATCTTTCTGGCTCCATCTCCTCTTTAGTTCAATAGATTTCTGTATTATTTTATCTCAAGTTTCTCCTTTTCCTCCCATTAAATCCACATCTATAGTTCAGAAACATCCTCTTTTTGTGTCTCTCTCTCCATGCTTGTATTTTCTCATGTTTGTGGTGCAGTAACCGGAGATAGGATACGTTCCTGTGGTTTTCTTCGGTGGTCCCCTTCTTCTCGCTCTCTGGATGGTCACAAAACATGGCTACATTCCAGCAAGCGCTCAAGAGCATCCCTCTCTTCCTTTTCCACTCTTTACTTTCTACACTTCCTCCACACAGTTAATAAGGCTGCAGTTGTTCATTTGTGTGTTTTTATTGGCAGCGTCTTCAAGGATCTCAGGATTTCCCCTCCTCTCATTAGCAGCGAGGAGGATAAACTCCCCCTGGTCTATGTGTGTGTGTGTGCGCTCATGCGTGTGTTTGTATATGTGCATGGCAGACTGGGTGTGTGCACAGGTTTATGCATAGGCATCCATCTTGCGAGGTTTCTGTTTTGTTTGTACACAGAGGGCAATTAACGACTAAGCCCCAACTTTTGGAGTAGATTAGAAGGCAGGTTAGTGTAAATACCATGTTAATCTATACACTGCGCAGATTTAGGTGCACATGTTTGATGTCTCAAGACTGCATCAAACACGTCTGCCTAATTACTCCTGCAATTAAAGGCCTTACTGTGTACCCTCTTAAAAACTGTAGTGGGTTAAAAGTTTTTGTTCCTCTTTTTTATGTTTGAACACGCGCTCCACCAGATCAGGGAAGAGCTGCGAGCCAACGGGATCGACGTGTACCCTCAGAAAGAATTTGACGAGGATGCCGAGGACAGAATAATCAACGAGAAGATCAGGGTGAGAGGATCATTTCCAAGCACTGGCCCTAACAGATGCGGCAGCACTTGGGACTCCATTATCCTCATTTATGCTCAGACATGCCTTTCAACAGAGCACCGAGGACATAATCCATTCATAGTCATTTTTAATGTACTTAACTCGAATAATTTGTGACTCCGTTGTCTGTTGACCTTTTTAACCTTTTGAGCAGGAGATGATCCCATTTGCTGTGGTGGGCAGCGACCAGGAGTACCAGGTCAATGGCAGGAGGCTGCTGGGGAGGAAAACCAAGTGGGGAACCATTGAAGGTACAACTCTCTATCCCTTTCTTTTCTTCAGTTTCAGTCCCTTTTTTTCCCCCATTTTCTGTTTTTCTATTCAGATTTGTTTTGAGAGATATGTTCAGGACAGAATCTGTCAGTGTGCACGCAACCTGGAAGTGGTTTTGTTGAGAAGAAAAGACAAAAGGGAGATGGGTAAAGACCTTACTCGAGTCAGTCAGTCAATCAAACAATGCTCCATTCAGTTTTTAGACTGGTGCCGTGTGCCATGCAGCTGGCTCAGGCCTGCAGCAGACACAGTCCGTCTGAGGAGGCCTGATTTATGTACTTGGTTCCCCCACCCCACACATCTGGATCACAAAGGATACACTGTGGACGCTCACACAGGAAATAAAATATGTTGATGAGGGGGAAACGTTATCAGCGCAGTTGCATTTGTTCCAATTGATAAAATCTAGTAAAAAAAAAAAAACCTAATAGATTATTCATCGTTGGTTGTGTTGTTGTTTTGTTTTGCTGTGTTATTGTTATTCAGCTTTATCAGTTGGCCAGTAGTGTACCAGTACAGTGTTTCCTTAACATCCATTCTCACTTCAGGATTCATCTTTCAATATTTAATTATGTTATCCACTCCAGACAGGAGGCACCACCCCTCTATCAAGTGTCTCATTAAGGAAGTTTCATTTCCTGCAGAGTGTGCTGTGCAGACACACACACACACACACACACACACACACACACACACGCATACGTACGTACGTCTGGCAGGATTTATTTGAGCAGATAGTCTCTTATCTCTTCAGAAGGACTCTATGTAGATGAATTTAGCAACAGAGATCTGTATTGTAGTGAATGAGTGTTGAGACAACATACAGTATCTCTGTGTCTACAGGGACGTCGCACTAAGATCACTGACTCCACCTAGTGGACCCTTCGTGAAACTTTATAGCAACAAAACATAGCTCCCAGCAATCATACTGTCTGTCTTTTGGTACTTTTTTTTTTTTTTTTACTATTACTAATATTTCTGATGACTCATAACATCTCTCTCTCCTTTAGTTGAGAACATAGCCCACTGTGAGTTTGCCTATTTACGGGATCTCCTCATCAGGTAAGGGGAATTTTGTTTCCATATCAGTATGTCTCTGTCTCTTTTCATGTAACTGTGTGTGTGTGTGTGTGTGTGTGTGTTTCCCCCCTCTAAAACATGTATTATTACATCTAAAAATGCTTTGCTCTGAATGTTAATGTGCATCTGGTATGGTTATTCCACCATAAAGTTTTTTATGGTGGAATAACCCTCCTAAGAAATGCATCTATTCTTTCAATCCCATTAAGGAATCCAAAATCCAAATGCATAAGCAAATATTTTTAATTACAAATCTGAACTGCTGGACAAAAGATGTCTCTCAGTGTATGTGCAGTGGAGGTTTCAAGTTTCCATGTCACACCTCTGTAAGTTGCTTATTGGACCACGATTGGCTTCCATAACAGTTTTCTTTAATTAACAAATTAAAATGAATCGCAGAGGCAGATGAATGTAAAAAAAAAAAAAACACTAACTCTTAACTCTGCACATGCATCAAATTTCAAAAGGTCAAACATCCAAGTGAAGTAACAATTTTTTAACCTTTAAATAGAGTATATAAGTGTGTAGTTTGTCTGTCTGTTCTGCTGGTTTCTTATGGATGTGTATATGTGTGTTTCTTTCAGGACCCATATGCAGAACATTAAGGACATCACCAGCAGCATCCACTACGAAATGTATCGCGTGAGGCGCCTCAATGAGAATAACACGGTGGTGGCTCATGCCAACGGTATCCCAGAACATCATCTTGCCGCCCACGAGATGTAGACGCCACCTGCCCCCGCTGCAGTTGACCTCAACTGGGTGTAACTCATTTGCTATGAGACTTTGAATCTTCATTGACAGTCTTCCCACCACTCCAGCCCTCCACTCCATCCACCCCCATCTCACAGGTGGGATAGAAACTTAAAAGCCTGCCAGAGGGACTTTATTTTCAATGACTTTCGGCAGCCGAACAGACCGCTCATGTCAGTATATTGCCTCATTAACAAACTCTATCCTCTCACTACCGCTGTCAAAGGAGAAGTTTGATTCTTTGTAACGTGCTGCAGCTTGATTTTTACCTGCTTCCAGATCTTACAGTTAACCTTTGCGGTTTTTACTTGGGGTGCCAAAGATTAGGCATCTGTCGAACTAGAACGGACTGACGCTCAATATCCGTCAGCGTCAGAATCGCCTTACTCAGTAACATGTTAATCTCGTCCACTTTTACTTTAAGTTTGATGTTTTTTAGCAGTGCTTATAAGAATTCATACCTAACAGAAGCACCGTTTTCTGTCTTTATGCACGCCGCTGTATCAACGTATGTGGGAAGTGATGATATTCATTATTGCACTTGATCACTACGTAGTCTGTCATTGACAAGCGTGATGGAAAAGTTGCCGGGCAGCACTTTTCCAACACGTGACGCACATACAGTCACACCGGTCTGTCTGTGTGATGCAGCGTCATTCAGCTCTCTCCTCATAGTCAAACAAGAAAAGGTTATCAAATAAGCACATCGTATGTTTGAGTTTATCTTTTTTTTTTGTCACAAGCTGTGTTTCGCTTTAGCTGTTAAATGTTCATGTCATGTTAAATATAGATGTTAGGCCCTTGACATCTTTTTTTAAATTCCCAATAATAAATGTCATTGTTT
This sequence comes from Morone saxatilis, assembly GCF_004916995.1. NCBI lineage: Eukaryota > Metazoa > Chordata > Actinopteri > Moronidae > Morone > Morone saxatilis. The sequence continues at coordinate 10,228,503 of NW_023339696.1, read as the reverse complement.
ATTAATAGAAATATCTTAAGAGTGATTTAAGATGAAAAAGTATTTATGCACGGTATAAAATGTGAAAGTTTGTCCTTAGTTGTGGGCCACTTCTTCAGATTACCCACCCACACACAAACACACACACACACACACATACCTTTTACTGCTTTAGGGCCCATCATAGTGCCTTATTTATTGGAGAATGTTTGCTAGCACGTTGGCTGAAACTGGAAAGAGAGCAGGTTTGTTGGTGCCAAGTCGAGCTACATTTAGATATTTTTCAACCCTTTTCCCTCGTTTATCTGGAAAAGAAATCTAGTTTTCAATTGACCAGTCCACTTTTCCTCTATTTTCCATAATATACCAAGGATCTGTTTGAACCATATATAATTCCCTAAGCTGTCACTGTCATGCTCTGTCCTGTATATTCTTCTGTGTTCTGATGCATTTTTTGTACTTGTATTAAGATAATAACAAATTTTTCCTTTTATCTTATTTTAAAGAAATAAAGATTAAAGTTGTAAATATATACTTTCTTTGATTGTTTTTATTTAGTTTTTTGCAATACAGAACATTTTTCTTTCCCTCTCGTCAATACATTTTACACAGCCAGCCTGCAGAGGAGCTTAAGATCAACAAGACCGCATAAATCCATCAGCTCATATCCTCTGACTGTATACACGGCAGAAAACAACACTTAAGATTGTTTTCTACTGCGCCGCATCCCCATAGCATTTAATCGCAGGTGTAATTCATATACTGGAGCACTTTAATTGCCGTGTCATTAAGCTTTTCCTTGATTAGCCTCTGAAATCAATATGGCCGCCTGCTAGGTCAGTGCATGGCTGATTAGCACTAATTACTTGAATGCATAAGTGAGTGTTTTCCTTTAGCTAGGGAGATGGGAGAAAACGAGACCTGAGCTCCAGACGAGGCCGCGGAGCAGCGTGAGGATGTGCAGACGTCAGCGAGCTGAGGTACTGGAGCAGCAGAATGGAGCAGAGTTAACACGCTGATGAAAAAACCTCTACAATTGTTGTGATTTTCATGTTTATGGAATTCACCCAGGGGTGATTTATACAAGTGTAGAAGTCCAAACTGGAGATGTTGACACCTTGGATGCACATTTTCTGTGACAAAATAGTTCCATTGTTGCTTATTACAGCATATCTAATTGTCACAGTGTGAATTACTTCTGTTAGTGGATTTAATGTTTGAAAGATTTGTGTGTGTGTTTGCCTGACTTGTGCACAGGAACGAGACAAAAGCCTCACTCCATTTGGGATTACTTAAGGTTGAATAGCCGCCATTATTTAAGATAGAAACTAAAGAATCAGGATGTTTCCTCTCGTCTGAAGTGTCTTTGTTAAATCCGGTCTGTGTGTGCTGACTGATAAATGCTAAATGCTCTTTGTCTGTCGCTGTAGGTTGGTGAAACAAAGGGAACCAGTTGCAGATCTGAGGTCAAACTGTCGCAACAAAGTTCATGCAGTCACATGACCTGACACTCATCAATCAGCTTCTCCATGTTTACATTATCTGAGGCCGACTTTTTTTTATCAATTCCCCTTTTCCCCACGCAGAGCACTTCAAAATGGCGACTCGCTGCATCACTCCCCAAAATGGCGTCTGCCTTCCCCCCCCCCCCCCCCCCCCATCTTCCGCAGTACTAAGATGGCACGCGCCTGCGACACCCGCGGCCCCACAACCCTCTAGCGAACCCGTACCCTCAACTCATAAGTTGAGACCCCGACATTCTCATACTCCTTTTCTCCAACTCTTTCCATCTCCCCTGGGAACAGCCGGGAGAGAAGCAGCTGCATCTCTACTCACACTGGCCGCAGCTCGTCCCCTCCCTACATGCCACCCAGCAGTCGTCCTGTTGGCAGCCACCCAGCGCTTCACCGCCTGCCTTAATGACATTCATTAATGAGCTGCATTCTGTCTAGATACTAATGAAGTCGGGCAACTCAGACAGGGAAAGAACCTGTGTTGGTTGGCACAGTGTTTGCTTACGGGATGTGTTTGTCTGCAAGCACATGTGGAGTTGTAGTTCAGGCTTCTATGTTATTCAGATCATGGCAATACTGTTTGTCTGCTTCAATGCATATTAAGTTTTTACACACTGAGTATATCGAATTGTATAAATGCTCCAGATTGGATCGTACCAGCTGTTTTTAAAGCTTGGTGAAACCTGAACAGCTTTGTCCCTCTGCTCCCAGATTGCACTGCAGATTCAAGCACATCATCCACCTTAACACATTATTGCTAGATAGACAGACACACCACTCTAGGCATTATGGGATGGGCATTAATATATAGGGGCGTGCTTATTGGCCAGGCCTGGCACAGTGTGATGGATGGGACCCTATCGGAGCACAGCGACCCACCTCCCCCCCAGACAGGAAACATTTTGACGAATATTCATCCTGGTTAATGTGTGACTGCATGAATATGCAAGAGGCCGTCACATAAGTGTATCAGTATATTTGGGCAGGGCAGTACTTGGAAGTGAATTTCCATATTTAATGCTAAACCAGGAGCTGAGTTTTATGTCTTTAATATGTGAACTTTGACAGACAGATGTTAATATGAGTGCTCCACGTGAGCTGTAGCTCTGCTGGAGTGTCCCCTCTGTGTGCTGCCTGGATGTTCGGCGACAAATGTGTTGCATTCCACCTCATTGCTATATCTTATCGAGGTCCGCCCAGCTCATCTGCATGGAGCCAATGTGCCACCAATTAACACCTGTTTGTAACATGAGTATAACTATTTAGCATGCATCGAGTCATTTTTCTTCCTCTTTGATTTATTAATTAGCTAACTTGATTGCAAAATCTGTGGGGATGCCTGCGACAGTGTGATGGCTTGTCTGAGTGCATGCATGCGCGCGGGTGATCATGTTGTGCATACATTTGGTTTAGTTTTTTTTGTGTGTGTGTGCATGTGTGTCACTGTGTGTGTGGTTGTCTACCTCGCTTACTCCCTCGTCACGTGGCATGAGTTGTTGTTTGCCCCCATTTGTCCCCCCCCCCCCATCTGCTGTTTCCCTTCTCCTTTGTTGGCAGACACCTCACCTTCTCCTCCTCCATCCGTCCCTTCCTCCCGCCTTATTTCTCTCTACGATGTCAGTTCCCACCCCAGGCACTCAGACATGTAGGGGGGTGGGGCTGCCCACCATATGCAAATAGTCCGACTTTATGCAAATGAGCCCTGCGCTTAATTAAAAGTCAGCTGCAAATTCAATTAGCCTACTGAACAGAGGAAGTGGGTTTGCTTGTATCGATGTGGTGCAGGTTTGGAAGAAAAAAAAAATCCCAAAACTCTGTGTGTGTGTGTGT
>NW_023339696.1:10219343-10225080 GCF_004916995.1 Morone saxatilis | reverse complement strand
GTGTGTGTGTGTGTGTTTGAGGATACGAAAAACAAAGAAATCGCGACTGGGTGGTTTTAGGGGGAGAGGGATTTAGAAAAGGGTACATAACCTGGTTCAAAGAGTCACTTTATTGTGGGAATTAACTCTTTAAAGAGTCTAAATGATGCCAGTCACTGGTTATAATATAAGAATGCAGGAGTGTGTGCTGCTCTGTATACAACAGTGGCATGCTGGTTGACACATACACACTGCTAGAAAGCTCTTGAGAGAGAAAGATCCAGGCAAAGGAAGAGAGGTGAGACAGAGAGAGAGAAGAGCATCGTTGGTAGCTCCTGCCTCTGGCTAATTACTGTGAGTAATTAAACTAGTCGCAGATGTATGTCAGCGATTATGCTGCTGTAATGGAAATGAATGCGAGCGAGCGTGTGAGTGCATGTATGGGCGTACTTGTAACAGAGCATGCTTATGCGTACAACGTATATACTGAAATGTTTGCCTGTCTGGAATCTGTTGGCTTTGTGAATTCTGGTCTTCGTCTCTTCTGCTCCCCTCAACTTGGCATGTGGGTGGACACTTTAATCACGCTCAACTCACTAAACTTTACAGACAAGAATTGAGCTAATTGTGTGTTGTTTTTTATCAAAAGCTGTTTGTATGAGAAACAGCTGGAGTGATGTCTTTAATAGTGTTTACAGAAGGATAGGCATGCAGTACTGTACATGTGCAAGTACAACATATTGGCTGCTGAGTGCCTCAGTAATCCTCAGAAGTTACTTGTTGTGGTGGCAAACACTCTACAGTAAGATTTGTTCAGGCAGAAGACGGAGACGACAGTACAATTTCTACTACTGAGATATATGGGAAGGTAGGTGAAAGGGAGGGAGGGTGGGGTGGGTGAGATCTTCTCATGGCGCACTGCCAAAGACTCAGCCAACCGAATTGATGGATGGGAATCAGTTTGGGATGAACAAAGCAAAAGAGGTAAAAATGGATGGGGCGACGAGTGTACACAGTACGAGGAGGTGAGGAATGAAAAAGAGAGAGAGAGATTCAGTTGGATAGACTGATGGAGGGGGAGACAGAGCTTGTATGTGTGTGTCTTACTGGGGAATTTCCTTTCTGTTTACAGAAGAAGATAAAGTCCCCGTAGTGACGCGAGAAACTCAATACTTCCCATAATTGTGTCGAGGATAGTTCCTACACTGGCTTGTCCTCGAGAGGACTCCCGATCAATGCCTGCTCAAGTCCTGCTCTGTTCATTACAATGTCCAGTTTCACATTGAATCATGTTTTATTTTGGCCACGTTTGTCTGTTTCACCATCCAGGATGTGTATTTTTTTAGTCTTGGTGAAAGCCAGTTTTAAACAGATATTCCACCCAAAATGTACTTTAGAGTATTAAAGATCCAGTTCAACGTTAAGGAGGATTTATTGGCAGAAATTGAATATAATATTTATAGGTATGTATTCACCTGAATATAGAAATCATAAGAATGAGCCATTTTTATCTACAGAGGGAGCGGATCACCTTCCGTGGATCCTCCATGTTAAACCGCCAAAAATGAACAAACCAAACACTGGCTGTAGATGGTGCATTTCGCATTTTTCGTGAGTTTGGCGTCCACTAATGATTCTCCTACACACTTCCACAACCCATTCTCATTCCCAGGTCGTCAAATACAGAAGTGAGTGGTGTTCTGTTAGTTGCAATCTGCATCTTCACCACTAGATGCTGAAAAATCCAGGAGTGGATCTAGAGAAATATTCAAGTGGCAGAAATGTATGCTGATTAAATCACAAACAGTCACATTTATAAATATTTGCTTGGATTTGCCCCCAAATGAAGATATTTGAACTCAAACACATTACATTATTGTGGCACATTAGTAAAGCGTTGAATAAAAATACCTAAAGGTGGCATTAGAAATCAATAAATTGCTTTATTAACAATCTTAAAAACATTTATTTGTCTTTTTTCATTGAACTTATTCTTGTAACTTGATCTAAAATGCAACCATAACTGATAGTTAAATAAATTTCTGGGTATTTTTTACATTTGGCACCAAACTGCATTTAAATGCCTTCAAAAAACAACAACAACCATTACAACAACTAGGTGGCAACTTCGAATATTACAAGCATCGATAACATTAGCATTTATGTAACAAAACCATGCCAGTATAATGAGTAGATCACAATGATAAAACAAACTGATGACCCAGCTTATTATTATTATTATTATTATTATTATTATTATTATTATTATTATCATTATTATGATATTAAATCTTTAATTTTGTCTTGGATTTTAATGCTAGAAGTGATCGAACTTGTAGGACAGACTGCAGCAAGGAGAGACCCAGTTTGTCTACGGTGAGATCGTGTGTGTGTGTGTGTGTGTGTGTGTTTGTGCGTGCGCTCGTGCATGTGTGCGCATGTGTCATCTGCATGCAGGACTTACCACACACCAAAAGATCCAATCAGTGTGTATGGGCCTGGGGAAAATCCTTAACTGTGCTCCTGCAGAAAGGACACGCTTGGCAGATTGGCGTTTGACTTTCTCCTGACAGCCTGCAAATTTCATCAGAGATCGGCCAAATGAAGGCAGCCAGCTCTCTGGAAAAGAGGCTTTCAAAGCAAGTTTGATGCACACAGCCAGGTGAGACTGCAGGTTGAATAGTAATGGAGGTTAAGGATAGAAATGATGCAAGCCAGAGCAGAAAAACAGATAGGTTGTTGACAAATGAGAAAGAGTGTCAGGAGAAAGAGTGTGTTTTCTGTGTACATGTGGCAAAGAAAAGACACTGGACACAGGCAGGTAGGGAGGTAGAGAACACGCAAGAGAGGAGATTCACCTAATAAAGGAAATTAATTTTCCACATGGTTGCACATCAGTTTCAGTGGTGATATAGAGGGAGGTGTGGATGCTTGAATGGACACATGCATACATACACTACACACACAAAAAAACAACCCTTCCTCCCCCCAGGATCAGATAATAGTAATAATAGTAATAGAAAATAGTAGATCAGCATGAAAAAAACAAAAAAGAACGCAGGAAAGCAAAGACAGGAAGCTCGGTGGCAAACTAAACTCAAAACACTGTCTAGAGTGAGTAATCAGATATGGAAAGAAGAGAAGCGGAGGCCAACAGACACACAGGATGAAACTGAGAGCACAGAAGCCTCATTTAATTTCCAACTATTGACCTTCAAACCGACAACAATCCAGGTTCTCCCTCTGACTTTCAACATCAAGTCTTGGTTGATTGTCCCATCTTTTTGTCACCCAGGTTATGGAACTGCCATCAGGTGTCTACAGAGACACCAAGGCCAAACACATCACAAACGGCACAGCACAGGTAGGCACCTGTGTTTCCTTTTATTTCCCCCATTGGTTGTCATAACAGCCAAGTTGACTGATGTGATAAACCCCTCGCAAAGCCTCCGATACCTGCCTAATTAAACAAATCTCATGGCACGCATAGTAAATTGTAAAGGAGATATTCCTTAAGCTCAAACCCAAGACAGTTTCACCTCCATGGCCCCTATTGTGTGTCAAAGATTTACTGAAAAAGTAAACTCCTTTATTGCCATGTGCACATCTGTCCCCAGGGTTTTTGCTCCCTCTCCTTCAACTTGTGTGAAAGGTTTGATATAGTGAGGGTTTAATATGGTGCGAATGCTGACCACCCACTTCACCCCTGCCCACACACACACACACACGCACGCCCCCCTTGTGGCTGCAGCAGTCAGTCAGTCAGATATGAACCAATAAAGCCAGCCTCTCTAAGCCTGCAGTCAGAGAGAGAGCGTGCTCTTTATTAGAGGAGAAATGTTGGCACAAAGTCCCTCTGTAAATTCACTCCGCGCTGCTCTACTGATCCTCCGCCTTCACTTCGTCTCAACGGCACCTTCAGTCTCCACTTTGTTCCTGTCTCTGTCTCTGTCTCTGATGTATTCAGTATTGTTAGGCCTGGTGTATGTTTTGCTTTTTGCTTCAGTTTCCACATGCAGCTGTGAGGTTTGAGCAGTGTCCACCCACTTTGCCGTTGACAACAAAAGCATTTCTGTGTGTTGGCTACATTCCTCTGTGAGAGGTGGGTGGAGAGCTCGCTATTGATCGATGACCGTCATATCAGGGGAGATGTATTTAGATACCTGATGTTTTCTGCAGACAATAGGAAGAAAGGGACTGAGTATGTGTCAGAGTTTGCGCCAGCATATGTGTCAGAAACCGTGAGCACTTAAATAAATAAAAAAAATGAGCATATTATTCCTTATAATTACACACCATGTACCAGTGAATCCCTAGATTAGAGCAGTCAATGTCAACTGTAGCAGATTAACCTCACACAATTCGTAGAAATGTTTGAAACACTGGTTCTTTGGTTTCAGAGGTAGAGAAAAGCAGGTTTCTTATTTCTACCGTCAATGTTGTGTTTGTGTAGTTAATTAAGCTAGCGGTAGCGCCAAGACTTGACTTTTTGGTGCTTAATAAAAACCCTATAAAAGCTGTTATTTCATTCTAACATAATAAAAGGTGGGTAGAGTACTGAATGTCTATACTCAAGTAAAAGTACAATTAATCCATCATTTAAAGAGTAAATGACCATAAAAGTGAAAATGACTATTCAAGAAACCTACTCAAATAAAAGTAAAAAAGCACCTGGTAAAGTTACTTTTCATTATAATATTTTATACTACTGCAATAATGCTGAAGTTGGCATTACGTTAGCTTAACTGCTTTCTACAGTGCACCAATTTAAAAGACCAGCCAACCACTCACTATAAGGTAAATTAATCAGTATCAGTAAATTAATTAGTCATTATCACAACATCAAAAATGAACAACATGAAAATGAACATATCTAACTTCAGCTAGATGACTACATTTTCATCCACAGTACATGCAACTTACTTCAGTGTGCTTTTGTGTGATTTTGGAATTAAAAGTGGTAAGATGAGACGATGAGGGATTGGTCGTGGTGCTTATTTTTCTTCCAGACAGCTGGAAACATGATATCCTCTCCAGTAAAAAGTAGATTACTGGCTCAAACATATACTTAAGTAAATAGAAGTTATGTTGTATCAAGTATTGTTAGTATTTTCATAGATAAACGTTTAATCAATTCGAATTTTGACGATAGTTTGGCATACTCATGCACATATGGATATATATCTTGATGTGAAAAGGTTCTAGAGGGATTTAATTGATTTCCTGTGATCAGTGTTAAATATGCAGATTCTACACACAGTCCAGAATTGTTTGACAATGTAAAGCAAAAGAAAACTCAGCGCCATAGCTTATTAAATCTGCCCTTCTGGCTGTGAAACGGACAATCTTAATGAACTGGGAAATACATAAAAAGTACTGTTATATTATGAATTACTGTCTGAAAGATTATAGACTAATTAGCAATGGAGCACGCTGATAATGCCCTCCAACAAAATCAGACAGGACAACGTAGACTGTGGACACAGATCTGGTAATGAACATAAAAGAAATACAATTTGTTGCAGGAAAAATTGGCCATTATACCCCCCAACCTTCACATTTTTGTGTCATTGTACTGACACACATATGTGCATGTTAACACTCTCCCCTTCTCTGTTCATTTTTTCTTTTTAATCTGCATCCCTTGATTTCAGTGTCGTGTCTCTTTGTTTTTGTCTCCTCCAGGATGTCCACTGTGTTCCTCGCTATAAAACTACATATTTTATTGGACCAGTTAGATTTAATGTGTGTGTGTGTG
>NW_023339696.1:10219090-10219249 GCF_004916995.1 Morone saxatilis | reverse complement strand
TGTGTGTGTGTGTGCGCGCGCCACATTGGCAGCCTATCCATTAACCTGGTGCTAATCTACACACTGCAGGAACAAGTGGATTAGAGCCTGCCAACCTCAGCAGCCAGTAGCATTTGACAGATGGTATCCTTCACTCAAACACAAACACACAAACACACA
>NW_023339696.1:10218695-10218959 GCF_004916995.1 Morone saxatilis | reverse complement strand
TTATAGGGGTTGTGCATATTTACACCCGTTTGTCTGTGTTTTTCCTGTCGTCGAGACAACCCATCTCAACAGTGTCACAAAACACCCAACTCCTTTCCCTCACTCATATCAGAAAAACACAGCCTTGTTGTTTTTTCTTCTCCTCAATAAGGCTTTTTACAGACATGCTAATGACATAAAAGACAGGGAGAAGAGGAAACACTGTCCCTGTAATCCCTGTAAAACTCCAAATGAGACTGCTTTATTAAGGAAGTGTGTGGTTTT
>NW_023339696.1:10216269-10218595 GCF_004916995.1 Morone saxatilis | reverse complement strand
GCTGCTTGGAAAATGCCAGCACATTAGACAAGATGAATATTGCACACACACACACACACACACACACACACAATGTACATACACACACACACCTCCGCACCAAGGTGTAACTCAAATTCTCCGGCTTAATTAAGAGCAGCCCACTTTGGAGCTGCCATCTCGTTTAGCTAATTAGTCATGAATATGAAATGCCAGGAGTTTAATTAGCTTGCCATTGTCAGAGAGGGAGTGAGAGAGAGAGAGAAATCACAGACTAATTTTCTCTCCTCGCTTGGTCACACTTTATTATAACGGCCTGGTAGGAATGTGATTTGATTCCTTTGTAACAATCAGTAAGTTGTAGGCAAGTACACGCAAGTTAATTTTCACTCTTTTACTGTACATTTTAAATGTATTTTAAATTGATAACATTTAAGTTAATATTTGTTTTAATTTTGTTTCATGTAATGTTTAATAAGAGTAGTTGTTGTTTGTTTAATACTTCATACATTTAATGAAAACTTTTTATAACATGTTTTATAAAAAAAAAATGTGTTTCCATAAAATAATGTAGATCACTGGGCACCGTTTGGAAGTATTAGAAAGCTCTTTACAAGAAGAAATATGAAGTATGAATGGTATCTTGGTTGGAGGGTTAAGAATTACTCAAAGCCAACAACCCAATTTTAGCAACAAAAGGGAAAATTATTACGCGCAAAGTAACTAAAACAATGTAAACTACAACTTAATTAAAGAAAATGTTAATCTTAAATGTGCCTTTTTAAAATGTTGTCATAATTTAAATAATAATAATGTTCAGAAAACTAATCAACAGAAACGTGAATGTTCATTTCCACCTTTCCAAGTGACAAAAAATATGAAACCTGCTCTTATTTATGACATCTTGCTGTCATTCCAAATCTATTTCTGCTCTTTTTAACTGTAAACAAATCAGGGTGCTTTTTAATCGAGCTCCACTGGGGAGGGCGATGTTTAGAGCGAACTGAACTGAGAAGGTCTGGAAGGTTTAGCAGAATGGGTCTGGGGTCCATTCTGCGGTTGGTAATTAGATTGATTAAGGCTGAGCTGGTGCTGGAGACACGACGACAGGGAGCGGGAAATGGAGATGGATGAGCCTGCAGGGCTGCTGCTACGAGATAGGAATGGTGAATAGAGCTCATCTCGGCTAGCCGGCTGGCTGTCTGGCTGGTTGCTGCGGAGAGAAGAATAGGTCATTCGGCTGTAATCCGCTCTCCGTCCCCAGTCTGTGCCTGGACTCAGCCGGGTACAAATTCACTCCCACCAAGAGGTTACTGGACACTATGCTTGGCAACTTGTCTTTTTTGACTGGTTTGATTGCTTTGTACATCACTGTTGTGTGTGTTTCTCTCACTCTCTTGATTGCAGAGGCAAGCTGGAGTATAGCATCCTTACAATCACACACACACACACTGCTGTGATTGTGTGTTGAGGAGCACAGGTGTGCGCAGTGTGTCTATCACTCCCCGTGGAGTTAATGTTTGATTAGGGAGAGAATGAGAGACAGAGAGAGATGAAGTATAACTCACCGTGATTAGTTTCTGTCTACAGGCAGAGCTGTGACCAAACCACAGCTTCCTCAGTCAATATCAGGTTTCAGAGCTGCGACTGCTAGGTGTTTTCCAGATATTTCATAGCTCAACTGGGGGAATTGACATCCCACACAATGACATTTCACCCCACTAACACAATCAACCATCAAATAATTGTTACCTGTCAGACATTGTATTTAATGCGGGTTACCAGGGAAACTGCTCTATTTAGCATGCAGTCTCTGTCATGGTGCCAAATGAAATGGCAATTAACTCACTGCCAGGCCTCAGTACATAAGGGGTTAGGCAGGGCACAGAGGATCATGGCAGTACTGATTGGAGGCTGAGTGGTGCAGCATACGCTCCGTAAATAGGTTTTGTTGATGGAGGCAGATACAAGGCGGGGGCTGATGGGCAATTCCTTTCACCCAACAGAAACAGGAATTGACCTCTGGAAAAAAATGATCCAAGTCCAAGGCACTCTGTTCTTTTTTCAAACTAAGCCAGCAGGTAATGTTTCCCATGTCATCCTAGTTTATTGGGTTACCATACTAACATTTGGTAATTCAGTATCTCCAGGAAGTTGCAATGTTGTGATCACAACAATTGGGGCAAATTCTACCAATCCGTGTGAATTTTGCGCGACCTTGCAATTCAATTGCTGTCACCACAACTTTTCCGCAATTTTAATTCCAATCATTGTATTTTCGTGCGCAAAATGTTGAGTCACTTATCACCAAACTCATTTGCCCATTTCTAGTTGTGAAGATGCAGAC
>NW_023339696.1:10205752-10216191 GCF_004916995.1 Morone saxatilis | reverse complement strand
GAACAAGTTGCCTTAGATTTTTATACATACAAAAAAACTGGAAAACAAAAACAAAAAACTATTCTTAATTTTTTCATTTTCTCCTATAATGGTGCAGTTCACTCCGAAGGGGACATGGATATATAAACGCGAACTCTTATAGCTATCAATCAAAATCAAAAAGACATTTTACTCTGAATCAAAAAAGTCAACCCAACGATGGTGCTAGAGGAGAAGTCAAGGGGTCATCAGTGTTAGGGTGCATCTTCTGCAGACCACAAATGTCTATACAAAACTTCATGGCAATCGATCTAATAATTGTAGTTTCATTCTGGAATAAAGTGGTGGACCGACAGACCAANNNNTGGCTAACAATGTTATGTTTGTAAATTTAAAATAAAAAAGCCATTTTCTCATGGTTAAGTGTTATATATTATGGATATAGAGGATATGTGAGGTATTCTGGATATAAAAAGGTGAAGTGAGAAGAAGAAATGAGCATGTCTGTGCAGGCGGCGTGTTTTGCTCCAGTGTCTCTAACAGAAGAGGCGTGATATCAATCTAAATCTCTCTTAGGAACTCTTATTCAATCACCTTAGAGAGAGCTGATTTAATAGAAAGACCTCAGCCTTCCATTCATCAACAGAATGAAGGGTTGTGCAGCACTGAAAATTAAAACAAGCACAATGTGTGTGTGTGTGTGTGTGTGTGTGGTGGTGTGTGTGTGTGTGTGTGTGTGTGTGTTGCTGGTGTGTGTGTGGTGTGGTGTGTGTGTGTCTTGTGTGGTGTGTGTGGTGTGTGTGTGTTTGTGTGTGTGTGTCTGTGTGTGTCTATGTACTCTTGCAAATATTGTCTAAAGGGAATAATGGTCCAAATATTATCTGATTCTCCCTCCTTTCCCCTCTCTTTCCCCCTCTTGTCCTTTAACACACACATGCATGCTAACCCCTGTTGCGACAAAATTAAAATTGTAATGGTTATTGATCTGTGGTTTATAAATAACACCCTTGTTCATCATCCTTTTCACACCATGCTCACTTCTTCACTCTGTCATCATAAAAGCTGTCTCTCTACAACAGCACAGACACAATCAGCAATCCCCGGGCTATGCTCGCATGTATATTTTATTTCTTTGCTGAAAAAAGCCACAACCAGGAAATAGTGCGATGAAAAAAGATTTTGCAGCTGACAGCTAACAGCAAAGACTGTAAACTGTGTAAAGATGTAAAGACAACAGAGCCTCCTACATTTATATTATAAAAGTGTTTGTCTAGTCCGTCCTCGTCACTCCCAGAATCACCACTATGATTATAATGCATGGTAATACATTTTAAGAATAAACTTGGCTTTTGGAAGTGCTCAAAGGTCTGCTGACAGCCATCCTTGTTATTGATCAGCTGCTGTAAAGGTTATACTGTCAGGGGTCGTGTCTGGGCTGGTCTGTCTGAAGCCCTGACCTCTGACCTCTCCAGGGTTTCCCAAGGGAGCGTGGGATCGACGAGGTGAAAAGTGCCTCATATTGACTCAATGTACTCCTACTGTTTAAATTTTCTTAAAAGGAATAGTTTGTTTGCTTTAGATAAGAAAAGTTATAGCGCATATTTGTCCATTCAATATAAGGCTACAGCCAGGAGAATTGCATTTTAGCCTTAGCATAAAGAGGGGAAAAACACTGCCTGCTATCCAAAAGCTAAAATTAGCCTAGTGCCTGTAAGTTTGTTTGATTAATTCTTACAAAACCAAAGTCTAAAAACCATGATTCAGCATTTTATTTATGAGCCAGTTAACTAACTTCTGGGAGTCTCTGGTGGTTTCCTTGCTACTAACCAGCGAGTCAGGCTAATTCCCTCTTTGTTCAGTCTTTGTGTTAGGCTAACTGGCCACAGGCTGTAACGTGTTAAGCGAAGGAAATCTTCATCTCATGTAATTTCTGTGAATTTGAACAAATTTGACCACTGAACCGTTTGTAAATTTGCCCTTAAAAAGCCATTGTACCAGCTGGAAAACCATGAGCTGTAGGCTAGCTAGCAAACAGAACGTGTGTGCCTGCACATTTCTGTTCAGCTTCTGAATGAACTCAGAATTCACCAGTCGTTTCTTTCATTTCCCTCCATTCTTCAGTTTCCTCTCCGCTCTGTAGATTTATGAAGAACATTCATAAAGCCACAGGATAAAAGTGAAACATTTTCAACTCTCACAGACTTTGAGTCATTTCCTCCCCTCCCTGGGCTAATTCACTCCCGCTCACGTCTTTCCATTGACTTTGTATGCAGTTGCACTAACAGGTATGAGAAAGGGATCAATCTTCTTGTCTAACTCGACAACATAAAAGGAATAAATGTATTTCTCAAAATTCCAAACAATTCCTTTAAACATGATAGTCAAGTGGGCTTTATTATCTTATTGAAAGTGAATCTGTGTGCAATTTGCATACAAAAAAATTTGTGACCATGACATGATTTATTTTTTGACCCATATTTAAAGTCTATCGGTCTCTCCCTCCTCTTCTCTCTCTCTCTCACACACACCACACACACTACACACACAAAACACACCACACACACACACACACACCTTTATTTATCCTTGCCACTGCATGAGGGGATATGATAAGAGAACATCCTAGTGGGAGATGAAAGACACATCAACATAATGTTGGAAACATGTCCATTGTCAATTCATGCTCCTGCAACTTAAAGGTCACATCGTCAAATAAAGCTCCCTGAAGCAGATAACAGTGAAATGAGTAAAGGCTGATGAACAAAGAGAGGACCCGTCTCCCCTCGCCCCCCTTGCCCCCCTCTCCTTCTTCTCCTCTTTCTCCTCCACTCTTTATCTGTTAATGAAGCACAATCCTCTCAAGAGCACAAGCACTGGGATTTGTCAAGTTATCACAGGCTTGGTTCGTCTGCCCGGCTCAATACTCTGCTACTCTTTAGTATTATAGCTTCTGTGTCTCAGTCTGCCCGTCTGTCTGAATTTTAAGTTTGTTTTTTCCACATTCGTTCCTATATATTTTCTCTCCTTATAAATTCTTCTCAGTCTATCTTTCAGTTCTCATGCCGCTGTTTGATTCTTCCTCTCATCCTCCTTTTTGATCACCTTTCTCTCCCTCCCTCTGTTCATCTCTCTCTCTCTGCAGTTGCTGAGGCTCAGACTGGATGGCCACCATCAGGTCGAATTTCATTCTCTATTTAGAAGCATCAGCTAGAGTCTCTTGTGCTAATTTTTCCCCTCAAAATGTGTTTATTGCAAAAATAAAAAACTCTCTGTATAGGATTCCACATACAAATGATGCATAATATTTGCTGCTAATAGTGGTAACCATGGCCTGGGAGTTGTCTAATCACAGAAATGTAATTTTCATGGGGTGATTTCCATAAATATAAAACACGCTGCCATTGCACCTCACACACCTCATGAATTTGATTGGAGCTGCAACAGTGTAATTTCCAACAGATATTAAAAGATGCAAAATTGCGTAATTGTGTTGCCTGTGCAACAATAGTTTAGGCCCACGATGACAATATTATGAGCATCATAATCTACCTCAGGTCTCCCCTCGCCCACTGCAATACAGTATGCTAATGATGCTACGCTAACAGCCACAATAAAAGTAATGATGATTACCGAGGCGATGGGGGCAGTAACAATAACAAACCCTGTGATGTATAGTGAATTATAAACATCCTCCCTGCTGTAATTTCATAGTTAATTCATATTTTTATTCAGGGTTAGGGAAATTGGCTCTCTGTGCTCAGTGCTATGTGAAATGTGTGTGTGTGTGTGTGTGAGAGAGAGAGAGAGAGACTGCAAATAAGCCTGATGTATATTGAGGAGATTTATGTTTGACAGATTTTTTTATATTGCTCCATGCATGACTTCGTCTGTTTATTGTGTGTACGCAAAAGCACATGATCCCTGTGTGTGTGCCTGTACAGCTTATAACCGACTGTTTCTGTCAAATATTATAGGAGCATTAACATTTCCTATGAGTATAAGAGAGTGCAGGATATTAAATGACTGCGAATACATTTGTGGCCCAACGTCTGAAAGATTGTGGATGTATGACTCACCTGCGGGTGGCAGTGTATCTCACTGCACATCTGTGTGTGTGTCTATGTGACACTTTTGGAGTGTAAATGCATCTGTGACTGTGCAATTACGTTTTCATGCACAAAGTGTGTGTGCACGAGCGATGGTAGCATATGCTGTGCAACAGCTTCTCTCAGGTTTGGACCTTCAGCTGCTGTCTGATCATTTATACAGCACACCGACTGTTTTGTCATGTTGAATGTTCAGAGTGTCCCGAGAGGGAAGCGCGCATGACAGCCACCGAGGACTCTCCACTTGGACTGATTTGTGTTGGGACACACACCACACACACACACACACACCCACACACACACACACCATACACACCATCACCTCACACACTGCACACACAGAAACATGTATGTGTACATGCACACACATTTCGCCTGAGGGGCTGTCACAGTTCCCCAGAGAGTCTGCTGGATTTGGTTTTATTGCCTGTATTGATCGTGGCTCGGGCTGAGTAGAGGGATCGATATGTGGATTATAGGGGGGAGTTAACTCCTCAGTGCTGCCTCAGAAACCCCCCAGTTCTCTGACACCTCTCCCGTTCACACTCAGCACCTGATCACCACTGTGTAAAACAGAGAGAAAGGACACATTAATTCACTGACTATGTATGTCTGAGAGACACCTGCTGTGTCCAGAAAATGTTTAGATAAATGTAGGTGTCAGCATCTACTCACCCGTCGCTGCCAGACTCCCACCCAAATACCCCACACTCCCTACCTATATCTACATATCTACAGTAATTGACATTTTCCATTTGGCCAGTTCTGCATCTCCTTCCTGTTATTTCTATGGCAACCAGCGGTGGGAGCCTTAGTTGAGTGAGTTAGCAGCGCCCCTTGGGCCAAGGCGTCTAGCCGGCTGATGCTCCTAAAAGCTAACAAGAGAGCACAGGGGATTTTCTTTCTGCCAATTTAATAAGGTAAATAGTCAGACCCTCTAATAATACCTAACTCCATTTTGGCTTGTAATTATAAGCGAGCAAGCTACGTGGTGGAAAAAATGCACATTTTAACAATAGCTGTCACACCTGGATACATCTGGGTTAATGGAAGTACTTCTTTTTCATTTATCCTTCATTGAAAGTGCAAATCCTTCAAATATCTTTAACTGCATAAGCGTATTGCAGTGAATTACATGAACTGAGTGAGTAATCAATTTGCTCATATTCTGTGGATCCTCCAGGTGATAATGACTTTTCTCCTTTGTGCTGTTCATAGGATAATGCCATACAGCAGGCCCAGACTACGAATTAAGTGGATCTGAAACTTTCTTTCGGGCTGATGTGAAAATGAATATAGTAATAGCGTAATGTCTCAGGTATCTGACTTAAGAGAGATGAAGACAGATCTTCTTTTGTGTGTAAATTTCAATATTAATCTGTCTTTTCTTCTCTATCCTCCCACATTTTGCTTGTTCTTCTCGCAGCTCCTCCTATATGTGATACTCATTACTGTCTCTCTCACACTGCATCTGTCTCCTCATTCTCTTTCTTTGCCTCCCTCTTTTCATGCCTCTGTTCCTGTCTCCGCCTCCCTCTTCTCCACCTTCATTGAAAAGAGTGATAACAGGGTGAGAGTTTAGAGGGTCTCCATCCCAACAGCTCCAGTTGTAGTGCAGCAATTAGGAGCTTGAGAGCTTGTCAAGATAACAGTGGAACGAATACACACTACACAAATCACACACACATACACACACACACACGCTCATTGCCCTCAGACTCCCGATGAAGACATTAAAGGCATTTGTATATGTGAGAAGGGAAGACAGGAGACGAAGGGGTGAGGCCTTGGTGAGTGGGTGCATTAACAGGAAAACACTCTGGTTCCTTGAGATGGAAAACTAAGCTTTTGTAGGTTACTGAGGGTGGGAGATAATGGACGACTTAACAGCACTTGTTGCTTCTCTCATATATGTATGCAAGGCTTGTCATGTTGTGGCCGTTTGTGGCGTAACGGCCGCAATCGTCAGTGTGAATTTCACTTTTCTGTCATTCTCACAGCAGGATACGATACACCAAGACGCCTCTCTCTCTCCCTCTCTTTCTCTCTTGTCTTTGATGAGCAGCAAAAACAAGTTACGGTGTTAATCAGTGTAAGCGCGATGTACGGCACTTGACATGTAAAAGGGCCATGACAGAAATAATTACAGATATGGATGTGTGATATGCACAGGTTATCATCAGAAAATCTCACGCTGTGCCTTTCTGTGTCGAGCACACAATCACAACAACAAGCACTGACATGCTCACCGCCACTGCCTGTGCAGACAAACAACTCATCATGACCATAAATGCCGCTAATAAGGAAAATATTTAGCTTCTTCCTTGTAAGTCTGGTACTTTCCAGCATGCATCTGACCAAACCTGTCACCCAGGCTCTCCTCTTGATTAAAGTAAGTAGTAAGCACGGTGCTTTGATATGATGACTTATATCATAAACAACATAACATGTCTTACTTTGTAACTTCCCAGTACATTCATACATCAAATGCACCATGTTTGTGTGGTGAATATTGGTGTTTTTACTACTGTGGCATAGTCAACGTCAGCTTGATATCTTAAGGGCCCATAAAGATATGTATGATCTGCTGGACCGCTGCCAGAGCAGTTCTTTAAAGGTTCTTTTAATTTTGCGGATTTGGAGCATTTTGTGCTTTCCGAAATGGATCTTTAGTGGATTTTAGGGGGGGCCCATCATGACCGGAGAGTGTTGCAACCAAACGCTGCAGCAGCTGATTTCACTGATTCATTTCTCCCAAGGGGAATGAGCTGGCTTAGTTGTAATATAACAGTGCAAGCCAAACAGGCAAATTCGTTTTTCATGGTTTTGATAGGTAAGTAATGGTTAGAGAGGAAAGGTGGTGAAAAAATGGAGAGAACATGAGGAGGGGGAGAGAAGTGCAGAGGGGTTTTCTCCACAGGGGAAATGGAAAATGCATACAGAGCTGGTAAAAGAATGGAGACTTTAATATGCTTTATTCAACGTTGCCTCCCCTGTCTGCCTCTCAACCTTTCAACTAAACTCTCCCGCTGCTGACAATATCGCACATACAAGGACAGATTTGCTCTTCAAATGAAAAGCAAGACTGCTTTTCCATGTTTCTTCTTTGACCATGTTTGCTTCTGTCACTGAGACTTTGTGTGTTGTTTCAATCCCCCTGCTGCACCACATGGGGTGGTCTCAGGGGACAATAAATGTATTACTAGCTGTAGCTATGATTTAGAGGCCTGCTGTCTGGAGTATGAGGAATAGATATCCTTAGGCTACATTCAACAGATGCTACTATATACTCATGACTGTTGCATGCCAGAAATTATTTCTTGTGGTCTCTCCGTGATTCAAGAGCAATTACAGAAAAAAAGTAAATTAAAGAAGTGACAATATTATTAAACTATATCATATTATGTCAGCTGTAACACCTGAACACATTTTGCAATTGAAGGTGAAATTTACCTAGCAGGGAGGTCTGAGCAGTTTGCTGGATAAATGGCTGAAGTAGAAAGCTAAACACTGTGAATAAACAGTTCTAATAGCTAGATAAAAGTAATGAATAAACTGTTCTAATAGCTAGATAATAGTGATAAACGAACAGGTCTAATAGCAAGATAAAAGTAATGAATAAACTGTTCTAAATGAACAGGTCTAATAGCTAGATAAAAGTAATGAATAAATAGTTGATAAAGTAGGCTAACCAAACTTAAACCTTGATAGTTTAAATTACCCACATATAGTTAATAGTGTTAATTATCATCCACTTTAAAATCAGTTCAAATGAACACATTTGGAATGAGTGGTGTTGAAGTGGTATTTGCATTAATCAGACAGGGCTGTGGGTGTATCATACAGGAAAGGTCAAGAACCACAACACTGACAACTGTATATATCAACGTTAACATTAAGGCAGTGGTGGCCTAAAGTTTAGAGAAGCCTGTGACCGGAAGGTTATTGGTTCAATGTTTAGACCGGCAAGATAAATCTGGGTGGGGAAAGTGAAAGGCAGCGCTTGTCCCTCCCTCATGACCACCAATGAGGTGCCCTTTAGCAAGGCCCTTAACCCCAACTGCTCAAGGGTGTCACTGAATATCTATAATATAGCTATATCCCTCTTAAAACTGGTGGAAATGTCAAATCCATCTGTGTTTGAAAGGTTGTCTGCACAAAAAATGAGTTTATAAAAAATAAACCCACTAGAGGAACACTGTAATTATCTTGGTCTTGTATTGTCTTCAGCCTCATTTGGTCCAGCTTTGACTCCAGTAAGGGTGCAGCTCAGTGTTCAAACAGTTTCATACCTAATGTTTTGCATATACGTATCACTCACTTAGTAAAAAGGAAATGTGTTTTGACTTGAGGCATTATTAAACATATACAATGAAGCCATTTACTAAATGAAAATAGTCCATATCAGTAAATCCAACCTTATTAAATTGTCAAATGTCTTAACCGACATCCCCATAACGTGCTTTAAATCTATTAGCCTACATCGATGTAATCTATTGCACTGCATTGTCTTGCGTCTTAACCCATTTCATTTCTAGCTTCTCTATTATGAACCTTGTCTTCCTCTTCTATCTTGTCTCACTATCTTTCTGTCTGTCTGTCTGTCTGTCTCTCACTCTCTGGGGAGAGGGCCGAGGGCATTATGTGCCGCTATGAATGATTCATTGCCCTCTGTGGTGTATGTGCTTGGACTAGAAAACAAGGAGGGAAAGAAAGGGTAAGGTAGACGGTTGCAGAAAAGGGAGATGAGGTGACATGGAAGACACCATAGCCAGAGGTGGAGGACAGCAGCCGGTACTACGACAGAGAAATGAAGTGTTTTGGGGGTAAAAACAACACAAAGATGCTTTTCTTTTAGCTTTTATAACCTACCTGTGCGTGTGCTGAGCATACATGCAATGACCAGTATCTTATTTCATTAACGTGTTTATCTTGGTTTTTTGCCTTCAGGACAGTCTTTACCTTCATTGACAGAAGATTTCTGAAATTGATGTTCTCATTACTACTTACGGGGTTCACAGTCCTCAGGGTGCTGATTGTAATTCATCATCCTTGTAAAATCACATCTTATTGTCTCATTAATCTAAATACATCTCAGGCTTGTTTAGTTCTTTGTCTCATCTACTTTATCCCTCCTTTCGTTCCACGTTTTACCAATAATAGAAATAATTCTCCCAAAACACCCTCCCCACACACTCTTAACCTCGCATAAATTCCACTCAAGCAGGAAACACTCCACACTCGCCTCAAGAAGGTGTGACCCTTGAAACAACGTTATCTTTCCTCATCCAATTTCCCACGACCTGGAATAGATTATCTGGTGGATGATTAAGACCTGCTGAATAATTAAGTGGACAATAATGCTAATTCATGAATAATATATCTGTTTATGATGGCGAGGCAGGGATAGTGGTTGCTGCAGCGCTGACAGGAAGATTGATGCTGTGGCCTAGATAGGATCTCTCCAGCGAGAGGATGCTGCAGACGGCGACGCTGCCCATATTCATTAGGCCTCTGTCATTGGCTTCTGTGCGTAATGACATACTTATGTATAATTTACAGGCACATCCCAAGGCAGAGGTGGCATACATGATGGGATGGAACAAATGGCAATATTTTGGCTCGACATATGGAGTTTTGCTTTATAATCCTAAAGTATGTAGTTTGTGACTGTAGTTTGTGACTCTGTTTATTTCTGTTGCATTTTTGTTTTAATCCTCTCTTGTGAAACTGAGTGTGTGTAGTGAAGCACAGAGTGTATCCAGTAGGGCTGCCAACACACTAAAGATTGTCCCAGTAGTCATCAGTTCAAGCCAATAGTCGACTGGTCACATGTTGATGATATTACTTTAATAGTTTTTATATATACAGCCGCCTGTAAATGATAACATGGTAATGATTCTGAATATGAAGGAACAACATTGTGTTAATTTATTTAACACAGTATAACATCACATGAGCCTTGTTGTTCAAAACCTGGAATGAATAACTGCCAACTTCACTAAAATAAATACTCGCGGGCTTATCAATGCAATGGATGATGTATAACCTTAACAATTACAAATGAACTCTCTACAAACACGATTCTCTCCCATTTTATGCCTCTCCTGTCCCCGGCTAAACCCAAAGCTCCTACGCTATAAACAAACCTCCCAACCCATCCTTCGAGCTCCCAGTCCAGGTAGAGTCAGCTAGTAGGACCACTAAGTAGCTAATGGCAGCCAGTACAATGGTTTGTGTTGCAACAATCCCCCTGATACTTCGCAGTAGCATTTCCTGAACAGTTTTTTTTCTGTGACTGTATCTGAATAAAGAAAAGTGGATCGACTTTTCTCATCGACTAACGGTTTAGTC
>NW_023339696.1:10205128-10205652 GCF_004916995.1 Morone saxatilis | reverse complement strand
TTCTCATCGACTAACGGTTTAGTCGACGATTACAGCACAGCCCTATAGTATTCAGTATGTTTTCCTATATTCCAGAAGTCTGCTGAAGTGTGGTGTGTCCCATAGCCAGTGGGTAGACTTGACAGTAATGTAAGTGCAATGCTCCGTATCATGATACAGTCTGATAAATGAACGTGATCGTGTTGCATCAGACACTTGTGTATGTGTATACAGACTGCATTCTTCAGCTTCAAAAACAATGAGACTGATCTTCCTCTCAGCCCACCCCACCCTGTTCTAGTCCGGCCCAGCGCTGCAGAGCCCGTAGCACCTCGGCCAGTTTGATTACATTTGCGATTAGAGCTGTGGCCAAGCGATGGTGAATTATGCCTGAGCTGTTACCTTGCTGTAGCTGCCGGGGAAATGAGGCAGCTAGGCTGCGTTTGCCCCACTGCTGCTGACCTTGGAGGTCACTCACAGGAAGGAGACATTCATCACTCTGACACATGGATGCTGTGGGGAGAGGAGGATGGTGTGTGTGTGTG
>NW_023339696.1:10200283-10205068 GCF_004916995.1 Morone saxatilis | reverse complement strand
TGTGTGTGTGTGTGTGGCAACTATTACTATTACAGTATTATTCCACCCAACACTCCTGTGCTCTCAGTAGTATTAAAGCACTAGCTGAAGATATGCAGTGTCTACGTCATTGTTTCCTTACTTAAACTACTACTTACACAGATTGTGTATTGTAATGCTGTTGTTAATTGAAATTACTTTACGATACGATGGTTTTACAAACACGTCTTCTCATTCTTTGCCTTCCCTCCTATCTCTCTACCTGTCTCTTTGTCACTCTGTCTCTCTCCTGCTTTCTCTGCATATAATCATGAGTGGCAGACAAATATCGACCATGGCCATTGTTGGCCCAAGTGTCTATTTGCTCAATAGAAAAGACTCATTATGTTACAACAGATTGATATCTCTGCCCTCAAGGACTTTAATCTCATCTCAAATGAAAATAGAAACAATCATAGCTACTGGTGGGGTAACACTTTTAGCACTGTATCGCACTCGCCGCTCTCCATCCCCCACCCCAAACAGCAGAGTGACCTTTGCAGGTGCGGTCAGCAATGGGATGCACTGTCTCTGAAGGATGACAAACATATAAGCTTCCATAACATTTCATCACTGTGGCATCTCTTCATCCCATTGTCTTTTCTCAGTATGTGGGGGTGCTTCATGTTTGTGTGTATGTCTGTGCCTAACTGAGTATAAGAAGATTTAATGTTCATAAGAGGAAAGAGGTATTTTAGACACGGACATGACACAAAGCTTAAGAAATCTGCATTGAGAAGGCAAATGAATGTTTGCTGAAGCTTAATTGTTCAATTGAATCCATAAAGGCACACAATTATGTTTATGTATGCCATAAATCTGATTAGCGCTGAGTGCCATTCTGCAAACGCAACCGTCTGTATGGGGGGCTAATGCCCACCCACACAGCTCACATCTGATTAGTTGCGAAGCACCATCACTTAACTCTCTAACTCTATTGGTGCATAATCTACAAGGTGAAGTATGATGATGTATCACTCAAACTAATCTAATCTTATTTACTTACTCTTATTTGGAACTTAAACATCAGTGACAGAAGCGTTAAAATGACGGCCATGATGAAAGAGAGAGTCTATCAGTGGCTCAATGGTTTGTCTGAACAAGGTTTGGTGGAGGTGTTTGTCTCTGTTGATAATTTATGGTTATACATGAAACAAATTAATGGTTTTATACTTTTAGGGTGTAAAAAATACTTTTTTTTTCATACTTGTATTGTCTGGCCACATTGTGGACATTTTTTACAGCAGCCATTCTGACATAAAATAGTCAGGTAAACACAAAGTGTTACCAATGATATTAATTAGGGATCTGTTCCATTCATGGAAAAACAGAGTCATGAGTGGACGTGGGCCTACTGGAAAGGCTAAATGGAACTAAATGTTAATTAGGTGGTAACACCTGTGACTACCATCCTATTTAACATCAAAATAACATTATCCATTACTTGCGTCAGCACCAACATCCACCATTTGCCCAGCTTTTCTGAGAAAATACCCCTGTATTAGATCACTCTAACCCATGTAACTGTAGTTGGCTCCCTCACACACCTTTGGACAATGGGGAGCAAAATCTACTGTGCCAAGGTACTGAAGGTGAGAAATAAAATACTGTGTAATTTAAACTTATTTTTTTTAACAAATTCTGGGATGAACAGGATGCTAAGTTAAGCATAAATACTGGCTTTCATCACTGAAACACAACAGAGCTGCACCACATCAGACCCATACTGGTGGGCTCCATGGACTCCCTGCAGTTTGCAGAACACTGACATAAGCAATGTCATCATTTACTGACTCTAATGGACATGCTCCAGGCAACTACACTGTCACCTGCTGTCTCACTACACTTCAAACATAAGATTTAACTTGGAGTTGTGCAGCCTCCAGTGGTTTTCAGATTACTGCTCTAATGTAGGAATAATGCATTAACACAGGCAAAGAGAAGGAGAAGGAGATGTGGGCCTATGATCTGTAAAATTGTATCTTCATCAGTACACAACATCATCAGTGCACATTTTCATATCAGATCGTTTACACAAGTAAAACGAGCATTACTGCAATATAAAAATACCAGTAACTATTAAGAGTAAAAGTACTCCTTATTTAGAAAAATGATCCCTGTGCTATTATATGTTATGTTATTGGATTATTTTAACTGATGTATTGATGTGTAAGTAAACATTTTACTGGTCTAGTTGCTCAGAGTGGCTGCTGTTGTTTAATCTGTAACAGCGTATTGTATTTCATAAACTCATCTCATGTTTTGTATGTAAAATTGTAATATGTAATTATAGCTTTTAAATAAACGTAGGGTAGTAAAAGTTACAATAAAACCTTACAGTACAAATGATTTAACTTCCTACTTGAGTAAATGAACATAGTTACAATTCACCACCCCTGACATTTAGCATTGATATTTTATATGCAAATTATTTATACCGTAAGTTACAGTTATGTTTGTGCAATCTCCAACAACCATGAGCCTATTGCACCCACCTCTGTATTCGTATATCATACTCCCTGAGCTTCCAACTATAGTACCGTTAACTGAATCAATACAAATGTGTCTCGGCTCCCAGGAGGCCAACTAGACCTGCCTCCTCCTTGGTATGAAATGACACTTTGATTGACCCCCGCTGCATTTCCCACAGGGCTGGGTTGATATGGTAACAATCTGACCGTTGAACTTTACCCTCTGCCAGACAGGTCAGCAGACCGGGGGCATAATTGAATTTCTCAGATTCACATTGACTGGCTGCGTGCTCTCGATCAATGCTGTTAACGGCCACAGTGGAGACACAATGGTTGGATTTTTGTGTCTGGATCCCGACAACTTCACATAATGTCTGACACACAAACACATATTTCAGCCACTTACATTACAAGCAGTGGTGGACTCGGGCTGTTTGAGGGGCAGGTGTGAAAAAAATTAAAAGGGCACCAGAGTGCAGAAAGTGGTGTTATGCATACATAGAGAAACAGCTTAGTCAGGGTTAGGATTGGCATCTTAAAAGGGAATTTTACTACATTTTGTCCACAGGAAGTACACCCCAGAGGGCATTTCATCACATTTTCTCCACTGGAAGGATATCCTGAAGGACACTTTATCTTGTTTTGTCCACTGAAAAGGCACCCCAGACGACACTTTATTACACTTTATCTATCATAAGGGCATCCAAGAGGCCACTTTTGCGGCATTTGTAGATTCTAAGGTAACAAAAACATAAAAATTCTTATTTCTAAGTGATTATACGCTAGCGAAAACATTGCTGCATATTATATAAATATACTGATGCAACCCTACTACAAACTAACATGTCATCTGTAGTTGGAAACAATGGGCTGTCAGATTTAATATCACCAGTTTACCTACCTACTTACCTGTTCAGGGCCACAAAAATGGCACTATTTATCTCTGAAATATAGTGAAGAAGAGTACAACCATTTGTCTTTAAATACTTCTCCTTCACAGTCCCAGTCTTTGGGATTATATGCCATGACCACAGAGGTCACAGTTTAATGAACGTAGACTCAGTTTTTAGTGTACACTGGTGAGCTTAATTTACAATTTTAGCATCAGTAATAACACAATGTAACTATGCAGAGATAACGTCAAGGTAAATAAACCTTGAGCAAGGCACACAACCCATTTCTGAGCATTCTGTCATGTTGAATAATAAAATGTAAAAAAATGCAGGATCACAACATTGTTGAACAGATGTTTAATCATCATGAACAGAACAGTGAGAAGAGGATATCACCCAGCATGTTGTCAGAAATACACCATAGAAATATCACACACACATACTAAGTTTGAAAAAGATTCAAGCAATAGGTTATTTATGTCTACTGCCACTACACACAGAAGATTCATCACCATGGTGAGTGATCAGTACCTCCCCTCCTCTCCTCTCCACACACTTCTCCCCTTGCACTTCATCATCTTGTAGACTGAATAATTGTGTTTTGCCACCGTCACTCTCTGCGATTATCCAGATGTGGGTGACACCATAATCCATATGCCCGTGACACCGAGTACAGATGGTTGTGTAATTATGAACACACGGTGGTGATCACCCTGCTTTGTAATCAGATTCATATTTCTTGTGGGTGCGTCGCAATGTTGCCCCATCAGATGCCACTGGAGTCTCATTTAGAGTGGACTTCAGTGTCTGATAATGAGATACAGACAAGGATATTTATTCAGCTTCAGATCTGGCTCATTGAGTCGTGACATATTGGCCCGGGAGACACTCCAATCGTATTTGTTTCTCCTCAGTTCAATGGTGGCGATAAAGTTTCCACTGAGGGAATTTCTCTGTGTGAAGATATTGATTGGTTTTTACCACCAAAATACATCTGAATTTAGTGGTTTGAAGCTCATTGTCTGGATTACAGCCAGGTTTTGATGCACCAGTCCATGAATAAGCCTGTAAAAAAGAAAAAAACCTCAGGCAGAAGAAGAGGAGGGATGATCCCTCTGCAGCTCAGATGGACATGCAATATGTACAGAGTAAACAGTGCAAACGTATATGAAGAATATGGATCCAGGAAAATGTCAAGCAACTTCAGCCACACGACTCCTCTCTACCACCATCATATGTCACATGGATTTCACCATTTACCTCCCCACACTGATGTAATACTGTTGACATGTCCAAGGTGTCTAGATGGGATAACCACCGGCTAACCATGACCCTAAAAGGATTAAGTAGGTTAAGAGAATAAATGGTTTCAGCGTTGTTACAGAGGCTTTCACAACCTTCCA
>NW_023339696.1:10195878-10200183 GCF_004916995.1 Morone saxatilis | reverse complement strand
ATTTATCAGGTTATTGTAGAGTTTGTTAATACTTGACTCATCTGGCCTTGTTAATCTGAGGTAGTTTTGGATGAGCGGTTTTGATGATGGAGCTAGTTTTAGTCTGTTTCTATCAATTAAAGTTTAGTGGTGACGCAGTGTCCACCAAGTGGGTCAAGGCCTCGTGGTTGAGAAGGTCTCGCGAAAGGTTAATCGTTGGGTGGATGGAATATGTGATTTAATTGGTTTGTATATGCATGCAGAAGTTCTAATTTAATGTGTTGATCTGGTATCTTACTAGTAGTGTTGTTGTTCGTTCTTTAAAATAGATGCAAAAATTGGAGGTTACTTCCTTCTCATGAACAGTAATTGAAGCTTCAAATGTGCAGCGAGTCGTATTAATTTGGAATCATGTCAAGGGGTCCCAAGCTGGGTCTGACAGTTTGTTTTTGTTGTAGTCGGGGGCGGGGTTCAAAGGCCGATTTTAACAATGCTTTTATTGTGCCTCTTTAAGCTCGATCATTTGAGTTGTGTTGATCTTGTTTTATGGTAGAAATGGTGCCATATTAGCTGAAATGTAATACCAGTATTCTACAGCTGGCACTGAGTTAATTGTTGTTGTGTATGTCAAAAATATCATATTATTTATTTTTTTTATAATATCTTCTCCTCTATTTACCCACACCACCTCACAGGACTGCTAACACTTAGGACATTTAAGGTTAATCCGTTTTTATCTTTGATTTTGTAATTATTAGGTTACGTTCAAGGTATATAGTTGAGTTTCGTTGTTTACTATATTTGTCTAACTACACTTTGCAATTTATAGGTTAGTTAGTTTCTTTTTTTTACGTGGTCTTTTATACAGAAAGTTGGTTTTTGTTTTGCCTCTCCCTTCTTGTGTTTTATAGGTTTCTATATTTAGTTTGCTTGGTACATACTGCCTCTCCGCTTTTATTCCTGCATGTGCTGAATTGTGCCATTTTGCAATGATCGTAACTTTTCCATTATTGATGCAAATCCCAAATGACTAAATAACAGTCGCTCTAACGCGGGAGTAAGTATTATTCAGTTGGCCTGTTTATTTATGGGTGTTCGTTTTGTGCGTGTGTATTGCTTTTGAGTTGTTCCCTATTAATCTACATTGTTTTTCATACCTCTGAAGTTAGTTGGTGGTATAGGATAGGAGTTAGTAAGTAGCAGTGAATAGGCGTGCGAGATTAAAGTGCATGTCTACTCAGTATTTCTGATAAATGTATGGGGGTGTATTTTATCTCTTATGTTAACCACCACTGACGCATTGAAAAAGCGTCTACATCAGGGTCGGAGTGTGTCAAGCACATAGTGTTTAGTATATAGAGAATGTGGGTCCTCTCTGTGTTTGTGGGGTGTGAAAACACGGCCTGCATCAATACTGGCAAGGTGGTTCTTTCTGGTTCTTGATCCGGTTGTTTGCATGACATTTTTTATCCCCACGGGACCTCCCCGGCTCCAAGCGTGTGTACGCAGTTTTTGTGAAACTTGTGTTACTCGCCGCCTTTTCCTTTTCTTTTTCTTTTCTTTCTCCCTCTTTAGCTCATCCGTATCGCGGAGGAGGCGAGCCATCGGCAGTCGAGTGATGGAGGGCCCGCATTGTCAATGGAAACGCCGGAGAAGGGAGGAGGAGGGAGGAGAGCGTCAGGAAAGCTGAGGCCCGTTTGTTTTGTTATTGAAGGGTCACGTGCAAGGGTGAGGCATCCTCCTCCCTCCTCCTCCCTCCCTCCCTCCTCCCTCCTCCCTCCCCTCCTCACCAGTCACCACCGATTCAACCGTCTCGAGCTGCTGCTCCGGTCAGTTACTACAAAATGGCTGCAGAGGCTCCGACACCGACGAGAACCTCCTGAACGCTTCATGGTAGGAGTTAGTTATTCATCCCCGCGGACGCTTTAGCCGCGACGCATTTGCACCGCGTCGCTTTTTCCACTCGCGGAAATGTGCGTTAGAAGTTAAATGCAGGCAGCTGGGGGTGGGAATGAAAATGTTTTCAGCTCAGCCCACTTTGACATCAGTGTTTTCTTCGCTGCGAGTGCTTCTTTCTCGCAGCTATTCGTGACATATGTGTCCGTATTGGTAACCTAAGCTCGGGTGTAATGTAGGGTTTACTGTGACGGTGGCTCGGTGGTATAGCTTGGGACTTGTTGGCCTAAGGTGGCTTTTTTCCCCCCCTCAGTTCAAATGATTCAAGGGCACCCTGTGTTATTGCTCGTTGAGTTGTCGTTTTATGTGGTTGCTCTGCAGCCAGGCATCGGTTTGCATCGGTGTGTAGGAGAGCTAACATGGATGTTGTTGCAGCTCCCCCCCCCAAAAAAAAAAAAAAAAAAACTCACCTGAACTCCATGCAGGAAGACCGAGACCGAGAAGAACGAGAGAAAGAAGAGAGAGAGGAGCTCTAACATGCATCACCTGATTGGCTGTAAACGCATTAGCAAGCCCAGTTTTAATTACTGTTCTCATGTCCACACACGAACTGTTTGCTGTGCATCCTCATCCATGCAGCCATTCATTTAGCTGTTCCAGTAGCTCGTAGCTTGGTCTGTTGGCCTTCACTTTTTTTTTTTTTTAAAGAAATGTTAAAGTGGCTACTTTTTATGCAGCAAATAAAAACGCTGGGATTGGAGACATAACCTTGGGCCGGTTGTTGCAGCCAGACTACTCAATCATGTATAAACTTTTATCTGCTGGACATCCACCATGTCTGTGAATGGTTTGAGCATGAGCGTTGTTGGTTGTCAACCTTGAGACGGATGCATCAGTGATTGCTTCCTGTATCCCTTTCACCATAGAGACGACAACCATAGCCCGGCTCCCGCTGCAGCTCGATACCCTGCAGAGTGACACACCGTCCTAAAGGAGATGGCAGTGTGTACAGACTGGGAATGCCAGCCCCCTGATGCATGTAGAGGGCAGGCTGACGTAAGCTTTGAGGCCCGCTGCTTTTACTAATGTGTTAGAGTCCCTAATTTGGGCCTGGGTCTGGGGTGAAGGGATGAAGAGGTGGTGGTGGTGAGGGGTCTTTTCTGTCCCTGCCGGGTCAGGGGCCCCCTAGTCAGCACCCAAAGCCTCTGAAAGAGGCAGTGTGTATTCACAGAGGCGCCAAAGGAGGCTTGATAACAAAAACAGGCCGCTAAATACTGTGATTACTATAAGGCTTAGGTCATAGCCTCACTTTCAGCTCAAAACTCTCGATGGCTTTTTGCTCAGCGCTGGACTAGAGGGCCGAGGGGCATTTTGCCAGGTTGTGTCATTTGGTTTGGCGGGTTGTTTGGTGTCAGTGATCAGATGCTTAGCTGGAGTCCTCGGTGGAAATGATGAGCTTGCATTCTGTGAAAAAAAAAAAAAAAGCTACTTTATTGCTGTCAAAGAAATAAGTTTCTGTTTTGAAGTTTTCTATTTACACTCATCCTGTGTTGGTTTTTGAGGGCTGGTAGTTGCTATATTTTTGCACAGATTACTTCCTAAAGGTTGCTAGCAGCACCTCTATCATCTTCAGTATTAAATAAATGCTAATTCCTGGTAACGGGGTGTCTGATTCTCGGCAGTATTTTTCTTTAGATAAAGCGTTTTCCTAATTGTCCTTTTATAGAAATAAAATCAGCAGCACACCATCAGTGCTACTGTTGCTCAGAGTTATGCGAGCGCTGCCTTACATACAGGCTATTACTTCACACAGAG
This sequence comes from Morone saxatilis, assembly GCF_004916995.1. Taxonomy (NCBI): domain Eukaryota; kingdom Metazoa; phylum Chordata; class Actinopteri; family Moronidae; genus Morone; species Morone saxatilis. The sequence goes on along the minus strand of NW_023339696.1, from coordinate 10,196,493 downwards.
GCTTGATGTTCTTTCATGTTTTTTCAATTTATGAAGACAAATGTGGAAACAGTGAGAAAGCTACGTGATTGGAGTTTAATAAGACGTTCATTAGGGATGTTCTTTGATCTGTCGGACCAATAAATTGTACAACCGGGCTCGTGAAAGTGTTCCCGTTACTTTCGGAGCAGACGACTGACATTGGGACTGGAGGCAGTGCTTTTGGAGTGTGTCCATAAGTTATTTTAGGGCCAGTTCAGAGTGCCAGGAGTGTGCAGCATAAGTTTCTCTCTTCCTTGTCGTCAGGCCGGGTCAGAAAGCATTAACATGACCACACTGAGAATAGCTCCAAGTACTTTAGAGAGCGCAATCCTCTTTGCAGAGCACAAAGACTTTGTCAGTGCTTACCCAGCAAGTTTTTAAACCCTCACACAAATTGAAAGGTAGCACCGACGAGCTCGGTGTCTTTTGCCCTTTGTAACGTTCTTTTTGTTTTGTTTTCGTGGTGTCTTTGTGGCTTTTTTTTTTTTTTTGAACAATGTGGCATATCAAAAAAAAATTCAGATCGTTGTTAAAAGGCTGTGTTGCCCCAGAGTGCGATTGCGCAAAAGAGTAGGGGGTGGGGGTGGTGGTTTC
>NW_023339696.1:10191581-10195778 GCF_004916995.1 Morone saxatilis | reverse complement strand
GCTGCTGTGGTTGCTAGCGAGCGTTCTCCCAAGGGCTCGCCGTGCTCTTGTTTGGCTTGCAGCGATGGCATTCCTGGCTCTGTGCCCAGCGACTGCCGTCTAGCACCCCTTCCCCCATCTCTCACACATACACACAAACCAGCCCCATCAATCGTAGCCCCCTCGTCTTCATTGCTCCAATGTGGGGCAGCCAGGCATTTACATATCCACAATTCACCTTGCACACATTGACTCGCCTTCCTCTCCATCGCCTCTCGGTTTCCTACAGATTTTACACCTGCTTTTGTTAAGCCGTCCTTGGTCTCTCCCTGGTCTGACTGTGTTGTTTTTTTTACTTCCTTTTGCCTTCCTTTGTCAGCGTGTGTCTGGTTTTATAAGGGACACCGAGCTCTAATCCTGTTGTTCTGACAGGACGGTGTAATTCCACAACAGAGCTGAGCTCATTGACCCACGTCCTTCATACCGACACGAGCTATGCTTCAGCGCCACGAACGGCTGCTCATGATGTCGCTCAGCCCACTACTACAAGTAAACATCAAATGAAAACTGCTTTGTTTGAGCCTCCTCTTGAATCATTTATTCATTAACAGGACTTTATGTTATTTTCACAAACATTATCAGTTATATATATATATATATATATGATAAGTCTGGATCTTTTAAAAGTTTTGTCTTATACCTGTTCACACAGTGCCGCAGCATCCAAATGGACAGGAGGTACCATTACTGCGTCCTCCCCATCCCACCATCAGTCATCACTCGAGTCCAAGAAAAGCACATCTGTCCGAGCCGGGGCAGATGTTTGGAAATGAAATGGCAGTTCTCATTGGGAGAGGCTCTCTCTGTCCTGCTCGGGGACCAAATGTTTTCTTAAACTGAAATCATTTTGACACTTTGCTCGGCACTCACTCTCTTCATCCGGGTTGGAGGCCGACAGCAGCTCACATTAACTGGAGCATCTCTCTTATCCTCTGATCCTACATGACACAAGCCCCACTGATGCCTTTGAAAGGAGCAGCACCGGCTATATTTAGCATGGCAGCTGCACCAGCCGGTTCCATATCCAGCCTCTTGGAGTTAAAAATAAGTGTTAATGATGGGAATTGGTAGATAGGTGTTTGGAGGCGGTATGTTTTTGTGTTGAAATTAATTCAAAGAATCTTAAGGCTCTTGCCTCCAATTCAGTTTTCAGCTCGTGCAAACATTGAAGGCTCACTGACCTGAGCTATCCAGGAGGCCCAGTGTGTGAGTGAATGATAGTATGAGTAATATATTGCTAATCTGTTACTGTCGATACGAAAAAGTTCATATAAAAAACAATTAAAAGTAAGATTACATTCAAATCTGAGTGAAATGTTTGTTGTTGTTTTTTAGTTTGGTTGATTGGTTTCTTTGCCTGTTTGTATCTGTTAGCAGTGGCAGATGACTCACAATGATTTGTATGATCATTTTGCATCAAGATGGGATTAATGGGATTGGTTGTTGAATTTACCTCCAGTCTATTACAACCGTGGTCGGTGCTATTTTGACACCAACTAAATAACATCTAAAAATATATAATATCTTAAAACATTTGTTGCCAGAGCTTGGCACAGTTGATCAACAGATGCCTTAGTCGGGTTTCTGGGTTGATTCCAGTTGCCTATTTATTTATGTAGTTATTATTGTCTTTCTTTCATTGTGTAATTTAGGTGTTACCGATCCATTGGCCATTTGAAATGATGCGAAGATTTTCTGCTACGGAGTCTCATAGTGTACACAGAAAGCAGAATGATATCAGTGCAGTTTTATTCATGACTATGTAACAATTTTTGCTCTTGTGACAGCAGTGTTTAAAGAACAGACGAAGAAATACTGTGACGTCTGATCTTTGCAGTAAGGCTTCCCCTTGCTGACCCTTTTGTCACCTGTGTGCTCGCCGCTCAGTCTGAGAGCAGAGGTCACCGTGGCCTCTGGAAGACGGAGGCAGCAGCTGCTGTCAAGTTCACAAAGCATCACAGACGGAGAAAGTAGTCCACACTTTCAGACAGGTTGCAAATGTTGTGACCTAAACAGAAGGCACATTAATGTTCGCGGCGTAGCGGACTTACCACCACCTGCACATGGACACTCATCAGGGCCGGCGGGCTTTTAGCAGGCGGACTGCGCGGGGGGCCGAGCAGCGGTCCAGGGGCCCAAGGACGACATAGTGTGAGCAACTGGGTACCCTGGTTTACCCCCCCACCCCCCCCGCCCTTCCTCTCCCCTCCCCCCCCCCTCGCCCCCTTTTTCCTGCCCCCCCCCCCTCCTTTTTCTTTCTTCTTCGGCGCTTCTCTCGCCACCACATTTCCACCCCGAACTCTGGCTGCCGCGCATCTGGCAACCGCTATGTTCCAACCACGCGTTGAGCAGGGAAGTCTGTCGGCGATGGTCTCTGATCACTGCCGTCTTGCATCCGGACCCAGAAGGCTTTCTAGGAAGCTAGAAACACGACAAAAACACAAACGCAACCACGACGGGCGACAGCGTTTTTCGTCAGTCCAGCGCCCGCACCACGGGAGGACGCAGGGTTTGGGTTGTGGGTGTTTGACGCACTCTTCAGCCCTCTCTTGAACCCACGCTTTGATGACATGCTCCAGTCCCCGACTCGGTGGCTTAACTGTATGCTCAGATTTGTGCTTTAGTTTTTGAGCCTTGTCAAAGTTCATCTTCTTGTTTTTCCAATCCCGTCATTGAACCTCCACTACCGATTTCAACACAGTGCTTAAGGGCGCTGCCTGTCTCCACCTGACTGCTCACCAGGGCCTCGGGGAGCGCTTGTTGCCAGGCAATGGCACACACCGCTGTCGCCTGCAGCAGCATAGGCATGGAGGAGAAAAGGGCTGGTTTTATGTACAGTATCACATTTAAGGTTCAAGGGACTTCATTCTGATTTACGTATTTTTCCAGGCAGCTTCCTATCCTCTCAGTCCTTAAAAAAACCCAGCTTCTAGCTTTTATTTATTTGTTTTTCTCTGTAGAGGATTAGGATAGATACAGAGTAGCTCTCAGCTGGATGCACTTGCACATGAAACAATGGAGCATTGTCAGGTGGTTTTCAGCTAGAGTGTGTCTGTTGTGTGCACTTTTCCTCTCAGGACTGGGTAGAGGAGGTGTAGGCTATGACAGGTAGGTGTAGAGACTTGAAAAGATGAAAGGTGGGTATAAAGTAATCTACGACCCAGAATACGGGCATGTCGCGTTTTTCTGTGGTCTGCTGTGTCGAGATCTGTTGCCCTTGCTGGGTGTGTAGACTATAAAGAACCGGGGGCCTCATCTCGTTGGCCCCCTTTCTATACTAGACCTGCAAGGCCTCCCTAATGGTTTCCAGAGCCAACCCCAAAGACCACCAGACTAAAACACACATGCACAGTTCAAAACACCACAGTTCGTCAAGAAACATGCCGCTTAAGAGTGAAGTGCAAAACAAACCCACATTCTTCTGTCTGGTGGTCGTGTTGCTCCGAAGCATGTGATCTTGTATGTTAAAACAGCAGCCGCTGACACACTAACAACTGAGAGCAACAATTGAACAACGCAGCTAATTGAATGCAAAGAAATGACTTTTGCTGGCGTTGACGCACAGAACCTTTCTCCTCAGTTGGTGCGTGGGATAAATCCATGTCTCTCTCTTTTCTTTTATTTAAGCTGTGAGAAGAAGCAAAAAACACGAGAAGAGAACCATTTGATGGAAGATAAGAAAAAGAAAAAGCAAGAAGAGAAGAAAAAGAAAGACGCTGCTCAGAAAAAGGTAAGCTTGCAGCGAGCCCTCTCGTTTGACACACACACACACACTAATCTTTTAGCTTTAATTGCCTCAGCCTGCCGTTTAATCAAAACCAATATGGTAAGATACTGTAAGCCCCGGTTTAATGTTGGTCTCCCAACAATGAAAAGAAACGCTGCTCGAGACAGTCCCTACTTCCACTTCCTTTTTCTTCAGCCAATCATAGACAAAGCCGCCGTAACGCCGTTTGTACTATTTTAAATGTTACGTGGTGCACAGCCAAGCGCGACTCTCCAGTACGCTCAGGTGTTTCTGCCGCAGTTGCATTACATCGCTCACATGCACACTGAGCACATGCGTTTCGTCACGTGTGTTTCCCCAGAAGCATTTACCCAGAACTTTATGTAGTTGTCATCCTCGTCTTTATCCTGCAGCCCCCCCCCCCCCCCCCC
>NW_023339696.1:10185441-10191481 GCF_004916995.1 Morone saxatilis | reverse complement strand
GTGTGTGTGTGTGTGTCTTATGGGTGCATACACATGTGAACTCTCTATCGTCGAGGGTCAGTGACTTGACCTCACACTCTCTCCCGGAAGGATGAGTTAATGAGACTGTAATGTCACAGAGGTGCCCCCTCCCACCCCTTATTCCTCTTGTCTGAGTCACCCTCAGACCCTCACAGTTTGCTGCACTAATGAATGTGATCTGGGTTAGCTGTGTTAGTATTCTCTTTGTCTCTTATCTACTTTGTGTTGTTTCACAGCATCCACAAATTGACCTATATACAATGCTTTTCTCCTCATCTTCAAACTAGGCTGTGATGTGCACAATTATTTTCTTGGCTGCTGCTTATAACAGCAACATGCCTTGACCTAATTTTACTGTGATCTTTACCTCCTTAAATGTCACGATTGGACTTTTTAGCACGTTATACATATTTCTGCACTCCGACGTGCTCGTATCCATCGTCTTCGGCCATGGGACACTGAGGTCACTTTCCTCTAGGATTTATACCTGAGGGTTATTCATAGGACCTTTTCAACTAATCATCAATTAAGGTGATTTAAATGGGGGGAAATGTCAGTGTTATTGTTTCACTACAGATACATTTCAGTCAGAAATGCAGAAGGATCTCTTAAAATCTCATTCTAATTAAAAAAAAAATTAAATATTATTGTGATGCCAGAGAGGTTTTTATGACTGTAAGCTTATAGCGGATTCACCATAAAAAAGACCATAAATAAATTGACTTTTTCATTTTTGGCATAATGAGTGATTCATTGACTAATCCACTAAGAGAAGCAGATTGTCTCTGATACTAATGTAGGGTACACTGGGAACTAATTAAAAGAGAACAGTGCTAACGCCGAGCCAGAATAAACAGGCATCCATACACAGGAGATCTCCGGGAAGACCCCGAGCACCATAGTAACACTACACCACCTCCTGTCTGGTCTAGCAGAGAGGCCCACCTTGGGACCAGCAGGAGGAAAAAGGAGGCAGAAGAAGGTGGGCTGTAAGGAAAGAGATGGGATGAATTGTTGTGGTTACATATGTGCAAAGTACAGGGAGGCAGCAGCAAAAACACGGTGCCTTTGGTTGATATGAGAGGGCTAGGGGGAAAAAAAGCATGCGAGAGAAAAGAAACAGACGGAGCCATGTGAAACTGTGAGAATGCACTGCAGTTTCCTGTTTGCCGGCACAGCTGAGGGGGCCCTTTGTAGGATACTACTCTAGTGGCTCACTTCTCTGACACACACACACAGACACACACACACAATCTTTCTCTCTCTACCAGTCCCCTTATGTGACGGGTAAACACCGGCAGCATATGTACATTGTGTGCTTTTGCAAACACAAACATGTTATTTTACTCATTAGTTTTACATTGCTACTGAGAAATACTGCCTGACTGAGAATGTTTTGAATTTCATTAGCAAATTCACCTACCAAAGGGTGCGTTCGCGCGTAACCTTTTTGATTCAGTTAAAACAATCTCCAGTGCGTTTGCTTGTTTATTACTGTTTGTTTGGGCAAATCTGAAGATGTCTGTAGACTAGACTAGGGTCCATGTAGCGCTGATGTTGCAGGTTTGCCAAAACTTCACAATCAGTAAGTCAACTGTCAGTATGTATACAGTGCTTGGTTTGTAGTTGCCAGTCTAAACAACAAACTGCACCAGAACTAAAAGTTAAAAAATACATACATTTTTTTCTCTTGGTCTAAGCAAAAGGAATTTAACTACACAGCTGTAAAAGCGTCCTAAAATATACACATGATAGTATTCTCACGTAACATGTAGCGTACATCTACTGATGCATAAATATTTAAAACATTTAAAAAAAACACACTCAAATAAAGGTTGATAGCATTCATGTGGCTTTTGTTCTCTCCTCACTCCTTGAAGTATTTCTTATCCTCGGTTTACTTCTTCTGCTAACTCTCGTCTGGTGTAGAGATGCTGTTTGTCTTCATTGTCTCAATATATAAGTCAACGTCTCAGGAGAGCCATTCTTTAAGAGGTATGAGTATTGGCCCCGTGATAGCTAACTCAGTATCAGGCCTTCTGCCATCAACAAGCTGCACTAGAGTTAATTTCTAAGGGTTAATAAGCTATTGTGTTTATGTTCATGCATTTTTATTTCTATCAAAGATAGGGCACAACATACATACACATTAAGGTGCACATTTACATAGTGCAATAAAAGATAACATTATTATAAAGTAGTGTCGCGGCAGTAATTTCATAACAGATTAATTTGCCGTTTCACATTCGCTTAATTACGCCCAGCGCTTTGTGTTAGAGAGTCATAAATTGCGGTGTGATCAGGGGGGAATTTATACTAGTGTGCCTCTTGTCATCATCACCGCCTCTTCTACATGTCTTATCCCAGAGAGCACGGCTTAAATTGATGCAGCAGCGGTGATGATAAACCACATTATAAAGAGCAACAGAGGTAACTGGCTGGATTCTGCTGTTGTGGAGTGTTAAGTATAAATCTTGCATATGAGGTAATTGTCATTAAATTGTCAGTTCAGTCATTTAAGCTTTCTGGTGGACTTGGTTTTGACATAAGGTATTTTCATGGCAAACTGAGTAAAAAAAAAAAACAGCCTGAACATGAGGAGGTAATGTAAATTGTCTGTTCATCTAACTGGTTGTAAATGAAAGGTTGTTCAGCGTATCTGGAACTATGATGCAGAGAGATGTTGTATTTGGTAATGACAGAGAGAAGTTACGTTGCACAGGGAAAATCTGTGGTTTGACAAAAATGGTCCAAAAATATATTTTGGGAAATTGCTAATTTTTCATCCCTTTTTAATGTGGCAAAAGGTGGAAGAGATAATTAAAATTTGCTCAAATATGTAACAATTACGGTATCTTGTATGATGTGTGTGGGTGTGGCCCTTAATCCTAATATTGCAGTCTCTTCCAGTTTCTGTATGAAGCTAATATTGCAGTCTCAATCAGTTTTCAATGAATCGTGTTGGCGTGTGCCGCCCAGGTCAGGAGGACAGGACGTCCCACTCTCTTTCACACATCACTTCCTCTAAATCATAACAGACAGTGGAATCTGGTCTGCCTGCAGCTGTTGGCACAAAGTCCAGGGACAAGGGGAGTGAGTGCAGAGAGGCTGTCTGTCTCTGTCCTCCACCTGTCTTCTGAGAGCAGCGAGCACACAGCCAACCCTCCTCTAATCTGTCATTTAGCTCTTACGGTGACACTGAGAACACACAGACGAGAGTGGCTGTTGCCGGCGAGAGTAACTGGTGTTGACTTGGAGTCTATTAGACCACTCAGGTGTGCCCTTGTCTTGCACCATTCAGGTATCTAATTGCCATTTGATAAATGCTACGACCTATATAGCCTTGTGTTTTTCGCACTGTGCTGTCAGACATTAAGTGCTTTTAAATCGCATTTTTGTTTGTGTTGAATGCGATGCAGCGAGGGAGGATTTTTCCCTCTTAAATACAGTGTCATATTTATTCACTTCTAATTAAGCCCTTTAATCTTCTCTCTTGTGAGGCTCGCTGCTCACATTTTAAAGCCCACAGGAGGAAAGAGATGGAGAACTCTAAAGACATGCCTCCCTTCCTCGCTCATGACTCGTTGATACTCCTTCTGCTGCCTCCTCTTTAATAGACCTCCGATAAGGATCTAGTAATTTCCATGTTTCCTTTTTTACTTCAATTAGAGTAGTGTACTGTGACACTCTGGCAGCAACATCAGATATACGATACACTTGAAATGCCGTGCGCGTAAAAGAGATGGCATGCATCATGGAGAATTTTTAAAACTCGGATACACATGGATAAAAGCGCTATGTCACCTTGTATGGGTTTGCATTCAGTGCAGGTAACTAAATCTGCACCCTAAAGACTCCTCCAGCTTTTATTTATTTGTTGAACTTTAGACTTTCGCACTGTTTATACAGAATTTGTGGCCGAGCTGCCACTTTGCCATTAAACAAAAGACCATCTCTGATGTTTGGCAGTAGCTGAAGCCAGCAGGCTTGTCTGTTAGAGAGGAAAAATGCATCCTTCTGGACGTTGAGCAGCGTAACAGGATGTTCTTTAGGTAGTTTGTAAAAAGCTTCATTCATGCCTCAACTTCACCGATTAAAGGCTCAGCTATGGAAAGCTTATAATCACGCACAAACTGAACCTTTTCATGCATATCTCTGTACATTCCACCTAAGAGCAAGAACAAGATCCACTTCGATGAATGGAGAGCAGAGTCAGCATTGTGCTATTCTTAAACCTCAAGGTGGAAGTGCACTAATAATCCATCTCAGTGATCTCCCAAGAACTTCTACTCAGATCTCGATTGAAACTGTGTCAGTATCGGTTATTAAATGGCATGCACTCTGCACAATATTACATTTCCCCAGTAAGAGGAAATGCATCCTGACTTGAAGTTCATATGTTGTTTAGAAAAACTCCTGGCTAAGCAGCCAGGGTATTTTGTTTTATTGAGGTTTATAAGCTATAAGGGAGTCTTGCTTTCAGTTTTCAGCCACCACTGCTGATATTTGAAGCGCAATCAGGAGTGTGTAATTGTGTGTTATATTCAATTGTTGCTGTATGACTGACCTAACTGAACTGTTAGAGGTATTTTAAGTGGTACTTGCATGAGCCAGTCTACTTATAAGGTTCTCCTGTGGGCGCTGAGCAGTTGGACCACCACATTAAGAAAGGATCCTTTTATCTTCAAGGTCATGCGGCTTGTTTTTCTGTTTTCACCTGACAGGGAGACAGAAGGGGAGCATCAGCGCTCTCCACCCTCTCCTTCTCTTCCACCTCATCTTCAGCTCTCCGACATCTTCTTAGACAACCTCCCCCCAACCCCCAGGTCTTAAACAGTCTTTTAGAAAATTAAGAGCCCTTTTTAAGTGTAAAATGGGGTGTCTTCCTCTGCGTAAAGCGCACACAGCCCCAAGGCCACGGTTTGATGTGCATCTTTGATGAACTGGGAATTCTCCTGTGTACCCTCACAGCTGAGGATGGGGTTTTTGCAAATAGGCTGTCAGAGCAAGTGGCTCTGATCTCTTTTTATTACTCTATTTAACTTTTTTTTTTCTGCAAAGCGCTGCCTTGTGAGTCTCGTGCTTAATAAGCCACACCTCATTGATGCCAGAGGTTTGTTTGTTTTTGTCCCCTGATCCCCCTCCAAAGCCAGATTCAATTTGTGATTTAAATAATTGTAATTATTAGACTGTTTTGCTTTAATGCATCAGTCACTTTGATGTTACGGAATTGAATAGCAGAATCCAGCACAGTGTGGTACACTATAGGCAAATGGTGTTCTAATTGTAAGAGGATTTAGACGTGAGCTGGTTTCAGGCAGTGAGACTCGAGCTCGCAGTGGAGTGCGCAAGGGGGTGGAGACTTACACACACACACCATTCTCTTCATCACTTATCCTCCCCGCTCTGCCTCCTTCCCTTCCTCCTGTACGTCAGCTCTCTCTTTCGCTCTCTCTCTCTCGTGCTCCCTCCCTTTCCATTCTTGTCTCTTCCCTCTGATTGGCCAGCATAGCAGTCAGCCAGCTTCCCCCTTCCCCCAGCTTCCAGAAGAATCTACGTCACACACCAGAGAGTCCCAACTGTATAACGATTGCCTTCATAACCATGATTATACATTGTGGCACAACCACCAATTCCACTGTTTTTAAGAGGAAATCACCTCTTAAAATCAACAGGGAGAATTGGTCGGGACTTATTGTGTCCATCCGCCACCCCTAATACAGTAATAATGACAAGCGGATAATAGTAGATCACAGTGAATGAAGGAGAAAGGAGGAGAGCACAGGAAGGTGGGGAGGGATCAAGCACAAGAACAGAGAGGAAATGGAGCAGATGTAGCGAAATCCAATGAAAGGGGAGCTCTAGAGTCGTCTTCCCCCCCCCCCAACCCTGATTCCTGAGCTGCAGGGAGAGGGAGACACGCAGACAGATATGGGTGAAACCGGATCACACCATGCAGTGTACGGTTGTAGCCCATAGAGGGGCTGTGGTACTGGTTACATAGGAAACCCCCCCCCCC
>NW_023339696.1:10177537-10185341 GCF_004916995.1 Morone saxatilis | reverse complement strand
TCACCATCACTAAAGTCTATCTTTTGCGCGGCGCGCGTAATTCTCGCGAGGTGTCAAAGTCTATGCCAGGTGCGATCCGAATGCTCGGCGGTGACCCAGGACCGGCTACCGGGTGGACAGGCAGACTGCCGGAATCCAGAGTCGAAGTGGCCTCCGCAGGGTGGGAACTTTTTGGGTTCCCAGGGTCTTCTTACACCCGTCTTTGTTACTCAGTTGATCTCTTGATGTGATGTGTAGGTGCGATGGTTACTCTCGACTATACCTCTTATCGCTGTATATACGTCTTCTTGGCGGCGTACGGGGCAGACAGATTAGTGTATCGCAGTCGTACTGCATGGCAACACGATCAAGACAATCAACGCATCAAGAATCTCTCTGCGAGCGCAGCGAGCTGAGCATCGGCGACAGAGAAACTGTCAGGTAGTAGGACTGCGCACTTGCTCACTCGACACAAATAACTTACTTGACTCGATTATCATTCTCACAACTGATAGCTTAAATCCTTTCTCTATACAGGTATCTTAAAGACTAATCAAACACGACTTAATACTAATTCGGATCATCCCATAAACAGGAAACACGACATACAAAATTACATATGAACGAATTAAACTATGAAACAACTCAATGATATTCCGAGGAAAAATGACACCCTAACATCAATTTTCTCCCAAGACACTCTACTTGTCTATGATGGCACACGAGTTCTGAGATCCAGCGTTGCTCCTCACACTGCTTTTTTGCAACCTTGAAGAATGCGAGCATGTTTGATTTAGCGCCTCCTCTCGCACCAGCTTCTTAAAGTGTATCGCGCCCTGAATACATTGAGCAGACAAATACGAAAGAACAATTCAAGTTAACAGTGTGACTGTTCCTTTTGTGAGCGCTTTCTACGAATAGCTCAAGTAGAAACCGTCTCTTCCATCAATCACTCCGCTTGATGAAATCCAACAGTTAACAAAATCACGCATTCTATCTGCTCCCCTCCCCCAGTCACATCAAGCACCCACAGATCAGCGCACAATGTAACACGCATGTGCACCGGCCCATACCGAGACTGCACTGCCCGTACCTTCCTAACCACCGTTTCCCACCAGCTGGCACGCCATGTAACCAGTTACATAAAGGTGACAACTATACAGATACAGGGTACAATTCCTAACATTACACCATCGGCCAGCCGGTCTACTCTAGCTCTAGCACGTAACGGGACTAGAAAACAGGGGGCGAAAACAGCTAGCCTGGCTCCCCTGTCCAAAGGTAACAAAACCACAACCCAGCCAGCACAAACGTCATACAACCCGTTTACGTCTCCCTGCTGCGCTTGCCCTGGCCAAACCTCACCAGGGCCAGCGACAAAAAACTCAAGGAAAAAGTCCTCCATTCAAACTCCTTGCAATAAAAAACAACAGTTCTCCTTCTTCTCAAACAGGAAACACAATCGAATCGCTCATGTCTTTTGCGAGTCTTGCTACCTGTGAAGGGCAGCGCTGAGCGACAACCACGCTCCCGGCTGGAGCGACGCAGCAAGACTTTTCAGATGCTTTCACAATTTGTGCGATTTTACATCACACACTACGCCAGCCAGCTCGGATTGGCCACACTGTCAGCCTCACAGATAGTTCTCCACGCTGCCACCACACATTAGAACCGCGTTCGACCATCTGCCACAGCGAGTGACACAACTTCCCCAGAGCACGGCCACGAATCGTCGTCGGCCGGTTTAGACGGACGGCACACAAACCAGAGGCCTCGCGCGTCTTCAGAAGCAATCCACTCTGGAGACCACATTCCATGTATGTAGTGCAACTAGCGACCTTAGTGCAATGCAACGAGGAGGGCAGGCGCCTTACCCGTCCTTCCGCAGCGCCCCAAACTTTTCCGTGCTACCTTGATTCTGGTACACTGGGGCGAGGGCGGCGGGCTGCCAACGGGAGCTGCATCGGAGGGAAGTCCCTTCCAGCCACCTCAAACTAGGCTTGCCAGCATCGTCAAAGCTTAGACCGTTGTGGTCTGATGCAGGACAGGGTGGAGAAGCATCCCGGCACACATCACCAGCGCAGGAAACAGATACAGTGCAGTCCAAAAAAGGCAGGAGAAAGGGACAATGTAAACAGGAAAGGAGTTTAAGGCAAGAGAGATGGACACAAACAGACATCTACCAACAAAAGAAAGTCTCCATACGAAGAGGTCATAATTGCTGAGAAAGAGGAGAATATAATCAAGCTGTGAAGGATGGCAGCAGCACTCTGCAGAGCGAACCAGAAAACACGCTCTCCACACGGCAAATAAACGCAGGAGCAGACAGACTAAGTACCGAACACTAATCTCTGCATGAGCAAGGGCACAGGACTCGACTGAACACAGATCTGCAATGCGCAAGCTCTCTCCCTGCTACTCATCACCAAAACAGCAACATGAAGGAAACAAACAGCGAACTACTAAACCAGCATGCACTGACTACTCACTCCCCTCCATGCACTCACTCTGCCTGCTCATTTAATGCGGGGCAGCAGAAAACATCGCTCAGCCCACAAACAGCTTTAGACAGACTCTTGTACTACCGATCGTCTCACTTTTAGTTTGTTTTTGTGCGTTCTAAACTGGAAAATATACAGTGCCAATCTCAAAACAGCTACATTGGGCTCTTTCCTGGGCACAAGTGCTCACACTGGCATCAACCTCCTGACGCAGTTCCTCTTCTGCGAACCTTAATCCCATCCTATTAAACTCAGCGCTCAATTCCCTTGGCCATTCTTGCTTCCCGCGCCGCTCCTTGTTACCTTGCACCCACCCACGCTCGCCCTCCAACAGTCGCCAGATCCCTGCCCAAGCTCTCAGCCGCACTCCACCCCTCCTCTCTCCCCCACCACTCAAACCCCAGTGCCCCGTCCCGTCCTGTACCCCCAAGCAAGTTTGCAGAATGGCAAGACGTCCCCCTCCGGAGGTCCAGCCGCAGACCAAACACAAGCAGTCCAGACCATCTGCTCAAGCAGCGGGCTACAACACCGCCCACAGAGAAGTGCCCGGCGTGCCCCCGCGCTTCCGCCAGCAGGAGCACAAGCAGCTGTTGAAGAGGGGCCAGCCTCTGCCCACCGGGACCCTGCCTCTCTCCACCACAGGACGTCCCTCCACTACTGAACCTGCAGCAGCAGTAGCCATACACTCCTCTCCCTCCTGCTCCTCTTCCTCCACAGCCAGCCTGCCTACAGGTCAGCCTAGACACTCTTTTGGCGAGTCACTATATCTTTTTTTTTTTTTTAAGGTATTAAAAGGGAATTGCTAATAGGGAAGTTGTAAACTGTCCAGCCACTGTGCAGTTTTGTCAGTCTTGTACTTTGTGTTAACTCGCACTACAAGTTGTAATCTGTCGTCCTGCACGGCCAGAACCTGCAACCTGTTATGCTCACACTGTATGGATCAGTTGACAGGCCAATGTGGGTTCTCATACTGAACGTCAGCAAGGAAACCGAGACAATTACAAGAAGGTTTATTGAAGCAAGACGACTACATCCTCAACTCCACGCTGACAAACTGAGAGAAAGGCAGCGTTACATTGTGCAATTCTATCAGAAATGGAAGTAAAACAGTTTTTGTTTTTTCACACATGTTTCTGAAGAGCTGTTGTGAAGCTCGGAGTGGTCAGCTCTGGCCATCTTGGCAGTCCTGACTTAACCAGCTCCCGGCTAATCCAAAAATAGGCAAAGACGTGGCGCTGAGGTGGGCTGAATGAAGCCTGGTTACTGAAAACAGCCACCTGTGATAGCATCCACCTGTTACCCAAAGTGGTCATTCCCTTGATTATGCATAACTTTAAGCCTATAGTTTAAAGGTTGTATAAAAATTCACCCTCTGTACAGTTGTCATGAACAGGGAAATTAGTTATAGGAACCTAAACCGTTGTTTGTACAAGGCTGTTTGTTTGTTTCTGCTGTAAAGTTGGGCATTTTAACATGGGGCCTTATGGAGACTCACCTCTGTAGCCTTGAGGCTGGCTAGTGGCTAGTGGCCATTCGAGGAACTGCAACTAAAAATACTATTATTACTACTGTTGAAACAAGCTCACTACAGTTTATCGCATGTGTTTTGACAGCAGAATGAGGGAAATCTGACTCAAACTCAAACCGAAATTCAACAGATCGTCCGAGAACCTGATAGTTCAGACAGTTGATCAGGCGCTGCGACCGCCCCTCGAACTGCATGTCAGAAAAGGTGAAGGCGATCAATTTGGGGTTAAAGATCAGCCTTAATCCATACAGTGTCTGCCCAGTATTAAACAGCTCCAGTAAAAGAAAATGTTTTTCACTGTACTATAAATACATAGAGCACCTTAAGGTCTCACATAGGCTTCATTTTTACACATAATGTTTTATCTATATCTCATCTGGACAGCTGTTTGACTTCTATCATCTGTGTGCAAGAGTGGTTGTCTCTTGCAGGTACTGGCATTGGCTTTCTGAAATACCTGTAGAGTGGTGCATCACAGGTGCTGCTGACTGTTGTTTATTTTCACTCTGCCTCTGCCTGGCTGGGAATTAGAAATGGGGATAGAGGAATACAAGGGTAGAGGATGGAGAGTAAACACAGCTGGCTATCTCTGGATGAGTGTGTATGTGTTTATTCCTTCCCGAGGCTCTGCATGTCAGAGTAAACCAGCTTCTCTTGTATTTCCAAGTGGTAAAGGTCTGTTCTTTCTTAATAAAGTATCATCTGCTCTTTGAAGTTGATGATGTTTAAAATTCTTTTTAGGGCACTTGGCACTTTTCATTGTCTGGGAAGGAAAACAAGTTTTACCATAAGCGTGTGTCTGAGCATCGTCCAAAAACCCTTTTGATGCTGTTTGAGCGCAGTCCTATCTCCATGGCGATGAGATGTTTATCCTGTCCTTTCTTTCTCTCTCCCCTCATCATCCTCCTCCTCCTCCTACTCTTCGTTGAGCATTGCTGACCAGCCTCACAGTATTTCCTGTTTTTGGAGGAGGAGCCATATGGAGCGAGCTAGTTGGCTGGGCGCCTCAGTGGGCCTGACCTGGCACTGATAGAAAGACTGAGTGAGAAGGAAAGAAAGAAAGAAGGAGAGAGCGAGCATGGCAGAGGTCCAGTACTGTGGGCTGAAGTGACTCATGGCTTACGGTAAAAGCTGCTGCTTCTCTCCGCCCCTCTCTGGCAGGCCCACTCTGCTCTGCTTTTGCTCTCTGTGCGTCTTTGAACTGATTGATTACGTTATGAAAGACAAACAAGAGGACCTTCCAGACTGAGAGACAGATAGGACTCCGGTGGGAGGTTTTCGTGTATATACCTCTACATTCAAGGTAACTGGAAGGTGATCGGAGAAGTTTTGCACATGACCCTCCGCTCTGTCTCCCTTTACGGTTCTTCGTGCGTCTCCTAAACCAATTAAAACCTTGCAGCGTAGTTTCTGGTTTGTAAAATATGCTGCAATGTCATTTAACACACATCCGGAGTGCGACAGGTAATCCCACCTCCATCACTCTGTCCCCCTTCGGCCCTGTCTGCTGATTGTCTCCCTCCCTGCTTTCATTTCTTGCTGATAGCGAACAGTAGAGGCACACTAGCTGCATTCATTCCCTCTGCTCTCCCTCTGCTCTCCATCCGCTGACTCCCCCTCGCCTCACCCCGTCTTTCATTACCCGGTCACATGTTTGCTCTCTTGAAAAGTAGGGCTGATAAACGTGGTCTTTGTGTCCATATGTGTATACATGTGCCTGCATGTAAACACAAACATTCTCTTCCTCTGCAGTCCTGCTGTGTGTGTCCCTGCTCACCTACAGTATTACTCTGCTCTAAAGGCAAGCAGCAGAAAACCACTGGTGTGTTTTAATGGTCAAGGTTCATTATATCAAGTATAAGTAAATGCCCTTAATGAAGATAAAAGCTATTCTTATTGAGGATACTTAGTTAAATGACATAGGGAAATTCCTATCTTACTAAATGATGTGCCAATAATGCACTCTGCAGCAGCCCCGGCCTTCAAAGCTTTGTTTGATTGTTAACTAATCAAATAATTAGCTTGTCATCCTATAATGTGTTGGCTATAGCACGTAAGATTTATAGCCACTCCCGCTTTCATTTGTCTAACACCCCCTAGTTAAAGCCCATAAAGTACCAATCAAGGTTTCATACACCCTTAGGCATTGTATTTGCTAAGCACAACAGGGGCCGCACCAACAAAAACCATCTCAATGTAAACAGGCCTCGTCAAGTGAAAGAACGGTGCAGCTAATTTGCTAATAGCTTGTCTAGTGGAGACCAGAGAGAGTGTATGCATGCTAGACTTGATGTGCTCTTTAAGTCTGCTGATGATGCTGTAAAAGAGCCTTGGGAATCCCCTCAAAGAGGGCTGGGACGTCTTGTGATGTGATTAAACATCAGCACTCTGTTAACCACAAATGTTCAGCGCTCACTCTTTCTTTTTTTCTATCTTGTCTCTCTTTCGCTCTGTGCCGCTGCTCCCCTTTGCACTCTCTGCCATGCTCGTTGTTCTCTGATGCACACGTGTTCACCTCCTCCACCTCCGCAACACTGCAGCTCACACATACCCACCTTGGCCCCAGGGCACTCGAGGATTAGTCACGCTGCACATACTATATGTACGTCTGTCAATCTTCCCATTATTATAGCCTTCTCCCAATGTTGCCTTTTGCTTGGCTAACAATGCATATCCCAAGGCCCTTTCATGTAGAGGAGGCGTGAGAGAGCAAGCTATTTTAAGACTGGCATGCTGGAGAAAGCCCTTGACCTGGTTTATCCTTTAGAGGAGGAGGAGGAAGGGGATACTCACTGGCAAACATGACGAGCAGATGTCTTAGATGTGTACTTTTAAAAAAAAAAAAAAACATGTTAGACTTTTTCCTTGAGATAATGTTTAGATAGTAACATAGCAATAACAGCAAAGCAGCAGCGGAGGAAGCATCCATACGAAACAGAATTTCTTGCATATATTTCTGCGCAGTCCCTGTCATTAAGCAGCTGTTGTTCCAGCTAACATCAAACTATCTGTGCCACTTCAGCAAATTCCAAACAGTAGCAGTAACAAAAAGCTTCGGAGTGTTTTGTGTGTGCCTACAAGAACTCTGCCGGTTTGCTGTATGGATGATCGCAGCTATTCTGCTTTGTCATATTGTACCTCACTTTTGCAATGCTGTATTATTCAATACTCTCATTCTGTCACTAAGATTAATAATCTTCAGTAGAATATTTCTTAGATAATATCATATGCATTATATAATAATACATTTTAATTTATGCTAAAATAAAAACACACATATTTATAATCGCTTGTTTTATCTGACCAACATTAAAAAACATGATAACATTCAGTTTAATAATAGAAATGACAAAGAGAAGCAATTAGTGAAGATCAGGCATTTCTGCTTGAAAAATAAGCTAAGATGTCCCACCTCAAAGAAAACTGTACCTTATATTTACAGATACTCCTGTCCTTTTGTATGACTCACTTACTCTGTTACTTTGTTCAGAATTGATCACAGAAAAAAAAGTGATCAAATAGTTTTGCTTGTGTAATTGAGACGTAATAACAAGCCTAATGTATGTTGCATAGACATATTTGAAGTAAGAGTTTTAGTGCTGCAACCATCATTAGATCTAAAGCCTAAAATTACCTCTGATGAGCTCTGTCATCTCATTAAATAAAACTGCATCCATGCTCTTTAGTGCTGCTCCTGTACAGTTATGTGCTGTTTTCAGTGCACCAAATCAAAAACAATTGAGACTGTGATGATTGTTAAACACAGAGGTAGCACATTCCTGTGTGTGTGTGTGTG
>NW_023339696.1:10174032-10177437 GCF_004916995.1 Morone saxatilis | reverse complement strand
TAGAGAGGGTTTTCTATTAAACACCACCGGTTCTGTATTGGAGGCCGAGCAGTAGGGGTGGGCTGTTCTCTCTGGGTGTTTATACCAGGCTGGGGAGATAGTAACGTGGTCGCATGGGCATGGTAGACGGCATGACCTCACTGGGGCATGTTATGTCCTCCGACAGTGGGAAAGGCACAGTGGCTGAAGCTTAGGTATAAAGGGATCTCTGTTCCTAACCAGAACATTGACTTGTATTGTGTTGTTTGCGTGGGGTGCTGGATCCATTTGTAAACAATACCAGCCCTTTGATCTGGGGGCTGCCGCTCCTTTTTTTTGCTTCTTTGCTGAGCTCCCAGCCCTTGCTATCCTCTCGCTCCATGCCTTCTTCTAAATCCCATGCATGTCTCCATCTGGTATGCAATCTCTCCCCCCTCCCTGTACTCCATGCAATTTTGGGACCAGACCCGTCCCAAATCCGGCACTGTGACCAAATCAATGAGCTTTGGCCTCATTTCATGTCCTTCCCAGTGCCCAGAAAACACCTCCCCATGAAGCGACACTTTCTATCCAAACTCTGCTGCTGTGCTTATAATGCACAACATCCCCAGCTAGTTTATGACAAAAAAAACACCATTTGTTATAAATGTGTGATCCGATGATTCCTGTTCATTAAACCATAAGGTAAAACACGTGAAGCGTGAAGGGGTGCAGCAGCCAATTTGGGGTTTCTCTTGCCCGCTCGTAACTGGCCATTGCTATTCAAGAGCTTTCCATTGTGGGCACCCAGTGCTAATTCAGATGGAGTGTCTTGGCTAAATATTAGTACAGTTTTGAAAAGTTGAAAGATGTGAGTGGAGGAGTTAGAAAGACCCCCCTTTTGTTTTGTTTGACCTTCATGCCTCCAGTGAGTGCAAAGTAAGAAAGTCCCTAGGCTTTTATCGTCATCGGCTGTAACCAAAGCCCCCTCCACGCCCCAACCCACCCAACAAAACACACGCACACAACAACCATTACCCACCGACTCCCACCCCAAAAAAAAAACTCTCCGCCCCGACGCTCCCCTCCCCTCCCCCAACCAGCATTCTTTCAGTGCTTTTCCAGAGAGGAAAAAGAATATCTTCTCGTCCAGGATAGTGGAAAGAGCATGAATATAAATAAAGCCAGAGGAGGCCAAATAGATAGAAGAGGAGAGACCCAGCCTGGAGCATTGTTGGTGGGAGGTGGCCGAGCATGAGGGTTAAGGAGAAGGAAGGGGTGGTGAGGGGAGGGGGTGTTCTCCTCATGCTGGCGCAAGAGCGCAACTCTGGCAGCATTTCAGAAACGAGCCCTCAAGAAACTTGGCGAGCCAGCAACATATTGAGACAAGGAGTCGCTTGCGTCGCACAAAACCTAGCTCTTTACATGATGGGTGGAGGCACCTCTCCCCACAGGTATTCACTTACTGGTTTCACATCCCCCTTCTTCCCTTCAGGTCATCCCTGTTTTTCTCCTCTTCTCCCTGCTCTTCGTGTGTTGGGGCTTGTAATTTACATACTGTGAGTCCACTTTTAAAGATTTAAAGCTGGGCCGACAGTGTATCGCAGGCCAGCAGTGTTGATGTCTATGGCCGTGTGTTATTATTGTGAGTGGAGACATGCCGTGCTATTAAAGCAGCTATGGGGGGAGATACAGACGGTAGTTCATACCTTTTTGCTGTGTTCCAAGGACTTGAAAAATTGGTCCTCACTTCTCAGTAGAGTGACCTACAGAACGACAACCTGTGTGTCAAAACACAGTGCCCTCTCTTTTTCCCTCCTACTCTCTCACTGCCTCTCTCTTTACTTTAATCACAAGCATTGAAGTAAGCTTAAAAACGGGTTGTACACAAAATGCGTCCACTGCAACCCCAATGGTCCAGTTTGTGACACAGCGTCTTTGCAATACAACTGAAGCAATGCATGAAGGCACATGTAGAACAACAACCCTGCAGCATGAGGGAACAGCAGGAATAGAGCAAGAGTGCAGCAAGGTTGATCCAGTGCAGCATTTATGATCTACAACTGGGCATAGGTTGTACCAACACAAATCTATATGCAATACTGAAATCCAGGAGGTGCCTCAACTTGCCCACAGGGATCTAAGAGATAACAAGAGAAAAAAGCCAAAGCATTACTTTGTGTTGTCGGAAGCATTTGTGCAGGCAATGTAAGACTGAACCGTGTTGGTGAGGAGACAGCCTGCATAGAGCTATTGGCATGGTAATTTGTCTTTGTGTCCAGGCCAAGGTCATAACTGCAGTGGTTAGGAGTCAAGAAGTTAAGGATGTTTAGCTGCATTGCCCTGTCATTTGATTATGTTTCTCAAGGGTTCCAAATATGATGTTATGAAAGAAATTATTTATGAAGAAACAATACTTCTCCTTTCAATACATGTGCAAAAGTCAGCATTATTTTAATGACTAAAGACTAATTAAGACTGAGAAACTAAATGAAAAAGACAGAACGATTTTGCTGTGGGGAAGCAACCACCTTTGTTTATTTTTAACCCCTATTTACTTATATAATAAGACAATCCCTAAATTTGGAAACTTTTATTAGTATTACTAGTGTTGCATTTGGTGTTCAAAAACTAACAGCACAGGCAGTTTTGACTACAAAGCCCCTCCACATTTTTGAACAAGTCTATATGATGACAGATAAAATGCCCAGGTATGTACGAGTTCCCACCACATTTAAAACATTTTAAAATGTTTGGTTCCTTTTTTTTTTTCTTTTAGGCACCCAACCCCCCCCAAACCAATTAAACAAGTTGGGACAGAGTTTTGTACATTGTGAATATCTTTCTTGTCTTATTTTAAGTTACATCATGGAAAGCATCAGTCCCATCTTGAGTCGTAACAATTTTAGATTTGAAAACAGCATATAAGACGTATATATATATAATATATATATAGTAATATTATATATATATTATATAGCTGCCATCCATATAAGACATTCTTCCTCTCTGTTTTGCATTTTCATGTGAAAGGTATTTATTTTGATTTGTATGTCAACATAAAGTAGACTGCCTTACAACTTGCCAGTGGCAATTTCAGCATTACTAAGCATATTGTGGTGTATGACGTACATAACTTATACTTCTCTCATCCTCTTACTCATGCTCATGTCCTGTTGTTTTTCTTTCCTCCAATACAGAACTGCCCCCACAGAGCGGCCAGGGAGCCCAGTATGATAATCCCCTCTGGGGACACCTGCCAGCCAACAGGAGTGCCACAAGTGCTGTATCTTCCACCAATCTCAGTGGCTGGGATCAACTGATCATTGACCAGAAGGACACAGAGGCTTGGCCTTCCATTACCCTCAGCCAGAGCCAGGCCCCTCTAGGAGGATGCCCTTTGGACACTGACCCTGGTCGCCTGACCAGCAGCAGCAGCAGCAGCAG
>NW_023339696.1:10167989-10174022 GCF_004916995.1 Morone saxatilis | reverse complement strand
AGCAGCAGTAGTACTAGTAGTAGTTGTAGTACAGTGAGTATGGCCACTGGGGCCAATAGCCAGACAGGCCACTTCCCTGCCAACCACCTTAGCAGCAAGGCCAACAGTGGGCCCGGCCCTGCCAATCATACTGGAACCAGCATGCTCTCTAGCCAGGTTGCAGCCAATCGCAGCTGGGGCTCTGGGTCTGGACCTTCCCATTGCCCCCCTCAGTCCTCAGTGGGGAGTGAAGGGAAGAGTGACAGCCCAGTGGGAGGAGGAAGCTGCAGGGGCTGGGGCTCTTCTTCGTCATCTTCCACCACCAACTTTAACTTGAACCTAAACCCTAATGCCAACCCTTCTGCCTGGCCCATGTTGGGGCATGACGGGGGTGGCACAGGGGGAGGCAGCTCAGGGGGAGCCAACACCATTTCACCTCCTCAACCTACACCAAACCTCTGTAATCCACCTGGCCCCCCACCAGCCCAGACCAGCACCTGTACTGGAGCCAACACTAACAGCAACTCCTCGGGGATTGGCAGCGCCTGGGGTAGCATAATGGCCTCTGACACTTCAGAGCCACACCCCTCCCCGTCCACGAATGTGTCTTTCAGTTCAGAACCTCAGAACCTTAAAACTGATGGACCAAATCACACTAATAAGCAGGAACCCCCCAGCCCCATCCGCAACTTGCCTGGCTGGGGTAGTGCACCTGTTGGCTTGGGTTCCATGGGCCAGGCCTCACCAGGGGGCCCACAGGTCAATGGAGAAGATGGTAGCTCAGTTTGGGGTAACAGTGGCGACTCAAAGGCACCTTCATCTAAGGAGGCACCTGGTTGGGACTCTGGCTGGGGCCATGGAGGAGGTGGAACAGGAAACTCTGGATGCTGGGGTGACCAGTCTGGTGGAGGCTGGGGGAAGCAGCACACTGAAGAGGCCCAGGGAGGCTGGGATGCCCCCACTTCTCCTCCCCAGGATCCACAGGCTAGTCCTTGGAGCAGAGCTGTGAGCACAGCTGCCGCCAGTGAAGGGAGCAGTGACAGCATGGAAGGACATCCCCGGCACAGGGACAACTCATCCAGAGATAATCCAGCTCCTCTGCTGCCTGCCCAGGATCTGGACCCCAGGGTGTTGTGTAACACTGGCTGGGGACAGACCCCTGTTCGCCAGCACACCACCTGGGACATGGACGATACTAAACGCAAGAATGATGCAGGCACTGATTCATGGGGCTCTGGCCCAACCACTCCAAGCGATGCCCAGGGGCCCGCCAACACTAACATGGGCCCCTCTCAGAGGACTGACCCTGAGCGCAAAAATGATGTGCCTGGTTCTCAGGGAGCTTCAGGTTGGGGTGGAAGTATAGCCCCTACCAACCAGCCTAGCTCTGGTTGGGGAGAGCAACCCAACAACATTAAGCCCCCAGGTGGTCCTGGTGGCTGGGGAAACCCTCCAGCAGGAGGCCCCACCACCACTATACCCAAGAATGGGGGCCAGTCCTGGGGAGAAGAGAAGTCAAGTGGGTGGGATGATTCTCACATCAAGGCAACATCCCAGAGCTGGGGAGAGCAACCCAAAGCATCCCACAGCTGGGGCAATAGTGGAGGGAGCAATAATGCAGGGGACTGGAGAGAACCAGAGGAGAGCAAAAAGAGTCCCACCAACCCTGGGTGGGAGGGAGAACCAGGAGGCTGGAAGGAAAAACCACGAGGCTGGGGAATGCCTTCTTCAGCACCTAGTATATCTGGAGCTGGAGGAAATGGGGGCTGGGGAGAGCCAGTTTGCCAGCGTCCCAGTGGCCCTCCTCAAGGTTGGGGGGGCAAGCCTCAGGATGGGCCCAGTGGTGGTAGTAGTAGTGGTGGTGGTGGTGGTGGTGGTGGTGGTAGTGGTGGTGGTGGTAGTGGTAGTGGTGGTGGACAGAAAAAGCTAATTCGATTTAACAAATGACTCAAATTATCTGGAGCTGTGTGTGTGCTTTGATGCAGTTATCTGGCTGCACTTCCTCCAAGAGTGTGCAGAATGTGCATGGCTCAGAACAGGAACAACGACAGCTGGGGAATGGCCTGGCCATCTGTACGGATCTGTGTTCATGTTGATTTATTTGCTTTGTGTAATTTAAGAAATTAAAAGTACAACCTCATGTTTTGAGAATTATGCTTGTTGCTTACTTACCCATGAGATATTGAACTGTTTCATTATGAGTACCCCATACAGAGAGACAGTACGTTCAGGATGTGTTTAGGCTAGTTTAGCGAATAATCTGTGTCCCAATTCCACACTATATAGAGATTCTGTACTGAACACCAACAGGAAATAAACGAGACATGTTCCAACAGATGTCAATCAAACCTGGGAACACTTCTACTAATCGAAAAAGCAAAAATGTTTTCAACAGATTTCAAACTTTTGAGTCTGTCTCACCAACATTGCATGCTTTATTACCACCAGTTTGAGAAACAATAGACCAATCACAGCCTTGTAGCTGAATGAGAATGTTGTCTTCCTATATAGCTAGATACACCTTTGAAAAATAGAAAAAGAAAAATGCCCATAGAAATGGCAACAAGACTGAGATTTGAGATTAAAACAGCTGTGCCGGCTGTTCTAAGTCAATTTACAGTAATAACTCGATAACTTGATATATTTCTTCATTATACATGTCAAAATCTAATTGCTCCTATAGCAACCCGTTCCTTTAAAAAGGATTGGACATAATTTGGTTTTTTTTTAGGATTACATTTTAGTATATCCTAAAAGCAATGTTCCATTTAGTAATGTTTATACCTGCCCTTTGCAATTTTGCATGTTTTCAGGCATTTGCCAGACCTCTCATGTCACATACATACTGTAAATGCAGCTTGTGAGACAGCACCAACCACATGTAAGTGCCTTCTTCTCAGTCATGTCCTCACTCTGACTCTCCCCCTGTGGCCTCTGCCTGTGGACTTCCCTCATTGATTTCTCCCTCTTCTTCTTCCAGATCGCCCAAGTGCCGTGACCAACCTGACCCACCAGATGAGTCCTGGGTCTGGAGTGGGGCTGGGCCGTGTAGAGTGGCTGGTACCTTTGGTGGTGGTTTCAGCTCTTACTTTCCTCTGCCTCGTTGTCCTGCTGGCTGTGCTCGTCTACTGGAGGTGGGTACAACAACACCATCACTTTTGAACTAGTTTGGGGTTGCTGTGTTAAAAAGTTGGAAATCTTTGATCTTCCTTAAGTACAAGACTTTGGTTTTCCTGAAATAGTAAAGTGCTGACTGGAGACACACCTGACATGCTCCTTTCTGTTGCATCACTGCCCTTCCCTTGAACCGATGCATGACTTCACTGCCCTTCCAGTGAACTGATGCACAAGATATCACAACAGCCATGGGAGGTTTTCTCTTTTCATTATTGCATTCTATATATCAAGATAAAGCTAGGTACTTGTCAAAAGAGTAGTGGACTAGAGATGAAATGTTGTAGGTTGTTGTCATGGTGAATGCATCAGTTATGTGATTTTCTGACTAAGTGCGTGGGGTTCTGTCAGACTGATACCTTGTAGAAGGTTGACATAGTCAACTTGCAAGTGAAAATAATTTTCTGGAATTTCCAGGACAGTTGCCTCAAGGTTGATGAGAGTAGCGTATCTGATACTGCAATTGTTTGTGGTTGAAGATGGAAAGGGGATAATACATAATTCTTGCGTGACACAGGATCTGCCTATGTTGTGTTCCGGTTGTGTTCCGGTTGTGTTACGGCTGGCAGAGATGTTCCTGAGTCTGGGGCGATGCTCTACTCCTAGAACATTTCCAGTGGACACTGAAACTGTGACAGAACTGTGTACATTTAGTGAAAGTCTTTCCTGCTGTAGCTAGCCTTTGTTCCGCTTGCATCTGTACCTCAAAGAGTGAAAGAGATTTTACTTTTCCAAGTCATATATAGGAATTCTTATTTCTGATGCATGGAAGTGAGAGGACTGACAGAAAACTGGAAGAAACTAGTTATTCTTAGTGTGATCACGTGCTACTGCTAGAATTCCTAGCTGGCGGTGGTGCTGTGCAAGATTCATGTAGGTATGAACAATATAGTTTGGTATGCTAACTGATGCCTATACCTGCATTAATACACTTCTGTTTAACTCTGGATTTAAAGGTGCAATCAGTGTTTCCAATCCAATACGATTTTTGCTAAATACAGCAGATATATCTACCTTTAAATGTACCCTTGGTCCAGTGAGAAACTTGAAGTTACCAACACTGAGAATTGACTTTACAGTGAAGTAGGAGACATCTTGTGTCAAGTATAGTACAACTTTATATTCAGAGATTCTGGAATTTTTAATGAGGTAGAAGGAGTAAGGGATTTTAATTTGGAAATAACATATCAGACACACGTTAAAGGTTCCAAGCAGACTATTTGTTTATTTGTCTTAAAACATGTCTGGAGGAAAACTAGAAAATAAATAACTGGACAATGCTTGGCAGGATTAAAAAGTGTTACAACTTATATAGAGAAATAGACAAAGGGGCCTATACCCTTGTGTTTTGTAGTTTCTGCTTTTCAAAGCATGGGCTAATAGTTTTAAAACCATATCACTGGTGACATCAGGGTACATGACCAAACTTGAAGGGAAACTGGGGGATGTGCTAAATGATTCTTAAACTGTAAATACAGGCAGGTGGGGATCTATACTAAAGCACAAAGCAGGGCCTCCTCCCTTTAAATAAGCTGATTCATTCCGTTCTTAATTTTTTCAGCACTGTATGCAGGCTTAGAGTCAGTCTGACTCGTTTAGTGAGAATTTGTCCTATAAGTGGTGGTGTCGGGGGATGCCAAATCTTTTGTTGCGCTATAAGCTCAAATGTTTAAAAACAATTACATAGAGTATTACCTGAAACCTCCAGGATGGCCTGTTATTGGGAGAAAACAAGTCTTTCAGATAATACGCAGCACAGTTAATACGCTTTATAGGTTTTCAAATCACACCGAACCCCAGAAATAATCTCCAGAGATAAAACCAGACCAGATGTGATTTGAATATATCATGGACTAGTTTCCAATGAAAGGTATTAATCTAGGGGTTTAGGGTTGATTAATATTTTCTGGCAGTGAAACCAGTGAGGAATTACACACGTGGCAACATACACACAGTGAACATTTTCACCACTCTGTGATTCACCTGCCATTAACACAACATCATTAACCTAAACAAAGGTTTACCGTTAACTGCTTTGTAGGGGATTGCAATTTTTAAACTGCAAGTCAGAGTCCATCCATCCAGTTTTTCTGACATGACATCTGCAGAGTCTCATGACAACATGACATCGGATGTCTGGCATGTAGCAAAACCATTAGAGGCACTCTTAACCATACAAATAACTGAGACTGGCTTCACTAGAACTACTTTATCAATTGTTTGTTAAAAAACTTAAAACCACATGTTGAAATTTTCCTGTGCAAATAATGATTGGAAAAGCAAAGGCTGAATTACCTTGACATTGTTGATGGTTGTTTGTCTGACAAACTACCAAAACAAATACAATCTTGATACTGTCTTGTAAATCACAGCAGCTTGCACTGCAGCTTGGTCCTCCGCTTCCAAATCTTATGCTGTAGATATCCTTCTAGTTTCATTTGTGGATGCGCAGGGCTCCATGGTCAAGTTAGTAATAATAAATATGTGATGTCCAAATAGATTTTCAAAATAAAGCAGTTGCTGTATGCTTAAGTTTAGGCACAAAACAATTCAGTTTTAGGAAAAGATTATAAGTTACACTTCTTACCTGACATTGTAACTTACGTGACGTGACTGACATTACTAAAGTAAGTTACATAACTTATTTAAAATAAATGACTTAAAAGTGCACCCGACCTTATGGTGCCTGAAGTATACAGTATTTTCATGCTTAGTTTTACTTTATTTCATTTATTCTCGCATTACACACCACCCCTTCTGGTCCCTGCCACCAAAGATAAATATCTACACTTTCTCTTTAAAAATATATTTGCTATGCCTGCCAAGGTCTTGCTCATGGTGAAACTGTTGGGTCTCTGTAAATGTTATAAGGAGTTCGGT
>NW_023339696.1:10167752-10167888 GCF_004916995.1 Morone saxatilis | reverse complement strand
TTAAAGTACGGGTCTTTATTTTCTCTTTGTAACATTTTGGCTGACTCAGGTCACAGTGCTATATGGATGTGATATTAATACGGCTGTGCTGTTCATTAAGACGATCATCATTGGGGCGGTTGTGGCTCAGAGGCAG
>NW_023339696.1:10151590-10167652 GCF_004916995.1 Morone saxatilis | reverse complement strand
AGGAGGAGGAGGAGGAGGGGGGAGCATGGGCTCTTGGGGTGGATCAGGCACAGTGAAGCAGAGTGGAGGCTGGGGTGGCAGCAAGCAGGAGTCCTCAGCTGAGCCTACAGGCTGGGAAGAGCCCTCCCCACCTTCAATCCGACGTAAGATGGAGATAGATGATGGAACCTCAGCTTGGGGTGACCCTGGTACCTACAAGAAGTCAGTCAACCTGTGGGACAGGAACAATCCAGGAATGTCCCAGGCTAAAGTTACCACTGGAGGCAATAACCCCCCAGGCCCCAACAACAACAACAACCATCCCCCCTCTCACAATCACCCTTATCATGGGCCGCCTGCACCTATACAGAACCACACCCAAAACTCCCAAAATCCAGGGCCCCCCAGTGGGTCCATGGATCCGGTTGTCCAACACTCACAGTCTGGACCATCTCACAACAGGGTTCCTGCGATAACTCAAGGTAAGACAACAATAATGCTGTGATTTTGCAAGGTGTAATAGTGCCACATAGCCCATATCTATCCTGTTTAATCAAGTTGGTCAGATTCATTGGCTTATAGTATATAGATAAATTACAATGTCATCATTCAGACTTTAAAGGTGATTTGATTTCAAATATTCAAAATGTAACTCAAGGTAAATTAGATTAATATAATGTTTTCATAGTTTCTCTTTTTCACTGTACAAAGTCGGTTGGGTAGTTAGTACAGTGCACTGTTAAGCTCCTATCTGTTGATCCACTTAAAGGTAAAATCTTGACCTAGTTTGCCCTCTTTGGATTTACATCTAATCGACTATCCAAATAAGTTAAGCAGTGCCAGCCCTGTCCCTCCAGGAGGCTCCTCACATTTCACAACACCGGACACGTCAGTGCGGGTATCCCTGGCAACCTCTCATGGGTACCCAAAGGAAGCACAAGAATGCTGTTTACAAAGTGTCTCGTGAAAATAGCGATTCACCACAAACTGTTTAAGACGGATCGGAAGTGTGTGATTATATGGGAGCCACCATCTGTCAGTAGTCGAAGGGAGGAGGTGGAGCAAGTCCCTAGGAGCTGAGAGGGGGCAGACGCCCCCTGCTGTCCCTCCCTTCACCCTGCATGCTGACTCCACATTTGATTCATTTGCTTACTAATAAAACCTGATAGCAGTATATTGCTGGCATAATGGCCGTTGAGCATATTGTGGGTTAAAACAAAGTCTAAAAACTATTCATAACTAAAAGAAAAAGATTACATTTGTTTTGCCCAAGTATGCCATGTTTTAGATCTGTGCAGCAACTTGGCCAGTCATACTGGAAGGTTGAATGTTAACTATAATTTTGGAGCAGCCTTTAGGACTTGACCTCTCCCTGGAGAGAGAGCTAAGCTGAGCCTGGCACTGCCACAGGCCCTGAGCCAGAACTGTGTCTCTCATGCCAAGAGGAGCCGGGCTGCGCCAAATCTTAAATGGGCATCTTCTCCCTCTGTCAACCACCCCGCTAAGCCAAGCCTAGGTTTCTGCCATCCTGCACGAGTGGCGTTTCACACTCCAAAACAGAGGGATAAATGGGGTGATGGTGTTTACCAGAGGCTTCATTAGCTTTAAGGCTCAGTTTATATCAACAAATAAGAAACAAACAGGAAAACAAGAAAATAGAATGCGAGTGGCATGTTTTTGTAGGTCTATCAGTTATGTGCATTGTAATTTAAGCTGTACAATTTAAAAAAATAATAATAAATAAATAACAAAAATGTATTTAATCTGAACATGCAGAATATGATTCACACACAGACAAACATGCTGGTTAGACTTTTGAGTTAAGCATCATAAACTACTGGGGGCAAAATAACGCATGAGCCAGAACAGTTTGACCCAATGCTTCATACTGTGTCATTAAAATTTGTTTGATAAAATGAATGTTTAGTAAATTCAACAAACCAATAACAAAGCACCATGAGGTCGGACTGTGAAAATGCAGCTAATTTTTGACAGCTGTATTTCTCAGTGTTTCTGATACTTGTAGAAAATGCCGACAATGACTATTTGAATTTGTTTCTCTCAGTGTTTATAATAGTTTATAGTAGTTTTTATAAAAAATAGTTAATAATAATAATTTATAATAATAGTTTGTAATAAAACTATTTTAGGTTTTTATAATTTATCTTTCTACCCCTCCCAATGAGAACATCTATAAACAAAGGCAGATGAGAGAAAATGCAGGAGGTAATATTTACTTATTTTAGATATTTTTGTTCTGTGAAGTATTTGTATTGACTTGCCCTTGTCCTTGCGTGTCTTCCAGGTTGGGGAGAGATACCCAGCTCCCACACAAAATCAGAGAGTTCTTGGGGGGAACCTGTACCCTCTCCAGTCAGCGTGGACAACGGGACGTCTGCCTGGGGTAAACCTACCGGGAGCTGTGGAGGCTGGGGAGACAGTAACCCAGACAGCTATGGCAGGGGCAACCCGGCGATGACATCTGCATCTTGCAAACCTGGTAACCAGTTTAACCCTGTGTGGTGTTATGAATTAGTGTTTACCAACTTACCTTAACCACTGATACCGCATGTGTGCTTGAATAATTCTCTCCTGATGAGTCAAATCAAGGACATCAATATGTTACAAGGGAAGCAAGAGCACTGGGAATTTTACCCAGAAATCCACACTGACCCCTACTGGCCATCTAATATTTAGTGTTTAGATTACTCCTCTGCAGTAATGTCCAATGTTTTATGTTTATGTAACCAGTTCATAATTTTGTGACTTTTATTTTCCTTTATCAAAGAGTTGTCTTAACCTTACTGAAAGCTCACTAGCAAGAAGACAACCAGCTGGAAGCTGAATCTGGATAGGGTTAAATCATCCAAATGAAAACTAGGTTATATTGCTGTTTTTAGGCTTTAAAGTTTGTGCAGAAGGTGAAGAAAAATATTTCATAACTTGTGTAAGAATTCAACTAAATCCATTTGAGGCTTTCAGTAATGTGTGATATCATATATTTGTATTTTTATGGGAAGGATAAGTTCCCATGTGTCACAGTATATGTCCTCAGCGCTGGTTTATATCCTCTCTGCTGTGTTTTTCAGCCCCCAAACCTATGCAAGACGGATGGGGAGGTGGAGGTGGAGGTGGAGGTGAAGAGCTGAACTTGTCGGGGGGCCAGTGGGATGCTGAGGAGGGAGACATGTGGAACAGCACTGCCTCCCAGGAGAGCAACTCCTCCTGTAACTCTTGGGGCAATGCATCTAAAAAGGTCCCACAGAAGGTAAGAAGCAGAATTAATTACATACAGAATTGTCTCTTAGACCATTGTAGACTATTTGATTTTACATTTTTATAGTAAAATATTAATTATATGTGGTGATAATTTTCTTTAATCATCTCTCTCAGGGAAAGGTCCCAGGGAAGCAAGAAGATGCCTGGATCATGAATCGTCTCATCAAACAGCTGACAGACATGGGCTTCCCTGTGAGTTGAACTTCACTCCTGCACTGCATTCTTTTATTTACCTTTGATCAATTGTGGTTGTTTCAACATACTATTAATAATTTCCCTTTTACCGGTGAGGAAATGGAAATGGGTGTTTAAAAAGCCTCAATTTGTAGAATTATGGAATTTCCAACTTTGGCGCCCCCCAGAGCATGCATTATGAAGTCCATTGGGGCTGATGACTAAATGTTAAATATATTCTAATTAGTCCACTCTGAGAATAATTGTGATTAAACCTGCAACGATTAGTCAATTAATTTATTATTTGATCTACAGAAAATAAAAAAAATGTATTATCAATTAATCATTTTTGAGTTATTTTTTAAGAAGAAAATGCCAAAATTCTGTGGTTCATGCATTTAAAATTAGAATATTTTGTGGTTTACTTTCTCTTTTGAAATGATAAACTAGTAGTTTAATTAAAAATATATGAGAGTTCTGGACTATTTGTCAGACAAGACAAGACATTTGAAGACGTCTCCCTGGCATTATAAACCGTGATGGGCATTTTTCACAATTTTCGGGCATTTTATACACATTTTATGTCTCAATTAGACAATTGATTAATTTAGAAAATAATTCTATGTTTGAAACAGTGTTTTCATACTACTACATTGGCATTGATTTGTTCTTTCTGATTTGTTCTTTCTGATTTGTTCTCCAGAGGGATCCAGCCGAGGAGGCTCTGAAGAGCAACAACATGAACCTGGATCAGGCCATGAGTGCCCTGCTGGAGAAGAAGACGGAGCTGGACAAGCGGGGGATGGGGATAACTGGCCACGACTACAACAACGGGCTCATCAACAAGCCCATGAGCTGCCCTCGGCCTCCGCTTCTTTCCAAAGACCCCTCGGCAGACCCCCGCTTGCCCTTCATGGACAAGGTAATTCATTCACTTACATAAAAATACTGTACATGAAGTAGTTTTTCATTTGAATGCTGGTCTAAAAATATTTAAGACCTTTCAAACTCATAAATGTAGATAAGAAATTTCAAGACTTTTTAAGGATTAGCTCGCCTTGTCTCACTGTAGTGCAATAGATGCGAGGAGACTGATAATGAAAATGCATAATTAAAAATCCTTTTCTTGTTTTTTTTTTTTTTTACTGAAGCGAAGATTGACTCTCTCTCTTTTGCCTCTTCCTTTGTCCAACAGATGCAGAGTGGAATGTTTGGTGGTGGTGGAGCAGCACAAGCCCGGGCCATGCAGCCGCCGCAGCCGCCTCCTCAGCCGCCAGTGCCGCCTCTCAGTTCCTCTCAGCCTAGTCTAGGTGCTCAAGTGCCTCAGTTTCTCCCCCCTCAGGTATACACACGCACACACACACGTGGCCTTATTTCTCACTTACTACGCAAACACATTAGTAGGCGAAGCGGTATAATGTATGCAATCATGAATATTTTACATTAAGATTACAGTCTTTAAAACATCTCCGCTATGAGTGTCTCATTTATTATGTATCAGTTGAAGCCTCTTCGAACTATTTATATATATATATAAAGGGGGAGATTATTTTTTGCTATTCAGACCTTGTATGTGACTTCACATAAGAAGTGTATGCACCAAACACAAACAAATGCTCTGTTTTACACGATAGTTTTGTTAAAACATTGTGTTTTTAATATGTTGATACTTTGCCCACAGGTTCAAGCACAGATCTTACAGTGTGCAGCAAAAAACATTGGTCTGAATCCTGCACTTTTAACCTCACCAATAAACCCTCAACATATGACCCTTCTGAATCAACTTTACCAGCTGCAACTGGTGAGTCTCATTTAGCCTTTCACTGTTTTCAGTTTTGTTAGATACATCAGATATAATTGCCTTTAGTAGAGTGCACATAGCAAATATTTAGGACCCCAAACCAACAAAGATCAAATGCATTAAGAGGACTGCAAATGTGTACTAAGCCATTTTTATCGAATGCCATTTTTTTCTTTTTGAGTACTTTTGAGTTATAACTGAATTTACAGACACAGTGACGTCTGTTGACATTGAAACCATGCTTATACCTGATACACAGGCATACCAGCGTTTACAAATTCAGCAGCAGATGTTGCAGGCGCAGCGCAACGTTTCTGGCCCCATTCGACAACAAGAGCAGCAAGTAAGTTTCCCCTGTTAACATTCAGTTTTTCTTTTCTTTCCTGCTCTCTACTACTCACAATGAAAAATCCTTTTTTACCTAAATAAAGCTGTGTGATGACAAACTATTGTGAAAACAGTCCAGGCCAATGTTTATTTCAGTTGTTACATGTAAGACCTGCACATTATAGATCCTAAATATGTCTCTATTGTCATCCCAGGTTGCACGTACAATCAATAACATGCAGCAGCAGATCCAACAGCACCAGCGTCAGCTGGCCCAGGCTCTGCTGATGAAGCAGCAGCAACAGCAGCCACCCCCCTCGCACTCTGGCCTGCATTCTGGCAGGGCCAAATCCACCCTGGATTCATTTCCAGGTCACCCCCAGGCGCCAGGCCTCCCTGACCTGCAGACCAAAGAGCCGCAGTCATCTCCCAACACTTACAGCCACTACTCTCTCTGTGAGTGGCATTAACCTTTCTCCTACAATGACAATAATAATGATAAAACTACGTAAATCCTTTTGAGCTGGTTTAGTAACATCTATCTCTCTTCTCAGCTGGACTGAATTCCCACATGAATGTAAACTGCATGGAGGTGGGAAGTATGTCTATGAAGGAACACCCCCAGCCTCAATCGCGCCTGTCGCAGTGGACACATCCCCACTCCATTGAAAGCCTCTCTGGAAACTCCTCTCCTCTAGAGCCCAACCTGGGCAAGCATGGTGAGAAAACAGCGAGAATACTGGGTAATTAAAAATACCACAGAAAATAGAGAAGGCTTTGTTTCATATCTGATGCAAAGTTTGTGTTTATGTTTTAATAAACAACGATAACAATGTATTCCTTTATTAAATTAATCCTCATTTCCAGTTTTCATTCCCCTTTTTCACCCTTTACACCTTATACCTGTGCTCAATTTTGTGACTGACTGAATGATATAACAAGAAAGATTGAGAACAGAAATTCAGAACACAGTTACTTAAATATGTATTATAATATAATTCAAATATATAATAACACTAATAACTAGCAAGCAGTGTGAACAAATAGTATCTTTCATTGTTTACTTTTCCCACACTTTACTGATATCAATCTCTACACTTTTAACTTCACTTTTCTCAGGTGCCAACCTGGGCCCCCCTGGAAAGCCTCATCAGCTGGAGGACTCTTACAGCCCCTACAACCTGATGTCCAGCTCAGATTCTCCTACCAGCCCACTGGTCCCCCCAGACAGCTGGGGGCAGGGCAAGAGCAGCAGTGACAAGATGGCCAATGGGACCAATATCAACTGGCCACCAGGTTAGGAACACACTCACTGTTGACAGTTTGACAGTTTTCCTTTGGGAGCCAGATGTAGATCACTGTCTTGTTTCATCTAGTTAGCCATATCCTGGCAAAATATTAAGAGTGATCACTTTCATAACTGTCTCATTACTGAAATATTGAGTACACACTTGAGACAATTATCACTCCATCTATTAACAATTCAAATATATTAGCTAAGTTAGAGAGTTACACTTCAGCAACCAAAAACTGATGCCTGATCCTAATCTTTAGTATTATCCGTTGATCATAAATTAATATTACGTTATGGTAAGAAAAAATAAAATGAATTCATTTTGATTTTCAGAGTTCTGTCCCGGTGTGCCCTGGAAAGGTCTCCAGAATATTGACCCTGAGACCGACCCCAACATGACCCCTGGCAGTGTCCCCAGCGGGCCCACCATCAACACAAACATCCAAGATGTCAACCGCTACCTTCTGCGGGACAGGAGTGGAGGTAAGCACAGGATCAAAAGGTTTTAGAGTAACAAAGCGTCTTAATAAAGATACTTAGTAAGACATTTTTGTGTCGTGGTTCTGGCCCAGAATTTTAGGAAATGTTTTTCCACCTCAATTTGAGAGTTGTGTCCCCATGTATTGTAAGCCCACTAAAATTGTCTGACAGTATCATACAGTTGGTGCCACCAGAAAGCCTGCTTCTTATTCTTTTGTTCTTCATTTTCCTACTTTTAACTGCCTCTATAATCATTGCCATTTGCCAGTTTATCCTCTTCTCTTCTTAATGAGCTTACTATCATCATTTGTAGTGCATTTTTCCTTTACTCCATTTTCTCTCTCTGCTATTTTTTCCTTATTTGTTTGTGTCTGTCTATTTGTTTGTGTTGATGGCATCGGCTTAGGCTCCTCTCCCACTTCATCTCAGAACGAGGCTCTGCCTCCCTCCACTGATTGGCCAGTCAGTGCCTACACTAGCTCGTTCAGTCTGTCGTCCCCGGAGACGGACGATGCAGGTACATGGTTTATCCGTAACCTTCTCCCCCCCACATTGCAGTGACTAAATCACTGCAAATCAACATCATCCTCTCCCTCCTGTTACTGTAACAACCAGAGCCTCAACCACTCACTGGAGAACCACAAATTAAATATGACCCTCATTTGAGCTCTCTCCTTGTCAGCTTTGCCTCTCATGCAGTGCATATCCCCCCCTCCCCCGTGGTGTTAGTGCAACCAGTGTATCTCTTTCCTCCCCGTGTGTGGCATGGGAAGTGGTGTTGGGCAAATATGAAAGAACTTTTAAGTCCGATCATTTTGCTCTGCAGGACTCCCTCTTGTGGGAGCAGCTGTCTTTCGATCACTTGGTTCTGCAGACCAACCTTTCCCTCGCTCTCTTCCATCCAGGTAAACTGTCAGAGATGAAATCTACTTGGTCTCCAGGCCCCATTTCTCACAGCCAGGCCTCGCTGTCCCACGAGCTGTGGAAGGTCCCCCAGGGTCCACGGAGCAGCAACACAGCCCCTTCCCGCCCCCCGCCTGGCCTCACCAACACCAAGCCTTCCTCGACCTGGGGGGGCAACTCCCTGGGTTTGGCCCAAGGCTGGAGCAGCTCTTACACCACAGGTAGTCTTCTATAGTTAACTGTTTATGGTTTCATTTCAGTTCAAGAAATGCAGGTAAGTATTACACATTACAACTTTTGAATGTTTTCGGCAACTTTTTGTATTTATTTTTGGAGTTGAGACATACTGGATAGTTGAGACACAAGACTCAAGACATTTCTTATGCTGTCATGAAATGAGTGTCGTCTAAAAGTGATATTATGAAGCCATAGTGTGTATGTTTTGAAGTATGAGCGAACCTCGAGGCATGAGCAGCACTTTGATGTGGCCTGCAACCACAGGACAATTTTGAAAGACACAGAGGAGGCAGGATTGTCAACGACTTTAGAAAATCTTGTTGTGGCTGAACAAGTGTCAACTGTCACTGGGTGTTTTTCTCTTTTCTCACGGTAGAAATCGACAACACCCTTTCAGTTTTTGTAACTGACTTTGGTTTCAGACAAGCTTGGTAAGCATACACTTAATGCCAACAAATGTCTCTCTTATACACAGCAGGTACCACATGGAGTACAGACAGCTCCACAAGGACCAGTAGCTGGCTGGTTCTGAGGAACCTCACTCCACAGGTAACTGTTTACAATTAGCTGCTTTCTCTTAGCCTTCAAGCATTTAGGCCTCACAGAGAATCAACTATCTGTCCACTAATGGCTTTCTGCGGACTTGTTTGTGTCGCAGATTGATGGTTCGACTCTGCGTACACTGTGCATGCAGCACGGCCCCCTCATCACATTCCACCTCAACCTGACACAGGGCAACGCTGTGGTCCGCTACAGCTCCAAGGATGAAGCTGCCAAGGCTCAGAAGTCCCTGCACATGTACGTCTACTAATGAACTGCTTCAAGGTGTTTGGCTCAGTTGACTTTTGAGGAGCTTCAACCATTGCTCACCTATGTTTTTTTCCTCTCATCTCCGTCCAGGTGTGTGCTCGGGAACACCACCATCCTGGCAGAGTTCGCTGGGGAAGAGGAAGTGAACCGCTTCTTTGCACAGGGCCAGTTGCTTGGCGGAACAACCAGCTGGCAGGCCACTCCAGGCACCAATCAGACAAGGATGGGTGGGACCGGATCCGGAGCTTCCCATCCCATTGGTCACTCACCCCACTGGAACAACAACAACGGCAGCAGCAGTAGCGGCGGCCTGGGAACAGGCGGAGCAAAGACAGGCGGAGAGTTGCTGTGGGGTGGCGTGCAGCAGTATTCCAGCCTGTGGGGACCCCCGAGTGGAGAGGAGGGACGGGTCATGGGGAGTCCCACCCCAATCAATACGCTGCTGCCTGGGGACCTGCTGAGTGGGGAGTCCATGTAGGACGGAGGAGCCCAGGCTTGACAAACACCGACAGGAGCGAAAACCTTGCAAATCATTGTGGAGATAATCAGTGTGGGTGTAACGGTGAAAAGGAGAGACGAGAGGAGGACGAGGCTACATCCTCGCTGCTCACCCTCGCCACCCTCCTCTACTCCTTTTTGGTTTTTAATGACATTTCAGTTGCGGTTCTTTTGTGAATCTCAGTGAGAGATTTTGGTTACAGTGTTCAGCTCTTACTTTTGGAGACACGGGAAGAAGTCTTTCATTCAACAAAGAAAGTGAACTTTTTACAGAAGTTAACCTTTGAGAACTCGCCGTGTGAAACATGTACTTTAGTCAAACTGACACAATGAGGAGCTGCCATCTTTAAACTTGCGTAATCCCTCTCCGCCTTTTGAGGCAATCATACTGCACCTCAGAGATCCATTAAAAGGCATCATTCCCAAAGTAAAAAAAAACCCTTCAATCAGAGTGGTTGTCGAACTTTCAGCTGGTCCAGACTCAACATTTGTTTCTCTCAGCACTAATATTAGCCTTAACCTCTTTCCTGCCCTGCTATCCTCACTCACTGTACTTGGTGAAGAAGCATACGGACACTTGCACACCCTTATTTCTGAGCCAGTGAAACCTGAGTGGAGAGTACATGCTGCTCCGGCTTAACATAAGCAACCACAGCTCACAACTTCAGTGCATTTTTGCAAGCAGATTGAGTTCCCCACACAACGCTCAAAGGGAATGATGCAACTCTGTTCGCCGTGTTCAAGCCATTTATTTTTGTAGTGGTTTTTGTTTTTTATTTTTCTTCTTAAACCATTGCAAACAAAGCTAAGAACTGATATTATTCAAATGTGTCTGTCAATCTTACCTGGTTGGGGTGAGAGTTTCGGGGGTCGTTGCATGTACAGTTATAGACGTGATGGATGACAAAATGAACCACTGCTATTACTATGGAACTGTAAAGACAAATACGTCAATGCACCTCAACTCGCCTGCGAGGATCTCGCAGTTTGGTCTCAGTCCCGGACCCTCTCACTGATGTTGTGGAAAACCTCAAGTCGTAAATGTTTCCCACTGGTGTGTAGTCAATGACGACGCCCCCCACCGCCGCTCACCTGCAAAACACCAATTTCAAGTGACGTCAATATAAGCCACAGACTCTACCGTCCAAAGCCATCCTACCCAATGACCTCTCACCGAAGGAGAGGAGACTATAAGGAACGATTGAACTGCAAAAGCTCTATCTGCCTGCACCCACTCCCCTCCCACCCTCAAAACTGCCACTACTACGGCCTTCATCTGCCCCCCCCCCCCCCACCGAAGAGCTGGTGTGAGCTCAGGAGAGCTAGCAAGCTGGCCTTCGGAGCCACCTTTCTTCCAATCGGATACAGGACGTACATAACAAGCACTTCTCAGCCGCTTACTCTCCACACTTATGCAGGTGGATAGTTTGGGGGCTGGAAGGAGGGACAGGTGTGTGTGTGTGTGTGTGTGTGTGTGTGTGTGTGTGATGTGTGTGAGAGAGATTCTGTTGTACGTTCGTTTGTGTGTGTGTGTGTGTGTGTGTGTGTGTGTGTGTGTGTGTGTGTGCGTGCGTGCGTGCGTGTGTGTGTGTGCTTGGGAAGAAGGCATCAAACCAAAATGAGAGGAGCCTGTTTTCCTTTTTACCCAGAAGACCAGATTTTTTTTTTCTTTTTGCCCAAATTTGCTTAGGTAGAAAAGGGTGAAGCAAAAATTTGTGAATAGGTGGTCTATCATAGCACTTAGCAAGAGCGTCGCAGCTCGTTATACCCTTAATGCCAACAAATAGAAGAAAGGAGAAGCAACACTGGCAAATAAAAACTGAAAAATAAACAAGGACAAAAAAGCAATCTGCTTAGTGGCTTCTCTACATACTTAGTTTTTAACTTAACAAGGATGTGAAGATGTTTTTTTTTTTTTTTTTTCAATCCTTCTTCCCTCAAGTCAGTGGGACCAGGAAGGATGTCAAACATGGTAGCAAAGTGAAGGGAAATACAAAGAAAGAACTAACTCAACTGATGATGGGTGCAGCAGGGAAAAAGACCCCAAAGCACTCATTCCTCACTCTCTTTATCAAAGTAAATATCACTGTTACATTGCATACTTTGAAATCTTTAGCCTTGGTGTCTGGAAACGCTCGACGTGTTTATGTTCTACTGGGTCCTGCAGGGAGGATCGCCATCTTTTTTCGTCCTTTTTTTTTTTTTTTTCTTCTATATATTGAAGGCCCTGCCAACCTGTGTGATAGTGTGGCCACTGAGTGCCTGTCTGCTGCAGAGTGCAGTGCTCTGCAGCAGCCCTCACCCCACCCTCCCGCTCGCTCGCTGCCTCCCTGCGGATCCCTACAGATCCCTACAGACTGGCTTCCTCCTTCTCCTCCCCCGGCCTCCAGGCCAAGAGCAGCTCTTTCAGAACTGGCCCACCTGTATCAAATTTACTACTACTGCTGCGCCAGAGTCTGTCCTCAGCAACCTCCAACTCCACGCTCTCTCTGTCTCTCTCCTGCAA
This sequence comes from Morone saxatilis, assembly GCF_004916995.1. Taxonomy (NCBI): domain Eukaryota; kingdom Metazoa; phylum Chordata; class Actinopteri; family Moronidae; genus Morone; species Morone saxatilis. The sequence continues at coordinate 10,155,364 of NW_023339696.1, read as the reverse complement.
GGATCACTTTAGCCAGAGATGGAGGCGTTTGATGTGTTGTTTTGTTTTTTGGAATTGCCAGTGTGCATTTTTATTTTATTGTTGTCAGGAAAGTTTGCTGATATTGTTGCTGTTATCATTGATGATATAGATAATGATTGTTTTTCTGATGATGATTTCATGGCTTTTTAATATTGGTCTTTATGCAGTGTTCAGCTTCTCTCCTGCCCCTCCCACTGCCCTCCGAGGCAGAAAGCAGTGTGTCGTTGTAGAGGTACGCCTCAGCCGTGCAAGCCAGGCCAATACGAAATACTGCAGATCTCAGTAGAAAAGGGCCTGCGAGGGAGTTCTGTATGTGGGCTTGTTGGAGTCAGACGGGGGGCGGGGGGTTTGAAGAGTCAAATTAAGTGGGAAAGGTTTGTGTAGTCAAAGGTTCTCCAGGATAGTGAGCCAACTTCTTCTGTCCATCCTGGGGCACCAACCTCCACTCTATGTTGTCTCATAACACACACACATCCTTTTTAGTGTTGATGGGCCTCACTCACACTGGTGCTTTATGTTTGACTCTGGGAGCACTCAGTTACACTTAGAACCACCTCAACTGATAACAGCCTTCCATTTCTATGCAAAGACAAGGGGGTGTTCTTTCACAGCCATCTAGAAAATCACAGCCATCCCCCACATCTTCACTTATCTCTCAAACCTTTACTACCAGGCAGCTTCCCTTGGAACCCCCCCAAGCCCTCCTGGATAAAACGAAAGGGACACTGAAAAAGCCTCTCGTCAAGGGTTTAGTCTCCCACTGTGTGGAAAGAGCTACTAGATGACACTAAATGACCTGCTGGAGGCACTAGTGGTTGGCAAACAGAGTCACTTCTTCAGTCTTGTGCCAACTGATCTACAAATATCTACTTCCACTTTGCCATATCCTAATTTATCTTTAGCGTGATGAGACTTAAGTTTCTTTTATTGCTGCGGGGGGCGTACACCACAAGCTCCAGCTGTAGGAGGCCTAAGGAGTAGAAGGGCAGGACAGATGAATGGTGCTGGTCTTTCGGGGCCAACAGGGGACTGGAACTTTTTAGTGGAGAACCAGGCTGCAGGTGGATTGGGGGGGGGAGTGTTGGTGGTCCCTGTATGTGTCTGTGCACTGTTTATGGGTCACATCGGGTACATCTCTTTAAAAACCAAAAACATCTTTTTCTTTATCGTCAAGGTTTTCGCAAAAACTAGAAACTACAAAAAAAAAAGCTGTGCACTCGGAGGCTGAGGTGCCTGTGATCTGTTTTTTTCTGCAAGCTGCCGCCTTCTCACCCCGTCTGGGCTCATTCTCTGGGTCACATTTGGGGAAGCTGTCTCCAGATGGTTCATTTTGGACCTCCAACCTGAAGGCCGCGCCAGCCTATATATATATATAACAGGTCATTTCTGCACATCTGGCTTTGGGGTCAGGGTTCACGCAGGGGCCCAGCGTATCAGCAGAAATAGGGACACACCTCATGTTTGGTACCAAGTCTTAACACTTTCGGGATTTGCCCTCTTCCAGAGTCGCTTTAGACTCGCATCATTCAACAAAACAATCACTATTGCCTGTGTTGTCTGTTTGCGTGTTTTTGTTCGTTCCTGAAAACCTGCATTTACTCCACACTGGACTTGAATCAAGGAACTGGCGTCGAAAGCGGGGAGTCGAATAGAGTGGGAGGACGGGTGACTGGGACGGAAGTGGAGTCTCAGATGTGCCCTGGATTTCTTGGCGCAGCACCAGCACTGAGAGCCCCGGCCCCTCCCACACCACCCCTCGCCTGCACTCTTATCTACCTGTCTAGTGTTGGAAATCAGATGCTCTCCCTCTTTTTTCGAAGTCACACAGACTCAAAGGCAACTGATGCTTGAGCAAAATATGCTTCTCAATCATGGATCAGACAAGGGTGTGGGGCAGGGGCCCCCAAAAAGAGTTGAATTAGCAAATCTCTCTTTAAAAAAACAAAAAAAAAACAAAGGCCTGGGTTGAATATGCACATGCTAGTTTATATACAGTATACAACCAAGAGTACATAATGGTTGTATGTGTGTATATGGCTAGATTTCTCTGTTTTCCACTTAGCCTAAGCCCCCTCCCCTCCCCTGCCCTGCCTTCAGCCCTATCCTGTGTATCCTCCTCAACATTATATTTCCCAGAAGACAAGATCATAAACATATCAGAGTAATACAAAATAATGAAAAACAAATACTTGAATCAAAAGAAGCGCCAATAATGTAATGTGAACACTTTTTGTAGTGGTTTTTTGTCTCATTCATACACTTCAGAGATTTTTGATAGCATCGGTTCAGAGTGAATTAAATTTGAAATACGAGTGTTGTTGAAAACAAAGATCGATATAAAGGCAAAATTTACGTCTGTTGTATTTGAGTGTTTGCACAAGGCTGCTTGTACTGTATGTTGTATGAATGACTGTGTAGTGCGTGAGATGACAAAATGTATGAGCGCTCGTGATTACAGCGGAGGAATTTCCGCCTTGTGATTCTTTTCAATTCAGTATACTTTGGTTGTTGATTTGTTTTTGTTTTTTCTTTTTGCTTGTCAAAAATATATTCTGATGTTAATTGTTACTAGCCTCTAGCGTTGCACTGAGTGTCGGCCTCACCCCTCATCCAGCTAAACGAACAACATGATACAAGTACTGAGGGGAGATGGGGACAGTTCATGTGTAAATGTTTACTCAAGGACTAAAATAAGTGTGTTTTTAAAAATGTAATGTTTATCTACCTTAGTGGCTTTCATTGTGGAATAATCCAAGAAAGTATGGATCATAATTGAGTATTGCACCATTTTTCAGACTGTAAACCTAAAAAAAAAAAAAAAACCTGAAAAAAAAAATCACATATGTATAAAAAAAAAAAAAAAAGCAGCAAAAAAAGTATTTTGCAGACCTGTGGCCATAGATTGGGGTAGAAGGACTTCAGCTCTCCCAAATCTGAGCAACGGAGAGAGTGAAGGACGAGACATCAGACTGAGCCTTAGCTTTTAGGGCTCACTTCAGAGGTGCCTACCTTTTTGGTTTGTTAGCTTTCGTTCTGTTTTCACTTTTTTGTTCAGTTTCACTCATGTCGTCATTTGTTTTCCTGCAAGGCCACTGACAGTTTACAAACACTTTGTTTTTTTCTGGAGTTCAGAAAAAAAAAAGAATCAACAACAACAAAAAAAAGAAATTAAAACCATGGGAATGTTGGAAAAAGAAAAAAACGGACAAATGCTTCCATCTTTTTTGTGCAACACTTCACAGAATGAAGATTTTTAGTGCTACTTTCAGAACTCTGGGATTGAACAGTGTTGTCTTGTTCTGTTTAACCTTCTTTGTTCTGTGTTAATGTTGATTTTCATGGACTATCTGAAGCCTGTATGTTTTATGTTGATTATATATATTTTTCCTTTATATAAAAAAAAAAACAAGAAAAGAAAAGTAAAAAAAAAAAAGACATAATTGCTCACTATCTTGCACACACACGAAAAAGTGGATCTTGTCTCAGGAAGGCCAGGGTTCCAGAGTACCAACTCCACGCCATTTTAATGTACATTTTTATGAGTTACATAAAAAAAAAAGTGGATGATTTAAAAGAAACAATTCTAAGCACTGAAAGTTATGGATTTCAGAAGAAGAGAAAATACCTTTGTTTCTAAATCCGTAGCAGTTACATAATAACCAAATAATGGACTTTAAATGAAAAATGGAGTGCTTTATATATAAATCTATATATTAAAATTGCTTTACATTTAAAAACAAAAAAAATGGTCAA
>NW_023339696.1:10142361-10151490 GCF_004916995.1 Morone saxatilis | reverse complement strand
TTTTTTTTGGCCTTTTTTTTTTTTTTTTGAAATATTAAGTAAAAATGTCTGTACTGAGATTTAATGAAAAGTCAGTGGCTTGTAATGTTTTATTTTTTTCTCTCTGTATATCTCTTTCTCCTCATAGAATGTGATTGTTAAATGACATGCACCGAAACAAATGTTTTCATGAACTATGGAGCTTCTTTCAAATATTAATAAAATAGCTTTTTTTCTTGGCTGTTAACAATGTGCCATTTGGTTATTTGCTGTTTGTCTCTCTGCTTTCGTTCCACCGTACCGAGAAGAGGTGAGAAATAACCTCTCGCTCTCATCTTCTGCTGTATGAGTTGGCGTCATTTCCTGTTTGCTGCACCATTAACTCATTGCCAGAAGTCACGTCATGCTCTGAGAGCAAGCTGTCTCGGACAGGCGTAATAGTTGTCCTGTGGTTGTCGGATGTTGGGGTTAGCATACACAGGGAAGTTGACTTCCTCCAGGTGTGCGGGGGGGTCCTCGTGGTTATTTTGGGGGATTCCAGCGCTCTGCTGCTTCCTGGTCATTTCCTCATAGATAGGAGCAGAAGATTGTGGTCTGCGATGACTCCTTGTCTTCACCTACAACACATCATAACATTATGTCTTACTTGTTCAGAAATCAATTTGTGTTCAGTATAAAAAAAAATATCAACAAGCTTCTGCATTTAATATGTATGTCTATTTATGCTCAAGGCTTCAGTCTCTGGTATGTACGGTATTTGTTAATTTTGTTGCCTTTATTGTGAAAAATGAATCCAAGGTAACCTCTTAAAACCTCATGTTTTGTCCGACATACTCTCCAAAACCAAAAGATAATCAGTTTACAATAATTAAAAAGTAAGATGACCATCAAGTGTTTATATGTGTGAAGCTGAAAGCAGAGGATGTTTGCTTCAGAAATGATTCATTTGTTATTAAAACTGTTGAAGATAAACTTTCTTTTCAATGTTTGTGCATGTTTAATAGTGTAATGCCACCTGAGATTCTATTCCTGCAGAACAGCAACTTTGTCTTTTCTGAGAAAAAAGACACAAATGCATAAAACTATACAACCTCTCTTGTAACGGCCTGTGTTCCTGATCAACCTGAGACCTCTTCTTAGTAACAGTAGATATGAAAGCAAGATTTAAAACACCCAACAGCAAAGTATAAAGGCTTGTTTTAGACTGCAGGATGTTTTGATTGATCTTGCTCCTGAGGCTGAAGTGACTACTTGTGACTACTATTATTCTTTATGCTTATTCACTTTCTGGGTATTTCATATCAGCTTAAAGAATTTCTTTTACACTTTAAATAATGTCAGATTTTATGACTCATGCAATCCCAGCGGTAATTATCAGTCTTTAGTTGCCTCGAAAACTCACTCACTAAAACAGACTTTAGAACAGTTTGTCAGGCCTCTATTAAAGCTGACACATTAATTGATAGTATTCAACTTGTATAGCTGCCTTTGTCATTTTGATTTACAGCTGTTGTTGCCTGAAAAGCTGCATCAATCAGAAATACTGCAAAATTAAAGAAAACAGGAGAACTTTGACACAGAGGCAAACAACTGCTGCAAAAAAACTAAACAACATAACAAACCTTAGAAATGATTCATCGAGTTAAATCTGCATCTCTGCTGAGTGAAATATGTTGATGTGTAAATACTCACACATTTCTCTATGGCCACCCAGCTGAGAATGAGTAGAAGAAGCCCTGCTGCTGTAAAGATGGTCAAGAGCAGAGGAGGGTAACTGCATGGGCATGACCTCCCTGCACCACGAACACAAAAATACACATTACAATCTGAGCAACAGTTTAGGTTTAACTGTGTAAGAACTGTATCGCTCGAACCACATACCTGTCCCTTGAACCAACAAGAAAACCTTTTGATCGCCGAGTTTGCCCTGGTCTAAGCTGTTCTCCTCTCCGTAGCTCAGCTCCCACATGTAGAGTCCCGTGTCACTGGTCTGTAAATGGGATATGGTCACATTGACCCGCGTGGAATCCAGTCCTCCACGGAGCTGCAGACGCCCCCTGTGGTCCGGACTGACCCTGAACTCGCTGCCCTTAGCCATTGACAGAAGGGTTGTCTGGCTCTGGGCACTGCGGTGGTAAAGGTGGAGGCCCGTCGGGCTGCCGTGGTCCTGATGAGGGGAACAGGAGAGCTCCAGTGACTGGCTCTCTGTCAGCTCCCTTAACATCAACTCTGCATAGCCTGGAGAAAAAATGTGTTTCAATTTGTAGTAAATAAAAGTGGTTATTGTCATGTGGCATAGTTCTATGTTTTCAGTCCACCACGTTGATCCAGACTGAAATATCTCTACAGTTATTCGATGGATTGTCATTCAGTTTTGGACCGATATCTGTGATCCCCAGAGGATAAATCCTACTGACTCTTCCTCAGCTATTGGATTGATTACCATTGAATTTTGTGTAGACATTTGTGGTGTCAAGAGGAAGAATCCTAATGACTTCTTATGAAGTTAGTGGTTTTGAGTGATATATCTCAACAACTATTTGATGGTTTGTCATGGAATTTGATATATATGTTCATATATGTCACATATGTCTCCCCCCAGGATGAATTGTAATAAATTTGGTGATCACCAGAATTGTCAATGGGGGGCTGGAGCTGATTCCAGTTTACATTGGGTGAAAGGTACAGTGGGTACCATCAACATACAGTATATCAAGATGGACGACAGGACAGTTCCCCAAAAGGGGAGCCAAGCGTCACCAGTGCAAGATGGCAGCAGCCTTATTCGGTACACTGGGAGAAACAGGAGACGCGATGTATGTCGTTGGACAGACCCAGCCAATCACAGGGCTGACAGATAGAGACAACAATTATACAACAATAGAGTCGCTTAACCTGTATGTCTGTGGCCTGTGGGAGGAAACCCACACAAACATGGGGAGGACGTACAAGCTCAACACAGAAAAGCCAGAGTCGGAAGGTGGGTTCAACTAACACTGAAACTCATAAAAACTAAACATTTTTAGACAATAAAAACTAAATTAAAACAAGCAAACGTACTCTGGAAACTCACTAAAATTAAACTGTATTGAAAACAAAAATTAAATCCAAAATATAAATTAAATCTAATGAAAAATACAAAACTAAAATACAATACTATAATAGCCACTGCAGGTAGGGTGTGGATGACGATTGTGCAGCGGAGTGGAATAAATACAAATCATTTAGGGGAAATACAGTTTATAGTGCTGACCTTTATTTCACTAAAAGTTCACTTGGATCCTTTTTTATTAGTTTTGGTTCCCCTATCATTGTTAAGGTTTGCTATAAACTGTGTGGAGTGGGGTTTTTTGGAGTTTTTTTGGGTGTTTTTAAATTTTGAACCACTGGCCTCAGTACAGAGCCAGCAGGCCTGCAACCAAAGCCAGACAACTGCGTCTATTATATCTCCCAGTAAATAAACACAAATAAGACTGTCTACACATTAAAACTAGATGGAAAAAAGTCATAAATTCGTAAATTCGCCTAGTTTTTGTAAAATGTGAATTTTTTCTTACCTTCAAAGATCTGAATGAAAATCAGAATGCATGCCAACCACGTCTTCATGGTCTTTTCAGTTATAAAAGCTCAAAGATATACCAAAGCAAAGTCATACTGTACTCCTCCTTCCTTCAGTCTCTTGTGAGCCCTTGCGGACAGCCTCACTGCATTTATTGTTCTCCAATTCAAAGCAGGAAGAGGACTTCAAAGCAAGAACTGCCGTTAAAATGCTGTGGTTGGTCTCATACACACTGAGATTGTCTGAATGTATCAGACTTAAACCCCTCAGGATCCACACCCCTTATCTATAAAATGAAACAAAACTGTAATATTAAACTAAATATTAAATTTGTAAGAAATATAAACATTGTTCCACCACTACAGTTCTTTAATCTAACTTTGAATTGAGGGCTTTGTTACAGTCTGATAGTGTGTAAAAGATATGAGGTATATCTCTTCTGGCTGCTTTCAACAACCCGGTTATGATATTATAAAAAAGGAGGATATAAGAATATCACTTTCACTTTGTGTCACCCGGTATGTCTGGTGTGCACAAGATCAGTCTGAAGGTGCGGTTCACAGTCAAGTCATCACTTGCAGAGGGACTCTTTATGATTGCTGATATCAGTGGTTACATAAACCACAAGACTAAGATGGAGAACATGCATGTCTGTAGATAAATGGACTGACTGACTGTTCAGTACAGCCCTGCAGTACATAAGCCTATATAATAAATAACTGCATCTTTTCAAAGCTTATAATGTTAAATGGTCTATTTTTATTGTTTTTAAGACACAGAAAACAGAGCTCTTGATGAGTAAGACAACACAAAATATGAATTTGGTGCAACAATATATGTGACACAGTACAATTATATATGTTTAACCCAATGAGAAAATGGAAGAAATAAAGAATACATCGAAGAAGTAAACAGATAAATAGTAGTAAAGATAATTATACAGAGAAGTGTTTTTAATATCTGTTCCGGGTGAAGTCCAACATAACACTACCGCTATCAGAGTCATATTTTTTTATGTTACATGTTTACTTTTTCAACTGCAAGTCAAACAAGTTTAGACGTGAATGTTAAATGTAATTTATACAATCAAATAAATACTGAGGGAGCTTTTATTGTTCACAGAAACAAAACATTATTCTCTACACATAATACAAGGATACCAGAGTATTTCTTTTCAAATAAATATGAATTAATAAATCAATATAAATATATATGTCAAAAAACACACTACTACTTTTATTCAAGCTGAACTGGAACTTGTAAAGAACAGAAAAGCTAATGACTGCTGGGTATTTTGGTCTATTAGAAAATAGCAGAGGCCTGTTAATAGGTGTTAAAAAAAGGTTCCTTTTCATTTTTAAGCTTAAAGGCAGCAGGGTGAACACCTACAGTGGTCAGTGTGCAAGCAGCCATGACAGTAAACCTTTACTAAATACCAACTACTGTAGCTGTGCTTTTATAAGGTCAGTTTGGATCTATTTTAATTTCTGTATTGATTTCCTTATGTATTTTTAATAGTGTGATGCACTGTAGCACTATGATATGTCTATATAATATGTGTGAATCTTTAAACATTTATATCTGGTGTCATATTAATCAGATGTGTGAGTTTAGTCTCAGCAGATATTAGCTGATTAGCAGATGATCAGACTCAGGTGTGCAGTGTTGCTCTGATGAGGCTGATTGTCTGCAGAGACTTTAAAATGCTCCACTGCTCAGAACGGGTCGCTGCCTGGTGGGTTAGATAAGAGCCTTTTGCATTCTAGATCAGGTTGCTGTTTTAAGTTACATTAATGGAGCCCCTTTGTGTTAACCTCCTCGCTGGACTCTTGTTGTCAGGACTCTGCGTTAGATCGTCTTTTGCTTTTCCACCCGAGCATTACAGACAACAGTTTCAAAGGCCTCAGGTCAACAAACACACTGCGCCTGAGCAGCCAAAGGGTCCAGCTGAAGAACGAGAGCCGTTGAATACTATCCGACTGACCTGCTATCCAGACTCACTGGGGATTGTTATCGAAGCTGATATGTTTGGAGTTGGGGCTCCTGTTGATAGTGCTGACTTGCGCCTTGGAGTGGAACACAATGATTTCTGTAGAGCGACAGCGTCTTCAGGAGATGAGTACAGAATAATTGTTGGACTAATGGACTGTGGCACCAAACACTGGGTAACGGTATATTTTATTGTAATTCAAATACTTGACATCCACTTTTACCTCTAGTTCTAAACATTTCTACTCTCATAGATGACTGAAGACTCTCTGGTCTACACAAACCTCCTCCTATACTCTCCTGAGGCCTCTCCAAGTGGGGTGATTCGCATGGATGAGGCTGTCATTCCCATTGAGTGTCATTATGAAAGGTATGTCTGCCATATTTAAACCTCATCTTTAAAGATTTCTTCACAATAGCTCACTTTTTTTTTTTTTTTTTTTTAAAACCAAATGCTTGTTTTGTTCCTTAGGAAGTATAGCTTGTCCAGTTCTTCACTCATACCCACCTGGATCCCCTTCACGTCTACACAAGCTGCAGTGGAGACCTTGGACTTTAACTTGAGAATTATGACAAGTGAGTTTCAGTAAGTTCTCACGGTTTGTTTGTCTTTTTGTTTGTCTTTATCTGCGCTTGCTACTCTTTGATTTTTGTGCAGATGACTGGCTTTATGAAAGGAGCTCTAATGTGTTTTACCTCGGCGAGCCCATCAGCATCGAAGCCTCCGTCAGGGTTGGACATCACATGGGGCTCCGAGTGTTTTTGAGCAGCTGTGTGGCCACACTCCACCCAGACATGTACTCCATTCCCAGATACGTCTTTGTTGAAAATGGGTAAGCATTTGAAAAACTTGAAGGCTGCAACTTGATAAATTAAGGGGGGAAACTACCAATTGTACCTAATTAATTAAAGCTTGTTTCCAGATATTTGATTAGGTTATGTTTGTCATCCCTCTAGTGATATCACTTGAGTCAGCCTCTGTTTGAGCTTAAGACAAAGTTTGAAAATGGGGTAAAATTGTCATGGTCAAGACTGGCTGTTTCTAAACAGTCGTTCTTAATGCCTGTCACTTGTCGGATTCCTCTTGAAATCAATGAAACAAGCCAGTAGGCTGCTTTTGTCCACAGGTTTTGCCAGAATCAACGCAAAAGTTCCTTGTAGACGCTTTAAGTTTAGAAGCATGTTGTAAATACTTTATGCCTCTTTTAGGCTGGCTATTGAGTGATTACATTAACATTTAAGAGTGTTTGGACAACGCTGCAGTTGTCAGCTCTTCTCCCTTTTGAACTACCGAGCCATTTAATGAATGTTCAAATGAACTGCTTTTTTCCCCTCCCCCTTATGACTTTAGAAATGGCAGTCCATTTATGTGGCCTTACAAACCAAATTACTAATATGTTGCGGCATCAAAATGTCTTTTTAAATTACAAAGAACAGAGTGGATCTCTTGACAAAGGTTAGCCATAACTAGCTGGAGGGCCGTCACTGCAGTTTTATCATACTTCCCCCATAAATTACAGATTTCTGTTTAAAATGCATTTCATAGTCAGATTAGTCTTTAATACGTTTTGACAAAATATAAACCATTTTGGCGTTTAAGGGATTGTGTGTAATACAGGCACCAGTTTTGGTAAGGAAGGAAAAAAATGGACAATCTCTGGTTCTGCTGCTTCAGTTTTGACTTTTCTTGTAACTAGCAATCATGGGTACAATAATATGAAGAAACACCCTTAAAGGACTATGTACAGTAGTTTTGACTTCATTTATCCCTTCATAGGTGCTTGGTTGACTCCAAGCTTCCCGGTTCAAAGTCACAATTCTTACCCAGGACACAAGATGATAAGCTCCAGTTGGTCATTGATGCCTTCAGGTTTCATAATGAGGACAGAGGAGAGGTGAGGCCGTACTGAACATTTAGGGGAAACTGCACATGTGCATTTTTGTTTTTTCTCAAACACTTGCCTTTTTATCTTTACAGCTCTACATCACCTGTCACCTGAATGCTGTAGAGGCTCCAGCTGAGGCGTGCACTCTTGTAAATGGAAGGCAAGTGCTATAAAGTCAAATGCTCAAATAAAATCTGTAAACAGGGAAATATGTGTGCTGACAAATGACAATCATTCTCAGGTGGAAGTCTGCTGACGGTAATGACTACTTATGTGGGCATTGTCAAAGCAAAAATGAAGTTGGCCAAAGCAAGCCCAGCAGCCCTGCCAAGCTTGGTCCTCGTGGGTTTGGGAAGGAATCTGAATCCTTCTGGAGGAGCGACCTGAAGACAGATAAAGGTAGGATTTATTTTTATTTTTTTGTATAGAAACAAATGAGAGTCCATTACTGGCTGGGACTGCATGTGCCTACTCCAGAGGGTCATCACCTGCAACCAAGACCAGACAAAATTAGATGAGTAGTTCATGTTTTTCACCATTAGATGTCAGGCTTCACACATGGTTTTTAAACTTTAAAATGTCATCATACTTGTCTATAGTGTGGGAACAGGAGGCAAATGTGGGTCCAATGCTCGTTCTACCCGCCATGCAGAAAAGTGGGCCTATACCTGTGGATGAGCTTCCTCCTGTTGGTAAAATTGGCAGACCTGCGTTGTACGGCAGCCAGTGGAGAAGTGGAATAAATGACAGAAGAGCTGGTAAGAGTTCAACTTTAAATTAAGAATGAGACAATTCTCTTTGCTAATTTAGACCCTTTTTGACAAATTCTCTACTCAGGTTAGTTATAAAAAATTTCTCAAAGATCTTTGTTAAAACTATTTTTATCCTAGACCTGGCAAACGGACTTCAATCTACACCGGAGCAGGTGGAGGTTCAGACTTCTGCTTCTGAACAGGATGAGGACCTCAAAGGTGTAACAGATCTAACGGGTAACGTGAAGACTTTCTAAAATGTTATTTGACACGTGTGGGTTTTGTTTTTACAAAAATATTTCTCTAATTGCAGACGAAGATGCAGACAGTGAAGTTGAGGCACCTCTAGTGAAGGCAGCTGCTGTGGTCACCTTAAAATCAGAGACTGAAATGGTGGAAAATAACAGCACAGCAGCCCTCGGCGACATCGGCTCCACTGATCAGGTCACAATGGATGTGACATTACTGTCAAATGCAACTGCTACAGACTCTGACCTTTCACAATCAAATGACCCAAAGAGATAATAAACAATTAAAACTATGTTTGTTTGCTTTTTGATTTGACTGCACATGATTTAATGGCTGTATGTACAGAAGTCTGAATGTAAACCAGCTGATCCTCTGGCAGGTGAAGGTGCAGTATGAAGTGGAACAAATGATATTAAATACGGTCTTAGATGGTGCTGTTAATGCACAAAATAAAGTGTTTATTTTTGTTACCAACTGCTGAAAATATGACGAAGTATTTAGGTGCTGCCAGTATAACAAGTTAAGATAAATGTATTTACACACACTTTATACAAAGGCTAAATCTAAAATGGTGATCTCACTGTCAAAGCAGAGGGATATGGCGCCACCTTGCTGAATGTTTACAATGAATGCAGGTCAGACATTAAAAGAAACAAATGAAATTATAATCAAACTCCGATATCCCACCAACATCTTACCCTATCATTCCTCCCAG
>NW_023339696.1:10138368-10142336 GCF_004916995.1 Morone saxatilis | reverse complement strand
TTTCCAGGGATTACTTTTTCCCCAGCTGGCTTCTTAAAGGCGCAATATAAAGAGATTACGGGCCTTCCCCTTTCATAAGAAAATATTGTGATTTAATCGCCGCATCTCACTTTTCACAGCTTAAAAGTTCAATTTGCATCAAGCATTGCAGGGACAAAAAATATACAACATTTGTCTTTCAAACTCATTGAAGCATTTGCAAGATGATGAAGATTTCCTGCAGAGGACAAACTGGCATTAATAACAATAGTAAGAATCAAAGCAACTTTGCATTCTTTAACTTTAAAGATCTACATATTTGTTCAAACAACAAACCTGACACTGAAAAATATGTGGTGAGGTGAAACTGCAGCAGCATTTCCTTTCTACAAACAGCAGATGGATGCTTTTGCTTGAGCTTCACTTCATTCACATAGTTATCAATTTGAACAAAACAGGATGTTTTATTACAAATATGTAACTTCTAAGTTCTAGATCGGAAGTATATTTTCGATTACTAAAATTATTTGTTCGTTTGGATTTGTTTTGTTGGTAGTCACTTGAGTCCAAAAGAATCTTGCCAACACCGAAATAATGTCCTGATATTACATATTTTAAGGAGGGACAATGTTTGAATTTGTGTCCTGTAATCCCTTTGGCATTATAAATGGAATTCTGGAAAGTACGTTATTATTGTAAAAAAAAGGCTTGTTTTTTCTTGTTCACTAAGGTGTTTCAAAAACCATTAAAACAACTTCTAAATTGCTTCTTAAAAGAGTCTGGCCCTTGTGAATTTGGATTTTGTAACCTGTGGTTCCACCAAATATTTCCTGGACACCAAAAATAATAATGTCAAACAGGTTACGGGGGGAAAACAAGAATATTTTAACGTCACAGCGGGCTATTTTAAACCCCCCCTTCCAAGTCAGTCATAGGAAAAAAACCGGAAATTGTGTCGGTGCGTTTGCTCACAGAGAGGTGACCACAAAAAAAGAATCACGGCACCTTTCAATTTGTTAATTTTCACATGTTTCAGAGCTATTATTTCGAACATTAATGTAATGTGCACACTGGTTGTTCAATTTAAAAGTCATATTTTTTACAGGAAATTACAGACAAAACAATTAATCTCAAAATTTATTATTAGTATTAATAACAATATTTATTATTACCAATAACGGGCCATATTGTGACTTAGTAAATATTTTATACTTGTTGTCACACGCAGATCTTTTGGACATTCAAAAAGGTGAGTAATCAATAGTAATAATGTCGTTTCTATTGAGTCCATTCGGTTTTGGTCTGTGGGCAAATCCCCCATAATGCCACCGTGCAAGGGAGAAATGGCTTCTGTGGTTTCTTTATGGGGCTTTGTTATACACAAAAAATGCAGAAAAACTCTATCATTAAAGAAATGAAACTTATGTGGAATGGGGGAGTGAAGGCTGAGCAGGCGTTTTTCCTCTTGCTGGTTTGTAATAAGGAGGAAGTGTTAACGAAACTGTACAAGCACCTGGTGATTTTCCCAGGCGGTTCTCCCCTCCCCTCCAAGCTTACGTTAACCAAGTCCGAACCCTTGGCTTAGCTTCGAAGATCGGTACGAGAATCGGGGCAGTGTATCAGGGTGGTATTTGGCCGAAGCGAGTATTTCGAATCCTGCAAAAGGACCTTTTTAAACATTGTCGTGTTGCACCGTGATTCTTTCCTGTTTCTGCTGTACTGGCTTCTCTTACTCCTTGTTTCAGCAAAAACGGTTTTTATGTTTTTACTGCGATTATTAACATGTCCCAACACCTGAAAAGAGCAATTTATATTGTTTAACTTTAAATTGGTAGTCAGTGATACGTATGTTAATTGACAGAATTTTAAGGGATTATTTAACTTCATTTGCTTTTGTATTTGTATTTATAGTACGTTTTGTTCTAAAATGTTTGCAGGGTTTCTTTTTTTTTGATTAAATAATTGGCTCTAAGTATTTTGAAGGAGGAGATGTCCTCACTAGTTTAATTCAATGCCATTGTCTGTACATATTGAACAGAGTCCTAATAACAACTTTAGGTCACCTTCCCAAATGGATCATTCTCCTTAATAGTTGCTGCAGCTTTCACTTGTTTTTGAACAGCACTAGATTTCTATCGGGGCCCTCTATAAAAAGAGGAAAAATGAAAAAGGTTTCTGCCCGTTAAAAGGCAGTTTTTCCTTGCCCCCGTCGCCAAGTGCTTGCTCATGGTGGTACTGTTGGGTCTCTGTAAATGTTATAAGGAGTTCGGTCTAGACCTGCTCTATTTGAAAAGTGTCCTGAGATAACTTCTGGTTTGAATTGGTGCTATACAAATAAAATTGAATTGAATTGAATTGAAGTAATAGAACGTCTTTACCTTTACTTGTCTCTGGACCGACTGCAATGCAACACTCCTCCTCTTTTTTTATTTATAGCCAACCATCTGACTTAAAGGAAGTCCACACGTTGTGTTAATCATTACTGACTGAATTTAACTTATTGTGCAGCACAAAGGGTTATTAAAATTTGCTAAAAATACAGGATTGCTCCCCTAATAATAACTGCACAAAGGTGTCCAATCTATTGATAAATTGAAGATTTTTTTGAAGACTCTTCCTGTCAGTTTGGTCTATCTGCATTTGGCCCATTCCTTGACAGTAAAGTCTGGCCAGAAATGAAAATAGAACTTAATGAGGTTAAACATTTTAACCAGCAATGAACCTGGTTCAGCCTATAGGTGCCTCCAGCCAATGTGCTTGATAATCAAATAGCTCTGCGTCATATCAATAAAAAAATGCATGCATTGAAGCTGTTCCTTAAAGTTTTTTTTATTATTTCCACAATTAAGTGTTTAATAACATTGAGCTTTATTGAGCCAATCTGATCTTTTGTTTAGTTTTTACTCAAGCTTTCATGCACAGTGCAGCCATCGTCATCTCTCCCTACTGTTTGCCTCACCCCACTTTGTTTTTGTCAGCAAATCTGACACAACCACATTCAACACACCACTGCAAGTGCAAACTAATTATGGGGCTCCTGGATAGCTTACCTGGCAGAGCTGGCACCCCATGTATCAAAGCTGAGCCCTTGTTGCAGCAGCCTGGGTTTAATTCCAACCATTGGTCTTTTTTCTCTTATATATGGACGGATGGATGTAGTATTTGCATTGTGGGATACTGTCACTTGAATACAATGTATTTCCTTTATACACAGTCAATCTATTGCTGTGTGCGTCATTTTGGGTGGATGTTTCATATCTACTGAGTAGTCTGATAATAAATAATTAACCTCAGAGAAGAAGATCCGTTTCAAAGAAATCATGTGACCAAAAAGAAAGTGAAAGGAAGTCAATAGGTTTTCTACATGTTTAAAAAGCTGCAGCATCACACTAGACATCAACTCAAAAGACAAAGAGTCACACCCCAGTGACCAGTTCAGTACCTATTTCGTTCCAGAACAAAACATTTTACTCTTTTGTGTTCACTGACATCATGGGCTTTGAGGCTGATAAAGGAGTTGGTGTGGAGGACATCAAACTGGCCATGAAGGGACACATAAAAAGCACAAAGTACAATTACTGAATTAGTTATTTATTAACCTGGTTAATCTTTGTTGGCCTTATTTTAGTAACACAATCCAGCTTTGTGATCCGTTTTGAATAAACAATTGTATTCACGTAAAAATATTTTCTTATATATAAAAAACTATTTACTTAAGTCATTCTTTAATTAATCTTTAAAAAACATTTTTTTCCAGTTCAATCCTCTCTCTACAATATCTAAGGATGATCACAGCTACAACAACAACCCCACTCTAAATGACAAAGTTCATGTTCTGGTTTGTGTCGTCCCTGCCAGCATATCAAATTTGTTTAAATTTAGATGGAGGAATTGAGTGTGTCGCGGGGTATTCCACTGAACTGCATCTTTCCTGTGAAGAACTACCACTCAGAGATTGACACAGATGATGACACTGATACACTGATACT
>NW_023339696.1:10138016-10138187 GCF_004916995.1 Morone saxatilis | reverse complement strand
CTTATAACCTGTGTTCTAGTTTGCAGAATAAAGTATGGATAGACTTAAACCCTACATGTGCATATTAAACAAGCATGTATCACCTTCATTATGTATTTGGAGTTTTATTGCAGTTTTAGCTATGCTTTTTCAATCCTGTGGTAATATCTGGCATTGTAGTCTCACAGTAAT
>NW_023339696.1:10134175-10137916 GCF_004916995.1 Morone saxatilis | reverse complement strand
TGGGTGGCGCTTGCATTTGATCATTTTCAATTGATCCCAGGTGAGCAATAGGGCGTGGGGGTCAGATCCTATTCGCAGGCGTCTCCCATTCCAATACTAACCAGCCCGATCCCTTGCTTAGCTTCCGATTATGCTCGGACGGTTGATGGATTAGATGCTTGGTGCGTTTCAGGGTTGGTATGGCCTGTATATCGGATTGTACTTTTTGAACCTGCAAAATACCTATTAAATTACATTCTTTGTTGCACCTGTTGATTTCTCTTTCTACTGTACTGCTTCTCTTCTGTCTTGTTCAGCAAACGTTCTTATATTTTTAATGCAGATGATAAATGCCACACCTGATGAAGAACCTAAATATTATATGTTTATCGTTATAATGTAGTCATTTATTTATGTTTTATGTAAATTAAGGATTTATTTAGACTGTATTCTTTTTTGATTATTAGTATCGTTTTTTCTAATATTGTGTTGAGTTTTTTTTTTGACAAAATTAAGAGAGATCTTCCAGTCTGCACTGTTTAATTCAATTGCCATGTCTGAAGTATAACAGTTAGCAACTAACAACTTAGTCCTCCAAATTTGATCATCTCGGTTAATTGCGCTTGCAGCTTCACGTGATACAGCATTAGTATTCAGGTCTCCCCTATAAAGATGGAGGAATATGATTTATAAACATTAGGAGACTGTCATCCTTGGTTACAAAGCCACCGAACCTGCCAATTAGTTAAAGCATAGAATAAGTGGAAACTCTTTATATAGAAAGGCCCTCTCGAATGCCAGACAGTTTTTTCTTTTATTTTATTCATGCACTAATTAGAAGAAAATAAGAACAACCCCAGTTTGGGTTCTCATCTCCACTTGTGACGCCCCCTGGTGTTGAGGTTTTATTTAAATAATTTAATTTAAATTGTCAGAGAAGTGTCTTCAAACAGGTCTCCAAAAGGCAATCTTTTCAGGTATTGTGCTTACTTGAAGAGACTACCTTCAAGATCTGTCTGAAGACACTTTTTCTGAGAATACTCTGAGTTACTGTATTTTTTAAATAATAGTGCTTTCACATAGGTTTTAAATGGATTTATTCCAGGCAAGTAAGTACAGTAACTCAGGTAACTATTCTCAGTTATTTACAGATTTTAACTTGTGCTCTGGTTACCAGGTTGGCCGATTCCCAAGGGGCTATCTTGATGATTCTGGAGGCATCGAGGCATCATAGTGCAATGTTAAACATCTGCTATCACTTTATTTTAATACAATTATGCAACCACTAGGTAAGAAGCACAGACACTTTGAAATACTATAAAGAGGTTTTATTAATAATATTACATTATCAAAATATTAAACAACAAATATATATATAAAACACACATATATATATTATATTATATATTATATAAAAACATATAACATATAATGAATATACAAATATAATGTAATAAATAAAAAAAATTTAAACAGCAGGAATAGCATTTGAAAACAGAAACATATAATAGTGCACTTTTCATAGTATTTCAGACTGGAGTGCGTAAAGTGTCCAGGCAAGAGATGAGGAAAGAGCACAGGAACAAGTAAGGTAAGAATTAGAGGTAAAGTATCAATTGTTTTTCCTCTTCTCCAGTTCCTTGTCCAACACACTTATAAAGTGCTCAAAACTGTTATATGCTACACCTTCAAAACCAGACGTAGTCGATTTGTTAGTAGCAGGACAAAATGTAAAAATGTTCTGGCTGCTTCCAAACGCTTTCTCTTTTGAAGGCGTGTACCTCTTCCGTTGGCCACCACACTGAGGTACTTGGCAAGCCCCACAGGGCCTCTGAGATTTGTTGGGCAGGAGGTGGTACTACAGGGACAAAGACCTGACTGCAGGACGGTCCACTAAACCTGATGGATGGAGCCTTTGGCTGGGCTGGAACAACCAGGAGTACCGGTGCTGCTGAAACTGCAGGTGGCATGTAGGAGGAGGCGGCGGCAGGCTTCGGCTGGATGGGCCGGTGCGAAGGCCCTGGCTCTGGATCTTAAAACTCCAACCTGCAAATGTATAAAACACACAGGAGATTGTGAGTATACATTTAGGTGCATTAACCCTTTGCTCTCCACACAAAACACAAGTGAAGTGCTTAAACAGCTTACCTCCGCTTCTCACCACGCCTTTTCCCAGTTGGCGGCTGTCCTCCTCCTCCACCTGCTCTGCCTGTGTGAGGACAGCGTGCTTCCCACTGACGCTGTCTATGGGGTCCTCCTCCGACACGTCGACACCCTCGTCAGCTAGCTCCTCCTCCTCATCACGAGACTGCTCTTCCTCAGCTGCAAACAGGTAATTAGTGTGGTAAGAACAACGTGCCCAGGCAGTTACAACTAGTACTTGTAGATCACTTGTATGTATGTAAGCATGCTGTACCTTTCTGTGCGCAGTACTGTCTTGCAGTGAATGCAGTGGACTGACACATGGCATACTCAACACCAAGGAGCTCCTCCTCGTCCGGGTTCTCGTACTCCTCAGGGTAGGGCAGCAAAGTTTGGCTCCAGCACGTGCTCCTTGCCAAAGAGCACCTCGGCTTGCCGGTTCATGCGCTGGATCTGCCGTGCGTCCACGCACGTTGTCTGCTGACCCTGACGGCCGGCCACCCGGAGGGATTCCATCCTGGTGTTCCACTGCACGGCGAATGCAATCAGGTACACCTGAAACACATTGTATGAAACACAGTTTATGCATTATTGTATATGCTTGACAGAGGGGATGTGATGAATAAAATAAATATTGAATGAAAAAGTGTTTGCCGTTTTCTTTTTTATTACTCACTTGGAGTGGCATGATGCCACATCTTTGTGAAGGGACGGCGTTGTACAGATGTGCATGCAATCCCTCCAGAGAGTTGCTGCCTCGCCGGCACCTGTACTTGTTCAGCCGCACGCCGTTCAGCAGCACAGTCTTCACTGCCACGTACAGGTGAATACCAGGGGGATCCTGTAAAACCCCACACATTGTACAGCTTTTGGGTAGGGTTATGGTTATTGCCATATTAGTTTAGGTGGTCTTGACACGACACAGCCTCTGTGGAGGTGAAGAGGTGAACTCCATCAATGTCGAGGCCTGCTGGTCCCTTGAACTCAATGACTGAGGCAGTCTCCTGTAACACACAGTGTATATGTATATCTCAACACTTTGAGAGTGTGGTTAATCTTACTGATTTTACATAAATTATATAAGAGTGGCATTAATATGACACATATGCTAACTAGCCCACTGACAGGTTAATGGCCAAATTTAAACATGAACAAGCTGGTAAACAATAGCAGCAGCTAGTCGACAGTTTCCAGTCAAAATCAGCACATAGTATAACGTTAACTTAATTACATGTCAAACAGCAGAAGCAGTCTAGGTGAGAATGTGTATTTGGTGAAGGAGAGAGGAGGGGGGGTAACACTGCTACTGCAAGGCTAAAATCATAATTGATGCCCTCGACTGAAATTATTTCGACATATGATGGATGGTTTCTTTCTGACAGTCTTGTCCCAAGTGTGTGGGCACACATCTCCTGGGCTGTTTGTTTGTTTTCATCTGGTTTTCACCGATCAGCCCACTGACAGGGTTAAATATAAACATGAGGCTAGTAAACTGCAGCAGCTAGTCGACAGTTTCCAGTCAACATTAGCACAGGTATAACGTTTAAAATACAGCTTTATTATATGCCAAATCCCTGCCTGGCAAAAAACGGCTGCAGGTCATTTAAGAGAAGTGACTTA
>NW_023339696.1:10113145-10134150 GCF_004916995.1 Morone saxatilis | reverse complement strand
TGGTTAGTACTTGGATGGAGACCCCGCCTGGGAATACCAAGGTGCTGTAAAGGCTTTTACCACTTCTCTTTTACCAAACGCAGAGGAACGCTGCTGCAGCTATTCCACATCGTTTACAATTAGTTTCATTTTCAACACAGTGTTTTTGTACAAATATGTAACCTTTAAGTTTAGATTGAACTTATTTGATTCTACTATTGTTATTATCATTGTTGTTGTTGTTGTTGTTGTTGTTGTTATCACTTGTCTAATCTTGTTCAGCAAATGTGACAACTAACAGCTTCGGGTTGTACTTTTTTCATGACACTTTGTTTAGTAACAGTAGTCAGTGAGGGAATATTTCAATATTGATATATGAGGAAGGAGCATCAGTGTAAATGCTGGATATGCATCCATGTAATGTTGACTGTGGGCCAATCAGCTTTTACTGATCAGTTAATGGGTAACTGCTTGCAGCTGTCCTCTCCATGTGATTTAAATGGTGTGAACTGGGGTGTGTTTGAGATACTGGGAGGATTATCTCCAGTGTTTGCATCCTCTGCCTCTTATTGGATTTCTTAAATCATCCTTTATCTTACAGATTGGGCTGAGCAGGAGCTGTGTTTCCTGTTGTTATGAGAGAAGAGCACAATGATCGTAGGTCACTCAGCCTCTCTGACACTGCTGGTGTCATTTGCTTTTGGTGTTGCAGATGCTATTCGGACTCTAAAAGATGGACCCATGATCGATGCCGAAGGAAGGGAATATAAATCTGCACCATTAAGAACTGATGGAGAAAACATCAGGGGGCCACAGCTCAATGACGGATCCACTGTGCATGTACAGTGCACAGAAACGTCCATGATCATTGTGGTAAAGCCTGACCTGTATAAAAACGGACGTCTTGTGTCTCCTGACGAGCTTTTTTTGGGAGAAGCTGAGCATTCACAGAGCAGTCAGTGCAGAGCTGTGGCTGCTGGTGACACTGAATATGTCATTGAAGCTGGACTGCAAGACTGTGGCTCCAAATTAACAGTAAGTTGTTGATGCTTTATGGATTTATCTCTGGGTGTCTAGCCTCCTCAGTTCTCTCAGATTTTAATGTTTTTATATTCATCTCTAGATATCTGAGGATTCTGTTAGCTACTCAAACAAGCTGATAGTCTCACCAGCTGCCAGCTACCATGGCATTACAAGGACGACCCATGCTGTGGTTCCTGTTTCCTGTCACTATAAAAGGTGAGATTTTACTCATTGTGTTGTGACATTTTTTTGCTGTTTTAGACTCCTATATAATGGCTGACGTGTTTACTTCCTGCGACAGGACACACTTTGTGAGCAGCAATGCTCAGCAGCCGCCCCTGACGCTCTCTGCTTCCGCCAAGCATTCAACAGGGAGCTCTACTTTCTCACTGCAGCTGATGACCGGTATGTGTCCTTGATAAGCGTGCACCTATACTGTCAATGGTGTGCATGGGTAGTGAAGTTTGTATCTACTTGTAGATGACTGGACGAACGAGGAGTCCTCAAGTGTCTTCTACCTCGGAGACCTCCTGCACCTCCAGGCCTCCTACACCGGTCCTGGTTCAGGGCAAAGACGACTCTTCATCGACAGCTGCGTTGCCACTCTGTCACCTGACAGAACATCAGTCCCCAGATACTACTTCATTGAAAACCATGGGTAAGAGTAGCTCAATGTCATTATCAAGACAATACTCACTGAACCACAGGCCTTTGACATGTGATTTTTGTCAGGTGCCTCACTTATGCAAAAGAGGGAGGATCAGACTCACTGTTCCAACCCAGAACGAAGGCTCACTCACTTCAGCTACAGCTTAATGCTTTCCTGTTTCACCAGGATTCGAGGAACTCTGTGAGCCCCTTTATAACCTGCATGATTCAAAATGTTTGGAAATGCTACAAGGTTGCGTAATGACATCTCTATGGTCTCCTCTTATTTATTTAGATATTCATCACTTGCCAGCTGAAAGCTACATCTGAAATGTGGGAGAGCAGCCCCAAAAACAAGGCCTGCAATTATGTACATTCAAGGTGATTTATGTTTTCTTTTGTATCATACAAAACCATCCTAACAGTTAGTGTCTTTATATTTTTACTGCAGATGATAAATGTCCACACCTGAAAAACAAATGTTTACTTAAATGTAGTCATAATATTTATGACAGAATTAAGGGATATTAACTATTCTGAAAGATGATTTCTGTTTTTAAATAAATACCCAAATTAGTCATTATTTCTCTTAACAATGCTTTGAGTGTAAGAGTAAGTGTGGAAAACCTGCAGTGCACAACCTGTGCTGTCAAATCACAGCTACAGTATGTCTGCTCCAACTATATTATAAAAGATTTTATTAATAATTATGTATACTTCTTGTCATCAGATGGAAAAATGTGGATGGGAGTAATAATGTGTGTCGATGTTGTGAGAGCACCGGTTACAAAAGATGCCCTAAATGGAACAATAAGACTAATCTGAGACGTCCTGAAGGTATGTTGTAGATCCTAACGAGTTTCATGACGAGTGTAAACCTGTTAATGTACAAATGTCCCAACAAAATGCTTTCCTATTAACATTTTGATTAATGTTTCAGATATCGTGGCTTGTGGCACTGTAACGCTTGGCCCGTTGATGATTTACCCCAGCAAGTAGACAGAGAATCTGGACAATAAACAGAACATTTCATTATGTCATTTTAATTTTCTTGCCATGGCAAAATTAAAATCAACAGTATGACTTGACAGAGTTAAGATCTGTGTCTTCAATAATTATATTACATGAAACATACAATAACAGCAGCTCAGACTACAAGGGCAATAAATCCCATCTTTAATATTTTATTCACTTCTATTAACATACTTGGCACTGGAGTTTTTGAGCTGCAAACAAAAATTATGACACACATTAATGTCGGTGTTAAAATTTACATTATTACCAAATTTATCAAAATCTGCATTTTGTAGGTTAAAAATGGCTCCACACACAACTGCACTAGGTGTGCTTTAAAAACACCAGTCTTTTTATTTTTTTATTTTGAAGGTTCATATTGGAAAAACTAATGGTGGCTGTAGGTAATGTGTCTGCAACACAACAGTTTCTGTACATCAGTATCGATTTTGTATGTTATTGTAACATTATTAGAAAGAGCTGTTTTTAATGATTTTTTTTCTTTGTTTGGAAAGACCAGTTTAAAGTTTAGTTTTTAATTATATAACTTTTATTACTTCTACCTAGTCATTGTCAACAGCTACAAGGTGATGTGGTGACTAATAGCATCTGTAGCTGTGAGTCAAGTCTGTTTTCAGTAGCCTTCTTGCTAGCTAGGCTATTCATACTGTACAATTTGTACTGTAAAATACTATGAGTGGTGAACTATGTGATACAACTGTCTAAAACTAGGATATTAGTTAAATTAAATACACAGAGAAATCTTTAAACATCCCTTTGCTGATTGTGACCAAGGAGTCCTACTAAAACCCCCTAAAACTGGCTGCGTACTTGAGACGGTTATCACAGGGTTTATTCTGACCTCCGTAACTTTGTTTCATTTGGGATCAGTGGAAACAAGTTAAGGTGCAAGCATTCAGTGTCTGTGTCTGTGCAATGCATTCTGGTACTGTGTGGAAATCACTGTCCATGCTCCCTCCTCTCTACATCTTTACATCTAACAGTGACAGCATTGAAAATGAAAACCATTGACACAGAAAAGACGGTGGAAAAAGTCCGACACTACATAACAAAAAATATAATATCCAAATAAAATATTTTTTACTGTTTGCTGTTTTCTTTTTCAGTTGAACTGTTTTCTGACAGTTGTCGGTTTGTAACATACATAACAAGGAAGAGCGCTCTTCCATGATGATAGTGTTATGGTATTGTGTGGGTGTGTCCATGACTCCCTCAGGCTCTTCTCCCCCTCTTGCCGTCCAAACAAAGCCACTCCTTAGTGAAACATAGATAAGGGAGCTATCAGGGCGTCCTGGTCTCAGATTCTTTTTATCATCATCAGCTCCATGAGGCATGTGAACATTTGTGATCATAAAGCATCAGCTGGTGCCAACAGATTTCTTTTAACCTTCTGTAGGCACTTGTATACTCTAACACAACCCTATTAATGCTACTGGACCAGTTCTAGGTTCAATGGAGTGTGGGTAATGATGTAAAATGAAACCAGAGACCAGGAACTACAAAAAAATACAAAATCCGTCAGTTTGCTGAAATTTAACAAAGACAATACACATAGCAGACATTAGAACCAATGAATAGTCCTGTAGGTAACAAAAACGTAGAACTCACTTTTTTTCCCTCACCTAGGTTAGAAATAATTTGTTTTGTTTTTATATATTAGACCGATGTATAAGTATCAGAACTATCAGAACTATCAGTTCAAAGAAAAGAAAAAAAATCCCAACAGAATAATCTCCTCCCACCAACAGTACAGCAGATCCTTTCTGGCACGACGAAGCCGAGATTTTTATAGAAAGTCAGTCCATGGGCTTGGCTCGTGCGTCGTCCCTATAAAATAAAACTCCACATTTTTCCACTAACACAACATACATTCATACCTTATTTCCTTAATAAACCAAACGATATTAACTGCTCATTGCTAGCGTTTATTATATTACAACAAAGTTTTAATGAGAAAGTCAGATGACCTGCTTCTTGTTATGTAAGCTCCAAACCAACAACTGAATCAACAAGAAAAAGGAAATGGGGCGTCGCAAAGAGTCTATCTAGGAGATTACAATACTGGTAAGTGCAATTACTTATAAACGTCTTAAATAACTTTTTTTTAATAAGCCTGTTCGATTTGTTTGATGTAAGTGAATGCTGTAGATGCAGAAACTAAATCAGGTCACAGAGACATATGCAGATAAAACATCAAATCAATCAAGCAATCGGTCTGTAAAAATTAGGGCTGGGCAAGTTAACGAAGCAAGAATTATTTTAACTGCTACTGTGTAAAGGGAATACTGCTGTTAAAAAGCACCTTATTTGTTTAAAGTGTAAAGTTGTGTATAAGTGCAAACCAAATGTTATTGCACTTTTGTTCATATAGCAGTACTTTTAAAATAAAAGTGCGCAAAACACTACATTTAAATTCATTATTGAATTTTGCGTAACTCATGTAATCGTGATTAAAAAAGGTAATCGTTGCCCAGCTCTAATTTCAATATAATTTGACTGCAAAAACAGTTACAGAGAATTGAAACGTAAAACCAGGAAGCCATTTCATGTGAAGCCAACCGTTATGACTCAGTAAGAGACCCCTCCAAGTACATTGTTTCTGTCAGTCTTTGTTTATGTAACTCTTTTGTCCATGTACTATTATAACTCAATTCAGATTTGCTGAATTTGTGGACTGTTTTAAACGGCTCCTCAAAACCTACCTCTATAGGCAAGCCTTTTTATAGATCTTCTTGTTTTGTTTATCACCTCTCTTTTAATTTATCCTGTCTTGTTTTATATTCCATATTTTTGTATTTATATGTTCCCTATGTATGTATATGATATGATATGTATATAGTCATTTATATACACGTGTGTATGTATGTGTGTTTATATTTATTTGTTTGTTTGTGAAGCACTGTGTTACTGTGTTTTTAAAAAGTGCTATATAAATAAAGCTTTACTTACTTACATTAGTTAATTAAACATTGTTAAACATTGCATAAGGATGCCTGTAGCTTTGTTTTTCACTTAAGTGTCAATGTGTTTTTTGTTTTAACTGCCTGTAATGACTGACTGGCTTCTCACTTTTTTGCAGGAAACCATTTACATTATACCACAATTTCTTTGACTGGTGCGGCCTCAATTCATGTTCTTGGTAAGTACTTTTCTGTTCAACATATGGTCATGTCACAATATATAAGTACATCTCAGTTTTGTCTCAGTTTAAAGACAATATATGAAAACAACATTGCTAGTCTGTCTCTTGAAATGTACCACAGTGCTACTAGAATGCATTGTACGGTTACTCACACAGACAATGAATAGAAAACATGGAAATTACCAAGCCTGTGGACTAAACCTCAGGGCACACTGCATGCTTCTGCAGTGCATGTACGTCATGGAACGTCTTGCTTTTTGCGCCCATGTTAAGAGGTTAGAGCAGCCACACACTCTCTGTGTGAGCTGCCTGTCTGCAGCGCAGCTGAATCTATAGTTTCAGTTTCTATAGTAGTTTGTCTATATATAATATAATATATAATTTTTTTTTAACTCAACACATCCTGTATCTGTTTCAAATTAAAAGCTCCCTTGCATTTCTGTGGACAAAATCTAATTTGTTAACAAGAAATTGTTTTGTGTTTATCAAAGGGAAACTCAATGTCAGACAATGTTGTTCTGTAACGGGTGAATTTGTAAATAAGAAAGCCTGCTAACAACCCACATTAGCTATCCTGCTAAAGTCTTCTTATCGAACTTACAAACATGAACTTGCATCTTGTCTTGGACCTTAGCTTGTTTCCACTGATCCCAAATGAAAAAAAAAGTTATGGTTTAAATATTACAAGACCTATCAAAATAAACACTGTCATAATGTACACAGCCAGGTAAATTTTAGTGTTAAAAAAAAAAAACTCTTGATCGTGAATTAGTAATTTGTGCTCCGAAATGAATTCACTTATATGCACCAGTTAGTAGTATTTACCCTACGCATTTTAATTACTATTATTTTTTTATATAATAAAATAACATGACATAAAAAGGAAAACCATTGTACTAAATAAATAACTTAACTTATAATATGAATTAATGTATTTGTCTGTTTGATTGGTGGCCACAACAACCTGTGCAATGACCTGTAACAGTTCCTACTGCTACAATAACTTGTCAGCCCATGTGCATTAGTTGAAAAATGACAAATGACAAGGTATCTGTACCTAAAATCTTAATATGATATAAATGACTTATATATTATATATATAATTGAGTTCAGACATACAAAACAAAACAAACTGACAGCAAACTGATTTTGAAATTGCAAACACTTAAGAGTAAAGGTGTGCTAACACTGCTTTGTCATCAACAGAGACACCAAAAGACTGAAAAATGATCAACAATGATACAGTTGCTCTAGTCTGGTGATCCACATGGTAAGAGTGATCTTTGGTCAAGTGTGCATGTGCATGTCAAGATAAATACAATGAAACCAATATTAAAGCTTACTCTTTTACTGTCCTTAGAAACATACATAATAATGGAAAGCAGCTCCTCAGAGATGGGTGAGTATGAAGTGTAACATATCACTATTGTGTAGTAGAAATAGAGAGAATGGTTTGGTGCCATTAGACCTTTTTACACCAAGTCTGTTTTTTTCATCCAAAATTGTGCGTTAAATAATTATAATAACCTCACATTGTGTCAATCACATTTACACACCAAACTTTTGGCTGTCATTAACGTTTTAGAAACAGGTTCTTTCCCACCAGTCAGATGATAAAAGCACACAGACAGAGAGCGGGACAGCTCAGCCACTTGTAGTGACAGTACCAAATGTGCGATGCAGGCACAGAGTGGTGGCAATTAATCAGAATGACTCAAATCTGTTCAGTTCTATCTAAAAGACCTTCACGATAAAAAGTTTCCAAAATCTTAACATTTGGTCAAAGTTTAACAGGCCTTTTTGTTGCTACAACATTTCAATGAAGAAGCCATGGCACCAGATTTAATGGACACACATAAAACTAGGTAGGAACATATATCATATTTCACTAACTCCTCACTAGGGAATTGATCAGATGGACTTCAGATTTGGTCAATGCAGTCTGAAGATCTTCACGGTCATAAGTTCTTGACTTTGTACTTTCACTTTATCCACTCTGCGTCAAACTTCACATGTCTGATGAGAGTCCCGCCCTGAACATATCTGCATGCCAATATTCAGTCATACTCATACTCATAGCACCACCTACTGGAAACAGGAAGTAAGCCTTTTGTGGCGATTTTGATCTGATTTACATGAACGACTTGCTTGCAGTTTGCTTGCAGCTTTACTTTTTCTACTTTCAGTGAAAAGGACCACAAAATCATCCTTATTACATGATTACTCTATCTTGTATTATGAATTTCACAACAAATAATATAATTAAATGCATTGGACTCCAGATTTCTGTGCGTACTTTAATTGGATGACAGATTAAAAAGATGCATGAGAAAGATTTGAACTTGATGCGCAAAGGCCTTAAGAGCTGTCAAATAATGTTGGTTAAACAAATTCACCACTGCTAATATAGTTTGTGTTTCAAGTCAATGTAAAGCAATCAGAAACAACCCTTTCATTAAGATTTAAAGGGGACTAAACATTTCCCTTCCTACCTGTGAGGGTATTATATATAACAAAATATTATACAAGATAAGACTGTGATGGTATTAATTTTTTTTTGGACTGGTTGCTATGCTCTTCTCCACACATTGTGCACTACTAAACTTCACAATTATTGTTCAACGCTACATTGCAGTTGGGTGTGGGCTCTAATACAACGTAGTCACAAGTGCATCAGACTAGAACCTTTGAACCCATAACGATCAGAGCTGCTGTGTTTTTCCTCCATACAAGATTTAGTGTAAAGTTGCCCATGTGCAGTTATATTTAGAGCACAATTTTAGAATAATTAGAATTAGAATAGAAAGTAGAAAATCAAAAAGGTTGAAGGGTCAGTTTTAGCAGATGCATTGCTGGACACCACTATATTTAATGTATCTTTTAATACAGCAATTTGGGTAAAGTAACCCCTTATAAGCCCAGGCAATATCACAAACATCTCATTTTTAATACAAAACAACTTACATCTTAATGTATCACTGTGTGTTGAAACAGTATAATGACAGTTACATAAGGTCTTCACAGTGAAATGGTCAAAGAGACATTAAACTGCTTTCTTATGACACTTGATTTAAACTTTTTGTTCTACAGGGTGGCAAGATCTATCCCCTGACAAATGGACAGAATGTCATGTAAGCTGCTGGTTGAAATGCATTGGAATAAAAGAGAAGTACATAAAAACACTGGAGGAGGAGGAGGTGACAGGACCTGTTCTCACAAGTCTAGAGAAGGAATACCTCAGCACTACAATTGGAATGAAAAGTGGCCAAATTGAACACCTACTGAAGAAAAGAGATGAGCTTTTGATGTCAGAACCAAGCAAACTGAAAAAGGGAAAGGATATAACTTGTAAACATAGAGATGACATAAAAGAAAAGGTAGGGTTAGAACAGGAACCAAACCCCCCTTCACAAAAATCTTCTGACAAAGCAAAAACGGAGGATATTCCTATTGAGTGCAAAGACAACTTAACTTCTACAGGAGTAACTTCATCTTTCTGTGACTATCGGTGCTTTGACCAGGATGAAAAAAACTGCCGATATGTCAAACACAATGTGTTACCTCCAGAGACAGGAATTGAAAACATGATTGTTCCATGTCATGAATATAAGTCACTGGAAAATGTGCACAGTCTAGGCTCAGAAAAACTAAAAACAAAAGTAGCAATGGAGGTGTTGAGATTTGCTTGTGCATGCATGAATATGCGAACCAATGGGACAATCCATTTTGGGATAATGGATAAAGTAAGAGGCAAACATAAGCATGGTGAAATTATAGGAGTACCTGTCAGCAGTACAGATGACTTTGTGGATGCACTAGACTACATTGAAAGATGCTTTAAAGATTCAAATCAACAATGCCATGCCAGGAGGTGCATAAGGAACCCCCGATTCATTGAGGTCATTGACAAGGAAGCAACTGAGAAAACGTGGGTCATTGAATATGATGTTGTCCCAAAAGCAAGCATTGTGAAAGATCATTTTTACTCTGTTGGTATCCCAAAATTCTCTGAGAAGGACAAGAAAGTCAAATATGAAGAGAAAGTTCCTTATCACAGAGTAGGAGCTAACACACCACGCGTACCTGATGATGAGCTTGTTCATTTCATTCAACAACTGAGAGAGAAAGACCAACAGAGAGAAGAGGCAGAATCTTCAAACAGTCAAATGGCTGTCAACTATGGAGAGAATCAAAAGCAGAAACTCTCCAACCTCTTGACATGTGGGAAAACACATATGGACAACTCTCTGTTATACATAATAGTGACCAACAAATTTCAGGCTGAGCATCTCAACAGCATAGGTTTCTTGTTTCACATGAATCTATTCTGTGTGTTTGATTTTGATCCTGATTCAAAGACATCTGGTTTTTGTATCAAATATAAGGAGCAGAAGGCTGTAACCCCTCACTTTCTTGACAACTATGCAAATAATGATGGATTGAAAACTAAAGACTTAATTGATTCTTTGAAGCTTTTTGATAGAACAAGCTGGATTTTCTGCAATGGAAGAAAAAACTTCCCTGGTGGAGAGGAAACCTATGATGAAAAAAAATGGATCAAAATGAGAAAGAAGAAACTGAAAACTGCAGTGTCTCTCATCTGCAATTGCATCCTTCCCAGGGGTTCATTTGTAGTCCTCTTCCTACTCATGTCTGATGTTGAGCAGCCACTTGTTGAGACTTTCCATGAATTCTATGCAGAGATGAATGGACATGATTTTTTGGCAGTCATATCAGAGTCAAAGGAAAATTACAAAAAATGGTCAAGTCTTGCCCAGGTGTCTTGTCCCATGTCTTCACTCAAAGACATCAGCATTGTTGAAATGCCACTGACTCATGTGGATGCCACAGTTCAAAGCATTCAGCTCACCAAAAATCCACCCACAAGGACATTGCCAGTTCTAAACGGAGGTGTATGCTTTTTAAAGTCAGTTGAAGAGGATATGCTAGATTCTTTGGAAATCCTCAGTGTTGACCAGTGTGAAGAAACAAAATTGGAGATCATGAGTGAGGATGAAATCAAACAAATTGAGTTGTACTTCTATCAAGGTGGAAAGATAGACTGGATAAATCTATGGCTTGCTGACAAACACAAGTGTGGAAATATCATAGAGAGGGATGCCTATAAAAAAGCAAGCACAATCCTGGACAAGATAGCACATCTTACCAAAGCCATGCGTTCCATTGAGAGTGTGAACATATACCATCATCCTGGCAGTGGTGGAAGTACAGTGGCAAGACAGATCCTCTGGAGTTGGAGAGAAAAAGTACGATGTGCAGTTGTTAAACAGTGTAAGGAAATCACAACTGTGTGTGAGCATGCAGTGAAACTGAGAGAACATGATGAGAAAGAC
The DNA here is from genome assembly GCF_004916995.1 of Morone saxatilis. Taxonomy (NCBI): domain Eukaryota; kingdom Metazoa; phylum Chordata; class Actinopteri; family Moronidae; genus Morone; species Morone saxatilis. The sequence goes on along the minus strand of NW_023339696.1, from coordinate 10,122,969 downwards.
AAAAACAACTGTCTACCAGTGCTCTTGCTCTTGGAGGACCACAATGCAGATTACATAGATGATCTCAGACGGGAGCTTGGAAATGTCATTGCAACCAAAAAAATAAATCCCTCTGTACTGTGCTTTATCCTCTTCATCTGCAAAAGGTCAAATGATCCAGAAAAAATGTGCAGAGCATCACCATCACAAACAGTAGCAGTCACACATGAGCTTACAAATGCAGAGAGGCAATTGTTCGCAAACAAATGTGAGGAAATCAAACAGCAGTTTCAACTAGACTTCATCCTCACATTTGTGCTGAGTCAAGAGTTTAAGCCAAGTTACATTGAGGATTTTGTGAAAAACCTTCTAGATAAAATTGATCATTCATCATCTATCACTCGCCTCATCAGATTTGTGGCTCTATTGAATAACTATGTTCAAGGCTCATACATATCTGTATCACACTGCGAAGCATCTCTTGGCATAACAACCTATGTGGATCGAGTTCGGCACCATGCATTTGTTGATAATCTTAGTGAGGAAGCTAGGCTTATTTTCATCCACCTAAAAGAAGGTTCAACGCACATCTCTTCGATTCGCATTATTCATCAACGATTGGCAGAGGAAATTCTGAGTCAGTTGTCAGCAAATGTCCCTCAGAGTGATATAGCCCTGGATCTCATCAATGACAAGTTACTTATCAATCATAGGTTCAGCAGAGAGGAGTTCCTGAACTTCATCAGAGCTCTTTTCATCAGACGCAACAAAATAAGCAGAGGCGATCCTAAAGACACAGCTTTTTCACCCCTTATTGAGCATGTCAGCAACGAAAAAGGTGGTGTTCAGAAAGCTGTTGATCTCATGAAAGCTGCTCACATAGCTTTGGGAAAAGATGCCTACGTGGCACAACAGCTTGCCCGGCTGCTTTACACAAATTTGAGATTTGAAGAGGCTCTAGAGTGGGCAGAGGAAGCAAAATCTCTCCTTCCATATGATACATTTGTCCTTGACACCTTGGGACAAGTTTACAAGAAGTGGTTTTACCACTTGTTTGACACTCTTGAGGAAAAAGAACCATCACCTGAAAGGGCAACTGACATTATAAGCACTGCGCTCAAAGGAATTTCTGCCTTTCGGGCCTCAGAGAAAACGCCAAAGAAAGAGACTGTCAGCCTTAACAGTTCATACCAGGGGGAAGTAGACGTTGGCTGCAGGCTGCTAAAATTCCTGTCAGGAGTAGATGTTTTTTTAAACAATACTGGAAAATCAGAGTTGATGCAGTACTTGTTAACAGAGTACATACCAGCAGAGGTAAAACAACCCTGGCAGAGCTTTCATCAGCAGTTGAAAGGATTGCAAAAGAGCTTGAACCACGCACTTGAATGCATTTCTGAAGACCTCTGCTACTTTCAAACTGACATTAGCGAAGAGGATGAAGAGCTTGATGCAAGGGATCATGAACAAGTACATAATCCTAGAGAATGGCTGACGAGGAAGAGTGCTGCATATGCTAAATTTTTTTGTGTATTAGATGAGAATGACCAAGAAGCTGAAATCAACAGTACTGACATGGCCTGTCCAGCTGAAAAGCTTTCTCCATTCGAAAGACAGATGAGGACCTACAGGCTTGGTGGAGGAAATTTTACATCCATCCTCTCATTACTTTATGACAAGAACCCACAGAGGGCAGGAAAAAAACTTGAGACAATTATTGGCATGTACCCAGAAAACCTGACAAGGCACTGCTTGGACCAGACAGAACTTGCAAACTTCATAATTTGCCAGGTAGCTCTTAACTGTACTCTGCCTGGGTCCTCAAAGCTCCTGTCCCTTGAAAAACTTCAAGATCTCAGCAAGAGATTTATTACAAAGGGTAGAAACATGTCAACAGCAAGTGCTCTCTTCCTTCTCTCCCTTCTGTTTTGGCCTGAGACTAGCAATGACCCCAGTTCTGCTGATATTCAGATCCTTTTATCAGCCATTGATGCACTCCATAAACTCTGCTGGCAAAAAAGCCAAAGTGTTTCTCAGAGGAAAAGCAAAATCGTGACCCACTTCTTTCTGGGGAAGGCAAAAGGTCTTAACAAGATTGTCCACAGAACTGCTATCGAAAAGCAGATTAAAGGCACTCTAAGTGAAAGAAAACTAAAATGGCTTGGAGGAGAAGTATGGAAAACCAAGGAAGTTTTGCAGTTACTGGAACGTGTTGAAGGATGGACAGAAAATGGAAACTTGTTTGTGAAAGGTGGAACAAGAGAGAGCAAGATTAGGGTCCTTCCGAGATATTCTGCCTCCTTGCCAAATGGAAATGAAAGTGTCACCTTCTACTTGGGCTTTTCATTTGATGGAGTGTTTGCCTCTGACATCCAAGTAATGGAATAATGTTCCCAATGTAAATCTGAAAATATCAGTCCTACGCTGAAGTGGGCATTACATCATTCTGAGCTACAAAGGTTAGGCAGACCTTTCCTCTTTTGTATAGGACACAGCAACAAACCTGATGAAATAAAATTCTTGACATGTATTATTTGAAAGGCTGGACTGAAGATGGCCGAATGGGGAGATGTTCTTCCCTCAACAGAAATAGCCAAGAATCTCAGAATGTATTTTAAATGGACCATTAGACTGCTTTAAAATGAGCTTTATTATAAGCACAGCTCAAGAGCACAAGATGTGTGCTTCTAGTGGTATGAAAACAAAGAAAGAAGCACATTCTTTTTTTTTTTATCAAATTATGAAAATGGAAATATTTTTAGTATTAATGTATTATGTTTTTCTTACACAATTTTGAACATTACTGTTTAAGTTGAATGTTTTTTAAATGATCTGAGGCGTGTACTTGAATTGTACAAGTAAACAAATAGTCTGCCTTATGTTTGTGTATAATAAAAAGCAGACAATTTTATGATATTGCAAATGTAAGATAAAGGTAATTTGAGGCAATACATATGTTGTGCAGGAACTTCAGCCATATTAATCTTTTTAGCATTTAAGCATTTTGTTTTTATGAATCAATAAATATTTTGTAACAATTTTCCTTCAATTTATTTTGTTTCTATTCATAATTTTATTTCATCTAAAAATGCTTTTAGTTCAATGGTACTGAATGAAAACAGTTCCTCCTGATATTTTCACCATTCAATAAAGGAAAGATACAGGTTAAATGGCAGATAAACCTTAATGGGAAACATTTACTTTAACTGACATGCCCGAAGACACCACAAACAAGGGCCAACACTAAACTTTCTGCAAGTTTGTAGAGAACACGTGTAAGCTGTGAGGGCCCCTAGTGATGAGTGAGGAGAAAACAAATGCAGAGACTTGGCGCAGACTGAAACAGGACTGCACACTGAGACACAACCTTGGAAGCACTAAAAGGAGTATAGAAATATGTATTTGCACTAATAATATATATATATATATAAATAATCAATTATTTGTGCATTGTCCATTAGACCTTTAGTGTGTAACTGTGTATGCATTTGGTGGCATGGCCAGAATCAGATCCAAATGAGACTTGTGAAACTTAAGAGGCATTGAGCTGATCAGTAACAAAATCATTAGCTCCAATAACAAAAACAAGAGTGATAAACCTGATCTAACTGAAGTATTAGATAATGTGTGTTTATCTCTGTATATTGTATGATAACGTTTGCAGCTGACATAAATACTGGTTAAAAATATTTTGAGAAGGGGAGAAAATTGTCCCAGTAAAAAGAAGAAGATGATCGTTAGTGAGATCCCATCTAGATGAGGATAGTTTTGACAATATGAAGTTGTTCTGCAAGAAGGGACACTTCCATCTTTTATTATATTTCAGCCATCAAGAATTTTCAAAAGCAATTTTCCTTGTTGAATTACTACTTACATGATAACCAAGTAATTACTGAACTCAGAAAGACTGCCTTCCACTAATTTGTACTTTCTATAAATGAATTACATAAGATTGTAAAACTTTGAATGTTTCATCTTAGTGGGTGACTTTAAACTTTTAGTAAATCAAATATCAATCACAGAGGGGAAACATCAAAAGAAACATTAGAGTTTACAAACTGGTTTATTCAAGGAAAAACAGTAAACATTCAGACTTTGGCACAGAAATCACGTAAAAATCATGTAGTGCTTTAAAGGAGGAATCCTAAAATAAATATTCATGATTATGCTTCAGTTTTTGACTCAACTTAAAAAGCATAAAAATATCTCTTACAAAGCTTAAAAGCCGTCCCAGTACCATCATATTCTCAGACAAGGTATGAAAGAAATAAAAGCAGAAGGAAATGTGCAAGTCTCTTCATAAAACTATGTTCTTCAGCAGGTAAAAGTCTAATAGACCTTTTTTGTGTAATATTTTATAAACCGGTTATCTTTGTTTGATATTCTCTTACACAGCAGAGAGTTTAAGAAAAGAAAAAGTTCAATATTAACTGGATTAGCATATTAACAGAAGTGATACTGACCCCATACTTACCCATGAAGACTCTGCCTGTATTACTCGTGTAAAGCATTAAATCATTAGTTTAAATCGAAGTTACGATGTTGAGTAAGATGCTGATCACATTAAGCAGAACTAGTGGAAAGAAATGTGTTGCACACTCAAACACTAATTATGATTTTTATTAGACAATTACTCCTCGAGATCATTTACTGAATGATACACATCAGTGTAAAATGCTTAAGAATTGTTCTGTGCTCATTTAAGGTTGTTTTTTTTCACAAAGACCTCCAGGTGACAGGCATTGAGATCTCATTACGTGTGCACACAAATCACAGGTGGACAGAAATTACAGCAGTGGTACTTACAGCTTTAACTAACCTGTTACTGGAAGAGATTCTCCTTCATGTAAGTAGTTAAATTCAAATGATCAAGTGAGGAAAGCTGATGAAACAAACAGGATTAAGTGGTAAAAGCCATTTAACAAGCATATATGAAACGTCATCTGTTCATCACAAACCTCCCAACAAACATTTTAAAGTCTACATGGCTTTAGGTGACAGACTGTTAATGGCATCTGTATGTGGGACTCTTTAACAAATGAGCTCACTTCTGACCAAGCCATCAATATTTCAGACAGTTAACTGCTGTAGACTGTAGGACTACTTAATATCAAAAGCTTCTAAAGGAATATTGTCTTATTTAATAGCTCTATACTGTCAGTATAAAACCATTAAATGACCACAGAGCTTCCTGATGCTCTCAACAATCAATGGGGAATACAGGTTAAATGGCACATAAGAGCTTAACAAGAAAGAATATAATTCACATGAACTAACATGCCTGAACAAAATGGTGCCTAAAACGCAACAACACAAACAAGGGCCTTCACCAAACTTGCTGCAAGTTTGGGGACATTGAGATCCAACAGCGTGTAAGCTGTGAGGGCCCCTGGTAATGAATGAGAAGACAGAAAATGGTGAGACTTGCCTCAGGCTGAAACAGGGCTACACTGAGACAGGGCCTCAGCCAGTCCCCCATGGCATCGCTACAGGGAGAAGAGAAATCTGGGTTTTAGCACTACAGCCATCAGCGACCCGGAAGTTATGCAACTGTACAATGCACTCAGTGCGTTAAAGGCTAGCCTGCCGGTGCCATGTACAGAGCATCAATAAGAAAAAAGAAGAAAAAAAAACATTTACCAACAGTTTTAATTTCAGCAACTGAACAAAACGTTAAAGCACAGATGCACATTCCTGTCAGTATCTTCAAGACAACAAAAGCACAATCATCATGAAGTCTATAACTGTAGTACAAACCTGCTGTGACGTCTCTTTTCCCACTAACGTCCCGCAAAGAAGAGTCTTACATTTTTGCCACATTTTATTACAATACAGTTTTTACAACAATACACATACCATTTCATTTAGTACTTCATCTATTTAAGATTGAGGCAGTATTTCCTCATTAAAACTATAAACATAAAACAGAATTAATGCATAAACAGGTATCTGAAGCCCTCACCAAACAAAGTTGGGGACACAAAGTCCAACAGCACTACGTGCTGTGAAGGCCTCACTGTTAAGCTTAGAACAGAAATGTGTTCACATAAAACTTGCCTTGATAAAGGGTGGGTACTGCCCATGTAACTCCAGCGCCTTCACAACACTACGAACCATATCTACTATACTTCTATACACCTAAATGAAACATGAGAAGGAAAAAAAGCCACAGAACAGAGATGGTTTGAAACAGTTCATAGTCTTGGTTAGGTACAACAGTGTAAATATTTCCCATGCGCTCTGATGCTTTTATAGCTCTTTTGTTTGGTGTTTATTCAGTGTCTCTTCCTCATATCGTCGTACTAGCATACCAATACTGGTTTTGTCTACTAGAAGCTGAGGACATTAGAAAAGGGTTGAGTGTCCAAACCTATTGAAGAGAGGAGGGCAGGCTTCAGTAGCGGCCTCCGGGAGACATGACAGGGGGTCTCATACCCATGGGTGGCCGTGGAGGGGCTCCCTGGTACCCTGGGGGAACCACAGGAGGGGCCTGTCCGTATGGAGGTATCCCTCCTGGTATGTAGCCTGGAATCCCCTGGGGTGGACCACCATACTGGCCTGAGAGAACACAGGTTGGTTGGCTTTTTATTCAACAATCAGTCTGTTACACAGTAAAAGACATACAGTCCACAGCCATGCTAGTGGATCGTTTACCGCATTCATGTCATATGGGACGGATGGCAGAGATCGGTAAGTCATCAAGACGGTTGAATGGTTATTATGTATGTATGAGTTGGTCGTGTGAGGATTAAAGTACTGTGCACTGACAATATAAACACCATATTCATTTAATATAATGACAGACTTTGGATGATGTGAACTGTCCATATTTGAATTTGATGTTGACAGTAATTACTAGTCGGAAACTCATAATTACGATGACTGTGATATGACATGAATGCAGCATTAGGCACAGTGGCTCTTTAAACTAAATGCTAACAGCTACATGCTAACATGCTGACGATGAATATGCTAACATGCTGATGCTAAGCAGGAGTAATGTTCACCAACTTAAATCGGCCTGTTAGCATGCTAACATCTGCTAATTAGCACTCACCATAAAGTACAGCTGAGGCTGATGGTAATGTCTTTAGATTTGCAGGTATTTGATCAACAACCAAAGTATCAGACGATTTGAAACTTTGCCCTGATGATGGAGTTACAGTAAAGTCAGGGGATCACCAAAGTCCTGAGGATGCATCCTCTGGGGATCATCACTGTCTGTACAAACTTACACAACAAACCATCTAATAGTTGTTGAGATATTTCAGTGGTGGACTGATCAAGAGCCCGACACTGCCATACCTTGAGTGATGCTGGTAGCAAAAATGTAGTGTCATTCAGTATTTTATGGTAAGTCAGAGCATTTATGAAGAAAAGCTTCAATAATGATTTATAAAATAATAACACTTTAAGAGATTCTCATCCTGTGATACCCAACAACAGCTAAGAATAAACCGCTCTGATTAACAGACCAACAAAATGCATAAAATGTACGTGTTTTTTTTCGAGCCAGAGGCAGGCGGTGTATACCAGGTATGGGATGCCTCATGCCGGCCTGCTGAGGAGCCATCATGCCACCCATGGGAACCACTGATGGGGCGGCAGTGGTGGTCTGGGCTTGACGGGGCATACTGCGCTGGTATCTGGGCAACTGAGCCCGCAACTCTTCCTGCAGGACACAGAAAGCAAACAAGGAAGAATAATCTGACACTGACATTCTGCAGCTCAACCAGAATAAAGAAACAACAATATTACTGAATCATTTTTATCTTTAAAAAACTGAATTTATTAACTTTTTCTATGATTATCAAACAGTTTTCTAAAAATACTACTTACTGTAAAAACTATAAAGAGAGAGAGTTGCAGCTGGACTACTCACCAGTGAGATATCCTCATCAGGGTGGATCAACTTACTGGTTGCACTGGAGGTGGTGAGGGTGGCGGGCTTACTGGTCACAGTAGAGGGAGGTTTGGAGACCGTACTGCTGCCAGCATTGGGGCTGGACACAGCTACGGTGGCCTGAGTGTAGGCGGGGAATGTGGGCTTTGAGGGATCAGAGGAAGTAGAGGGGGGAGGGTGGGGGGACCCTGACACTGTCTGCTGACTCTGAGGGGGAAGAGAGGAAAACACATTAGAGAGACTCTGCTAAAAAGGCATTCAAAATTCACATGGGGACACTTTTAGTCATACTTTAAGGTTACTCCCATTACTTTAGTCAATTTACAGCTTGGGATTGATGTTATTGTCTGTGCACTTAAAACAGGCTTAAAATAGATTGGACTGGACTGTCTCTGGATTCTCACCCTTAGTGAAAGCCAGGCAGTCATTACGCTTTTATGTGCTGAGATCTACTTTAATTCTTGGGCTCAAAAAGTTAAAAATTACATTTAAATTAAACAGCAACTGAAGATAAGATAATACGACAGTTACGGTGATTTTATTTGCACCTACAGCACTTTTACAGCCCTAAGTATCAGAAGGTAGAGCAGTAAGCCGTGCAGTATGTAGCCTGAGAGGTCAAACACAGGACAAAAACACTCTGTGCTGCTTGTAAAGCTAATTAATATGAACACAAGGAAATAACTGAAAGCAACCTAGATGAACATCTCAACATCTTTCTTTCTATCTCCTGGATTTTGGCAGCTGGACAGTGTGAGTGTGAGTTTAGAGAGATTTTAGTGAATAAATAAAAAATTAAACCCCTAAAAGTGACGTGTCATATGCAGTGCTGTGCCAATTTGTATTTCCACTGGATGATAGCACGTTAATGCCAAGTCTATAAACGGGGTCTTAGTTATGTGTATCCAATATCAACACCACTGTTGTTACACACATGGCAGAGTAACCGTTAAAAGTGTGACTACAGTTATCGTCAAGCCTGCAAGAAAACAAATCCAAAAGAACATGCTGTGACACATTGCCCTACAGCAGTTCAGAAATAAGAAGCTCACTTTACAAATCTGCATAACTCTTTGAATTTTGTCGAGGTGATTAAGCAATGTTTTCAGTAGTGTTCTGTAAATGCAGATTTGTAGCACAAAAAAAAAGCACAAAACAAGTATTTTCTACCATCATTCTTATCATTTCTTGCTTAAATAGCTTTGTCAAATTAAATATAAATAATCTGCCCAAGTACACCACAGGCAAACTAATTGTGTGCATGCCAATTGTAAAGCTGCAGGTTGTCAGAGTTGAGCAGGCAGACAGCTGCGTACTTGTGAAGTGATAGGGAACAGAGCTTTAGAGGAGGCGGACTGAGAGTCTGCACTGGATGAGCCTGCACTTGTACTTGTACTTGCAACACGATTGCCCATCTGTAGCACAGGAAAAAAAAGTAAAGAATAGAAAATGTAAATAAAATAATTCTTCAGTTTAAGGAATTGCTCCTGTTTTTGTTTTTTTAAATCAGCCTGAGTGAGACACAGAGAGTTACTCAAACATCCCTTATTCAACAGGAAATAATCTGCCCCATCAGAGTGCTGAGGAAGATGAAAAGTGGTAAATGGTGTCATAAAGACTTTACCTGTCCAGCAATGGGGAACAGAGGCTTTGTGACGTCAGTTTGGACTGAGGGGGCTGTGGCAGCAGGAGCAGCAGGTCTAGTTAGCACGTTTGCAGCAGGAGGGACCTGAGCCATGTGTGTGATGCCTGGACGGTGGCCCACAGGGGGAGGCATTCCTGACACCAGCAGAACAAATGTATTATAGAAGGGAACAGGGAAGGCCTCCCCACAGCTGCACATATTAACATTCATTTTAAATGAATAATTCACATTAAAGGGACACTTCACCCATTTGCATTAAGCTTTGTGTCGTTAGAAACCCAGTCATATTTTTGAATGGTC
>NW_023339696.1:10098903-10113045 GCF_004916995.1 Morone saxatilis | reverse complement strand
AGGCACCAAATTCAAAATCTATGTTACATTTGGACTACATATATAACCCACTTTCAATAAAGATGAATGTTTCCACGGGTGAAATGCTTCTTTAAAGCAATTACGTGGAAGTGAGTGCTTTCTGAAGGCGTACACTGGCAGGGCATTTACCTGGTGGTACACCGGGCATCATCGGAGGCATCCCTGGACCTGGAGGCATCATCCCACCCATTGGTATCATCCTAAATACATGAGAAAAAATATACATGTTTAAAATAATATATATATATATATAAAGGATGGGATTAATTAAAAAGAGTTTAAAAGTATTTACCCAGGAGGCATTCCTGGAAGTACAGGGGGCATTCCTGGCATCATTGGTGGCACACCGGGCATCATTGGGGGAATTCCTAAAACAGAGATTATTTTTTAACTCAAGTGTAAAAATAAAAGAATAGTTTATTACACGTTGGCTACATTATAAAAGGGAGGACTCTTAATTTAATCACATTATTTAGGCCACAAGAGGCGAGGCAATCGATTTGCTTGAAAACATCTATTGTCTGAATCTAGTCTCATTAATACTGTAGCTGTAATAAGATTAACAGCTTGAAGCAAAGCAGCTGGGAGGAAACAGCACCAGGGTAAACTGCGTCAGCAACAAGGACCAGTGTGCAGGATTCAGTGGCATCTAGTGGTGAAGTTACAGATTGCAACAAACTGAATACAGCTTCCCCCTTCCAAAAAACATGAAAGGCCCTATCAAGAAGCCAGTGTGCCCGTCTGGGTACTGCAGAAACATGGTGGATCAACATAGAAGAGTTATAGGTGCAAACGGCTCATTCAAAGGTAACAAAAACACAACACTTCTTATTTTAAGGTGATTACACACTAAACGTAACACACCCATGAATATTATCTTGTATTTGTGGCAACAGATCCTCCTACATGTTTCACATCGGACCTTTAAATACTGGACCAACGCTGAGGTTGTAAAGACACGTGGGACCACTTTGTGTATCATATAATCATCCTTTGTGCTCAGCATGACACTAATACACTGTTATTTATTTACTGTTAGTTTATAACAGTTTTGCAGTTGAAGTGAATTCACCTGAGTAGCTGCCTGGTGGTATCCCTGGAGCAGCAGAGCCAGGAGGCATCCCGGGCTGGGTCATCGGGGGGATGTAGGCCGCCTGGGGCTGGCCTACAGCAGGCTGCTGGAAGGAGGGACCAGGCTCATCATCCTCATCGTACTCGTCAGAGTCGTCCTGGTTCTGCTTTTTCTTTTGAGTCTCTGGAAATAAGGAAGACCCATGATAAGTGTCCGGAATAGAGCACAAGACGGTAGATTAAAACAGTATTTTGGTGTGAAATACCTTGGTTCTTTTGTTCTAGCACTCTCCTCCTCTCTTCCATGTCTTTTTCAGGAATACCCTCCATGCCATATATTTCCAGCTCAATATCTGTCCTTCCAGGTATTGCATTAGGAACTCCATCAATGGTCTCTTTGTGTACCTACGATAAAAGCGACGTGGCAAGGTAAAGATAAAGTTATAGTTAATACACAAGTGATTTAGTGTGATTTTAATAAAGACGGTTCGTATTATGGCTTCCTCACCTGCATACAGTGGATTGCAAGTCCAGGGCCAGTGTACAGCTTTTTATGACAGATGTGACACTTGAAATGTTTGGCCTTCTGATGCTGAATGAGGATCTTTTCATCATCAAAATCTCTGTTACAGTACCTGAGACTAAGGTTTAGGAAACTGGACCACTGTATTGCAACTTGCACGGCGTATTTGCACACTCAAAAAAACATCTATCTACTAATAAAATTAGCCCTGTCATAAGCAACACCGACATCAGGTTAAACATCTGTCCAGCTGTCTGCACACTGAGAGCATGATAACACTAACGTTACACTCTTTTTAATTAATATAAGGTTTACTTACAGTTAACAGAGGATACCGCCGTACACACAGGTCAAAGATAAGGTAATGACACTAATAAAGGTAACACTTGGGGGGAAAGGATACCAGCACCAAGGCTTCATTTGCTTTTTCTTCTTCCTTCCCATGATTTCTGATTTCTGCACAGTCAGTTCACTGTCCGCTAACCCAGAGAAATACCACAGCGAACACACCGAACGGAAATGAAGCAATTGAAGATGGCGTCGGGTCTCCTAACAAGACTCAGGCGCCCTCTGGTGACCCAAAGCGTCTAAAACTAGTGTTTATTTGTTTAATAAAAAGACAAACACCTTATTGGACCATTCACTTACTAAGTTATAATCCTTAAATAGAATTTGCATTAACTGCTGCTAAATGGACCTCCGCAACCAAGGTTACCAAGGCAACCTAACGTCACAATGGATACTGCAACGTCTACATATAACGTTATAGCCACAACTCACACCATCGCTAGTTAAAGTATTTTAATTTAAAAGGGTATAAAACTATATTTTATATTTACACAGCCGTTTTTAACGACTAAAACGAGGTGATTTTAATAAAACACGGAACCAACAAATTCATTTAAAATCATAGTCGGACATTATTGAGTCGTACGCTGACAGATCCTGCGCATGCGCACACGGCATATACACGATAACGGCGTTATCTTGTGCACATCAGAAGCTGTTGCATTATAGAGCTGTAACACTTATTAATATATTTAATAATATCAGCCAGAGCTCAGCACGTCAATAATACATAACTACCAACACAGCGCAGCTCAGCGACAGAAGTTCCCCCTGTTCTCTGTCGCTTCGAGCCGGTTGCTAGCTCGCTCCGTGCAGGTGTAGGATCATGTTTACCTCCCAAACCTCGTCCTTCCAGGATTCAATCGACGTGGAAGAGAGAGATGACTTTGACAGCGAAGACATTGCAGGATACAGCCAGAAGATTCAGCTGAACTGCTACTACACCATCTATCTGTATCAGGGCACAAGGTAATGGTCGATACTTCTAGTTTTCTGTTTAAAACTGCTGCCATAAGATGACATAAGATAACAACTTTATGTTTCTAATGTAAATAACGATGATTTGCGTTATATGTGTTAGAAATGTTGATATAATTATGTGACAATTTTAATTTATTTTGTTGACTTTTGTGGTTGGATTATTTATTATATTGTTCACAGTTGCTACTCTTTATCCTACAGGACAAAATGTAATGACTATTTCCCTCCCTGAATACAACCAGGTTCTTGGTGTGTAATGACTGTTTCTTCCTGTATCACAGTTTTAATTTTTATACAGTCTAAATACTCTAAAGCACGCTTTAGTTTTTGTAGTTCCTTGTTCCTGAACCTGCTGCCAGTGACTCTGCAGGTAAAACCAGATTTCTACATTAAAAACTAATCAGGTGATGAGTGAACTGTCAATTGTCTTAGATCTGAGGCTTCTGCGGAAAATGTGGCATGGAACCAGAGACGAGCAGACTCCACAACCAGTCAGGATGACTTTAGGTAACAAAGGAGCCGTACACCCACCTTCTCTTTGCTCTCCGTGGTCGTTTCTCTTTGGCTTTCACTGTTGTGCATTGGTGTATCCACGGGCTGCCACGGGGGAAATCCAGATCAACATGGAATCAATGCTGTTTTCATTCGTGATTTTTGTTCTGATTGTTCATCGCTGTGCTGCTGAGTTACATGGCCTTTAGGTCTCTCCCAATCTGAATGGGTCTCCACTTCCATGTGTCAAGTGGCGTTGGCAAAAAAGTGAATGAAATTCCCTTTTAATGTCTGGATAGAGTGTTGAAGCAAAATGGCAAAAATACTTTCTGTCATTGATCTGTGTGTTTTAACACCCAGGGGCACGGTTGCAGCTATGTGACTCAGTTGTGTGTTGTGTTGTTTGTGGCTAATGGTCATCAGCTTCCTCCATCTGTTCTCCATTGGCTTGAGTGGTTTCCAAATTCCTCATTGCCGCTACTGGCTGCTTGTATCCATACTGACTTTCTGCCCTGCCCACAGCCTGACGCTAATCGACAGCAGTCTGCCGTCGGAGGCGGAACCTGAGCTGCGGACCTACATTTCAAGGAGGCTGAGCAAGGGAGCCCTGCTGGGTGGCATGGGCAACATCGCCACTGTGGAACTCAGGTAGTAATTTTACATAATCCCGCACGTTTTGCTTCCGTAATACGAGGTGGAAATGAAGGTTCAGAGGTGGAATAAGTAAGTTGGTTAACCATGTGCTGATTGTTTACTCTTCCCAGTATCCCAGAGCAGGCAGTCGGCTGCTACTGCTGTCTCCTGGAGCAGGAAAGGTCTCCTGAGCAGCCTGATGCTGATGGAAATGGATATGTCATCTGCTTTATGGGCGGCTCTGAAAAAGGACTCAACTTATATCCTTTGCGCACAGTTGTCGATTGCATAGTGTCCCCCAGAAATCAACCTTAGTTATAAGCATCATCCAGTGTCCTCCAGCATTTATTGTTTACATCATCCTCGCCATTAGAAAGCGTTCTTTCCTGCATTGTTTTCTACATCGTTGTAACTTTGTAAAGAGAAACGGGCAATAGTTCCAATTCCTTGACCCGATCCACATTTAGATTAGAGCTGGATAAATACGTTCAAGGCCTGCATAGCAGCCTGCAAACCCCAGAGGTATGAGAATGTAAGAACAGTGTAATGAAGTTATACATGTGTCATTGCATTATTAATGCAATGTTGATTTTTGTGTGTGTGTGTGTGTGTGTGTGTGTGTGTCAGCTGCAGAACCTAGAGACGGAGGTGCGTCCCTATCTGAGCCGGTGGTACGAGGAGTCTGTGATGCACATTCATCGGGTGGTGCAGCTGGTCCAGAGCAACATCAGCTTCTTGCTGCATGCTGTGAGTTATTTTTTACCTCTAGAGAATGTCCAATAACAAAGACTGCTCACCAATAAAGGCTTGTCAGAGGTACTGATACCTTAAATAATGAACATCCACACACTCAGATGTGTGCAATATTCATTTAATAAGGTATAAATCAATAAATTATTATTGCACAGACATTTGATAAACTCAGTGTCTTGCACTTATTATTACTTTATTTACCCTGTGCATCAAAATACTGTAATCCAGTTGATATATTTTTTCAGCCCTTAAATTCTTCATGCTTAAGACAAACATTTTCTCCCAGACGACACATTACAGCCATGAAATGTTCTGTACGCAGGCTCTGAGTCACACACACGTGGAGGTCAATAATTCAGATGAGAAGACAAAGGCTGATGTTCACAGGTAAGTTCGGTGCCAGTCCCCTGAACTACACTTACACAGCTTTAAAGGACCAGTGCGCAGGAGTCAGTGGTGTCTAGCGGTGTAGTTGGAGATTGCAACTCCCTTGCGTCACCCGGGAAGGTTCACTTCCAAGTGTGAAGGAGAAACTAAACGAGGATGGCCAATTTAGAGACAGTGTTTGGTTTGTCTGTTCTGGGCTACTGTAGAAACATGCCGGCCTCCGTAGAAGAGAACCCACTTCCTCTGTAGATATTAATAGCTCATTCTATGGAAACAAAAACACAAGGAGTCCTATATTCAGGTGATTATACACTAATGAAAGTATTATATTCCATTTCTGCCAATAGATCCTCCTAAATGTTACACACTGGACCTTTAAGTCTGCGTATTCGGTCTATTGTTTATTTCCATGTAGTACAGCATGTAACTATTTCTTTGTTAGCTGTTAAATGTTGTATTCTGTACCAGGTTCATCAAAGCAGCCAGTTTGCAGGGCCTGTCCCAACAAGACACTACGACAGCTTCTCTGTGTAAGGCTATTTCAGAGGACGCACACTCTGACCTGATCATAGACTGCTCCACCAGCCCACCCACACTCTCTTACACTGGTAACTAATCCATGACATATTGATGAGGAAAAATGATTGTATATGTCTGCACAAGTTTAAAGTCTAATAGAGATGTTTTCTTCCCCTCAGTCAGTAATCGTTTCTGTGACGACTGGATTCAGGCATTTCTAAATGCTGCAGAGCGTTGTAATCCTTTCCTGCTCAGACAGATTCTGGAGAACTTCAAACTTAAGGTGAGAAAACACACAGACAGACTATAACAGGGTTACTTAAGCTTTTTTGTGTATAATTGTGTATAATTTCAATATTGACTATATAATCTTTAAAATTATACTGATGGCATAACATTTTGTTGGTATAATATAAAATACTTTGTTACTTCCAGTCTACATATTTTTGTTACAAACTTATAAAAAAATCTCTTTAAAAAGCCTAAAAAATCCCACGAGACCACAAGATTGAGAAACTTAGGACAATAGCTCTCAGTTCCTCTTGGCAGATTCACAATATAACTGTTTTTTTCTGCTGCCTCTTTCCTTTTATCCTGATCTCTTCCCCTTTTAACTTCTTTCTTCCTCTCTATCAACCACGGCTCTGCAGGCCATCCAGGACATGAACAGCCTGAAGCGGTTTGTGCGACAGGCAGAGATGAGTCACTACGCCCTGTTTCGCTGCTGCCAGTTCCTACAGGGCTGCGGAAATGGGGATGTGTTGCTGCAGAACGCCAGGGCAGAGCACAGCGAAATGCCTGAAGCCTGCAGCATCATCGCCGTGCTGGAGGAGTTCCTCAGGGAACAATCCCTGGCCCAGGCCTGATTCTAACTCCCAGCCTGGATACTTTCTCTGTCGCTGGTATGACAATCCAGCCACAAAGCAGATAACCTAGTACCATTTAAAACTTAGCACTACATCCTATGTTAAACACCAGTTTGGTAGTGGTGGATGTTTAAAATTAGCCAACTTCTGAATGGCAGATTCAAAATTTAAATATAAGTTATACTGTAAAACATATGTTTCCTCTGCTGGCAATACTGCTGCTTCTCAAAAGAGTAGTGGTCAGATCTGGAATATGTACTGTAAAACACTAACAACTTACACTCAGCTTTCCCAACAAATGTGTCTTTTTTTGTGGGGCTAATAATATTTTATTAACAATTAAGGTTAGTTGTTAATTGAAGATAATAGTTAAAAAATATTGAATTGACAAGCAATGATCTCAGTAAAGGTGAATTCAGATTTAAAAGAATCAATGTGCAGATAAGTTTAGTTGTAGAGTGACTTTCCCAATCATTCCCTTTTGCAATTTTGTGCTTTGTGAGTGTAACAATACTACGAACCAAATATTATTACTATTGTTTTGCTGACTGACAATGATCACAACACAGAACTGATCCAAACTAAAACTTCTGCTCATTGTAGTGGAATTATCTATTGTCCAAATACTTCTTTTATTATTGTTTTGTATTATATTTGATTGCACTTGTTTGTCTTTTGAGAAGAAACATAATTGAGAATGCACAAATCACTTTTATGCATTGCTTGTTACATAGGCCTTGTTTTTGCTTGCATTACCTGCACTACTATATTATTTTTGTCTAATGAATACTGCTACTGTATGTACATATGTCTATCAAGTGATATTAGATGTCAGTTTAATCCTCTGGGAATGCAGTGTTGTAGATATAGTGTAATTTTTGGGGTATCATTTCCTGTTTACAAACATCTTCCCAGCCTTCACCAGCCTCGAGACTTCATAAGAAAAATTTTAAAAAAAGGGCACTGTGTGACCAGTCACTCATTACATTTACTAAGCATTTGTTAAATGTTCTGCAATATTAATACCCTCTGAGAAGTAACCAGAATAAAAATAGATTATATAAAAGTGCTCACAGTAAATGCATGCTTAAGTTTTATTTTCCTTTTCATTGTGCCTTTAACAATTTTTTTTTATATTCTATTAAACCCAGAAAGGGTTTTAGAACCAAGTTCAAACCATTCCCATTCAAACCAGTCCAAAGTGTGTAACACAGCAATATCAATGTTGGTGGTGTATACTTTTAACTGTGAAGTAAGTGACATGTAAATGAGTAATTTTACTATTGTGAATCATAGTTTGACTGACCCACAATGTGTATATGTGTAGACATTTCTGTACAGCCTGTCCTCTATGTTAGAAATGTCAGTGTGGTTCTCAGTCTTGTATAGAAGGAGCTAAAATAAATACCATAGTTGAACCTTGTTGTCGTGGGTTGTGCATGTTGTCACAAATACAACAATATAATTATTACACTTATAAATACTGTCTGTCTCACTCAAACCACAAGTCTTCTGTTTAAAGAATTGTTTACTGGTGAGTCATAAGGGGACTGCTGCTACCCTTCAGTCCCTCACGCTCAAACTGGACCTCATATCCTCCAGTAGACTCCGTCCTCCAGCTGCTCCTCTGCAATCACAAACAAACAGCTTGAGACATACAGGTGAAAGAAATGTGGCTTTTTCTACACATATTCTGTTTAAATGTATATATGAAGCAACTGTGTCTTTTTAGCCGCAAATGTCAAATGTTGACAAGGTGAAAAGTGACAATAACATGAAGCAGGATTTACCTGTGGGATCCTCCGTCATCCTCAGAAGAGAGCTCGGTACATCATAAATGTCCTCTGTAGGGTCTGACAAGGACTCTAAAGAAACATCAACCAGATAAAATGTTTTATTATTTTGGTACGACCAAGTTTTTAAAATGTAACCACTGGAAAAAAAAAAAATATATATATATAATCTCACCCGGATGTTCATCAGCCCTCCTGTTAGAGAGAGGAAAGTCATACACGTCCTCCTCGTCCATCTCTGTTGAAGCGTTGCTCTCACATATCGCTACAGAGACATAACATGACAGGGCCAGTTTGGACATTTAACCATCATCATGTGTTATGGCAGATGGCAAATACAAAAGTATATTTAAGATCATACTTTTTCTAACTGGTAAAACGTCATAGTCTCCCTCTTGTCCCTCTCCACTTGTCAACTCACTGGACCAATGAGGAATGCTGGGAGTGTCACCTAAAAAAAAAACAGAGTAGTTAGCACCATGTAGCTGAAAGTACAACTCAATTAAAGTCTCAATAATAAACATTTGCAATTAAAATTAAAGTATACCACTGTGATCCTGGTAGTTACAGGCTGGGAGTATATTTTGGTACGAGTTCTCCTCACTAGCCAGCTCCTCGGACTGGTAGAAGGGGAAGGCATTGCTCCTGATCTCATGGTGGATATGGCCTGTAGGGGCAGGGGCAGAGAGGGGCCGAGCGGGCAGCGACACCGTCACTCTGTTACTCTGTGAGCAGGTGGGTGCACTGCTGTTTACTCTCTCTCGATGCTCATGCACTTCAGGGCTGAGGAGAAGAGAAATGGTCCTAAATGCACGTCAAGAGTCAAGTTGACCAAACGTGGATTATTTTAGTTCAAGTTCAGGCAGGAAGGAAAAGGAAAGTACCCTTCTTACTTACTGTGAGCTTCTGGACTCTGAGGCCCTGGAGGTAGAAAGATGCATGGCTTGCCACAGGTATCCTACCCACTGCTGTCTAAGTGCTGCTGTATCTGCTGCCTGCACACAACCACACACATATATAGTGGTTTGGAGACACAGGTGACACAGTTTTAAGCTTAAAAAAAATGAGGCAGTCTAAACCACAGCAGTTACTTACCAACAATTTTCTCTTTCCATTTGTCATGATGATCTCAAACATAAAGCGCTTGCTGTCAGCTTTCAGGACTTCTCGCACTGACTGCACCTGGCCCAGGAGGTGGATTTAGATAGAAACTGTCTTTAGTAGATACTACGTCATCATCTAATGTTTCTTAACTAGAGACAAAGCAACAGTAATGGAGGAAGTACTCTAAATCCTCTACCACGAGAATGTCACGTATTCAAAAAGTGCATCAGTATAAACATCTAAATATACTAACATAATAATATACATAAAGTACATAATAATATAAAACACCAATAATGCTCAATGGCACATTAAAGAATACAATTTTATAATATTCTAGTATATTATTGGGTTATATCTATTGATGCATGCATGCAGTACACATTACTTGTAAAAGTGGGGCTAACTTTATCTACGTTATATACTGTTGTCTTAATAACCTAATCTATAATAATACAGTGTATTTGTTGATTGTATTTTGTATTAATAATCTATAGCTGTAAAGTAACTAAAGCTGCCAAATAAATGTGAAGTAAAAAGTACAATTTGCCACTGTGATGTACTTGTAAGAAGAAATATAAAGTAGCATTAAATGGAATAAGATAAGATGTTCCTTTATTGATCCACTTTAGGAAAAATTCAAGATTGACACAGCAGCATAGGGCAATGTAGTGCAAAAAGAGAGTACAAAAGTGGAGGTACAACAAGATATCACAAAGTAAAATATAATAGAAAATTTAAGACTATAAATGAAAGTATATACACTATGCATAATAAAGTAGGAATGGTGTGCAAATATTTTAGCAGCTTGACTAAATAAAAACTGTACATGCGGAAATGAAATATAAATAGTGCAAAAAGTTTGTGCATTGTAGGTTAGAGTTAAACCAGTCTTAGTCTGTAGGGGTTGGAGTAGAATTACTCAAGTAGTTACCATAAATATGTAATTAAGTGCAGTAATTGAGTGAAAGTTCCTCTTTCTACAACTGAAAAGTGATTTCTCATATCGACTGTAATAAATGGAGGACTTACTGTGTAAATGTAGTAATTGCCTCTCAAGTGTAACTGTGAAGAGAGCAAATCAACACCATAACCTCAGTCATTGAGATCTTTAAAAAGTTAACTAGCTTTGTCAATTATATCCATTTAGTACCATAACCATCCTTCAATTGATTAATAAACACTTGTACACCACAGCAAATGTTTACTTACAGCGCTGCCATTCTTCTGCGTATAGAAGAACAAGGTTGTATTTTGAAGCCTGAACCAATATGTCACCCACCTTAGTTTCTATAGACAGAAAACAAAACTATATAGCAACCAAAAGTCACTTTTTTTGTTAGTCAGTATACACTCACATTAAATACCAAGAGAGTGTAACTTACCATTGTATCTTTTCTTTTCTGCAGGAAGCTCTCAAACAATAACTTAGTCCCATCTACAGACATGTTGACCCTTCTGTGTATTTCCCTCTGTGGCTACCAGTTGTCTATCTACCTGTGAATGTGGTGGTACTTCCTCCTCACACGGGCTTAGAGCAGTATTGTTCACAGCCGCATCATTTACTCACTTCTCTATTCACTGGATTCACAGAAGTCCCAGCTCGTCACACAAACAGCTCATCTTACGTTCAATTTACGCACACACTTTTGAAATGAGCAACTCCACTACACCTTTCATAAAGGACACACAAACACAGTGACATCAGTGGGTGTAAATGTTATTTATTACAGATATTTAAAACCATTTTATTTTCCATTTTCGCTGTTAAATTAGCTGTCATTTCACCCAACAACACGCATAAACAGCAGTGCCTGATCATACAATTCTTTATTGTAAATGCTGGAAAAAGATAAGAATGAGAAGAAACACTTTCATAGTTTTAAGGTGGGAGAGGTGCGTTGAATGGCTGTTGTTAGTAGCATAATTTTCTTGCTCTATGGTGCCTCTAACTTCATAAAAATATAACGAGGGACAAAGCTCTATTCGAAAACCGAAAAATTAAAAACAGAAGCAGAAAAAAAGTCATGATGAGGACAGCTTTCATAATACTAAATACAAAAATACATGGAAAATGTAAATCCCTCAATCCGTTTCATGCAGTGCACTCAAAAAACAGACCGGAAAACAAAAACAGGTTAATAAATTAACACACAAAATGAAATAGTGAATGTCATCCATGACCTTTTTCTAGTATTAGATGTAGCACTAAAAACCTCCTGCAGGTGTTGCTTCTAGCTGGTGAAGCAGTCTATGGATCCAAATCCTAAAATTATTGAGGAATACGTACATAATATACTGCATATACACATCTATAAACAGATTCAAGTCCCTTTGTGGCGTTTCTGTGTATGGCTGCCTCTCTCTGGTCTCCAACTTATAATACTGACCTGAGGAAAAAAGACTAGTAGTGTCTGACCCTGGACTAGATTAGACTAGACCAACAGATCACAGAATGTCAGAATTTACAAATTGACCGATGAACAAGTGAGAGTTCAAAAGTACCCTGTCCCCTTTCCCCACAACATAAACCAAAAAACTAAACCACACTCTGTTTTTAAATGCATATAAAATCTACCTAGGATTTTGCTCATTTGTTTCTTGCTCGTCTTGTGGGAAGGGGATGAGTTGGAGTTGGAGGCTGAGGCCAGTCTTTTTGAGTCTTTCAGGTAGGAGGGAAGGGGCAGAGTCAACAGACGGACCCGAGGGAGGAGGGGGGGGAGAGGAAGTGGGTGTCTCATGCTGTCTGATCACCGCTGTTTGAGAAGTGCTCTGTACATGGCGAAGCCCAGAACGGCGCACACTGTGGCACCGACGCTCGCTCTCAGCCAGAAGGTGGAGTTCTTCAGGTCCGCCTGAGCCATGTGCCTGTGAGAGGGAGCAAGAGACGGAGAGCAGGTGAGGGGAGAAAGAGAAACGCGACAAGAAAACAGAGGGAGCAACATCTAACACAATGAAAGCTGCGGCACAATTTATTTCCATTGTTAAAACCACAGTGGGATGAGTTGCCAAATGACAAGAGAAAGTCATGTGCTCTCTCCAGTGGAAACTCCCTGAATCAGGACAGTAAAGAATGAAAATCCTCACCCTGTAATCCCAGTTTGAAACAGGAACACATGCTTTCTCTTGACATTTGGTTTAGTTTTGGTTTGGGGAAGTGGACCAGACAATAAAGTAGTTGGTAGAGGTGGTGGGACTATAAGAAGCAGCTGCTTTGATTTTCCCAGGGAGGCAAAAAAAAAAAGGAGTAACTAAAAGGTTATTATAATTAGGTTAACACCTGCCCTACCAAACACAGACCCAGCTGATCTGAAACAAACACTGCAGACTACGCAGACTGCAATAAAAGCAAGCAATTACAAAAAGGCAATGAAGCGAAAGGAAAAGAGTTAAAAAAAAATGTTTTTTATCTTAGCTACAACAGCAACTTTGGCCTGTAAGTGAGATCCTTGGTGGGTGAGCAGACGGCTCAGCAGAGACTGGACTGCAGGTAAACCTTCAACACACAAACCAGGACCAGGACCCCGGACTCCTGAAGGATCAGGAGAGACACCGGCCTCAAACACCTTTTTCCTCACTGGTCACTCATGCTCCCTCTACTGGGAAGATTTACTTATTCACTCTTTGGCAGAGATAGTAGAGAAGATCGAAATCCCTTTCATGTTTGTCCGTTAAATATAAATAAAATATATAAAATAAAGATAATATGTTAATTAAAGAGCTTTAGAGGTAACCCTAACCCTGGCAGGCAGATTTTGTTACCCTTTGGCAGAACCAGGATAGCCATTTCCCCTTGTTTCTGATCTTGGTGCCAAGCTTATGTTCACCTGATTGAGTTTGTATTTAATGGACAGGAATGAGAGCAATATTGATCTCCTCCTCAAATTCTACACCAGAAAGTGAATAAGTATATTTCCAACGATGTGAAACTTTTCCCAAAGACACCAGTAAGTCTCTGTACAACGCTTCAGGACATACATAACATAGCCCTTAAAATAATGACCTGACAAGCTGTTGCTGAAGAGTTGAAGCTATCCATCCACAAGATTAAAATGTAACACCCCTCTCTCTGTGGATGTAGTTTCTGCTTTTACCTTTCAGGGGGATTTAGCTGCACAGCAGAGACCTCCATAAAGACGGACCCCTCCACGTTGGAGACGGCTGAAACCTGCTGTGACAGGCTGAAATCCTCCTCTGACAGCAGGTAGCCCCTCCCCCACAGCCTCCACCCAGCCCAGCAGACACACACACACACACACGGTTGCCCGGCGTGTGCTCATACACACAAACTCAGATACAGTAGGTAGAGCTGGGAGATACTAGATACTAATAATTCTCATTAGCGATTACTTAACTGCAGATTAGTTCCTTGATTAATTATTCATTAAGTCCATAAATTGTCAATAAATTAGTTTTCAAAGCCCAAAGGTGATGTTTTCTTTTTCTGAATGACAGTCTAGAAACCAAAGTTATTAAGTTAATTATCAGGGCAGACTATATGAAAACCAGAAAAAAGAAGCTGAAACCAGAGAACTTTGTGCATATTTGTCTAAAAAACAAAAAAACGTAACAATTAATTAAAGCTCTTATAATGTTGTAACACAGGATATGTGTTGTTCTAGCGTTCTCACATTAAAATAATGATAATAAT
>NW_023339696.1:10098750-10098891 GCF_004916995.1 Morone saxatilis | reverse complement strand
ATAAAACTGATATTATGCTGTAAGACTATATATCATTATTAAGTTAATTCAGTTTCTTGGCCACATTAATAATGTTTCAGGTAACAGTAACACAAACATATTGTAATATGAAGTTGAACCTACTGTGATATCTGCCTGCTC
>NW_023339696.1:10097544-10098738 GCF_004916995.1 Morone saxatilis | reverse complement strand
CCCAGCTCTACCCAGCCCGTAAAAGCAGAGAACTTCAATCACCACCCAAACGTTTAAAGCACAAGCTCAACCAGGACCGCATACCGTGTCAAATGTTACCACACACTTCAGACAACGACAGTAAAGCTACACAAACACACCACAGATACATACTGTACACACCACATGGCAGCCAGACTGGAAATGTTGAGCCATTTTGAGAAGTGAAATCAATTTGAAAAGATTTGAGTGTGAGTTTCTTTGGAACGCTCCTACGTATTCATGGCAGTAAATTTAGACTGATTAAAGTGCAGAACAATATAAAATCACTCTAAATGTGTAATTCCCTCTGCACTGGTTTCCATAAAATCAAGTTTCTCAAGTGACCTGACACAATTTACTGTTTGTTTGTAACTTTGGTGACCTTAGAAGTGATTTCAGTATTGCACACTATTGAATTACTATTATTGTTCTACCGTATGAATTTAAAACAACAGAACTACTTTTGGGCGTTTAATGTGGTGGGTCAGCCCCTTGCACTGCCAGCACTGGCCTAGTAAGTGTCATGCTATTAATAGTGTCAACAGCTCCCAAACATTAAGTAGGCATCAACACAAAGGGGTTAGTGTGGATGCAACACTACAGCATATCGCTCTGCCTGGGTCCAAGGACACCCAACCAAAGGCCCTGCACATTTTATGCCACTGTTGACTTGACAAATTCAGCAAACACACAACACGCCTCTGCCCAATCCAACACCATAAACAGCCATTCAAACGCTGCACTGTGGTTCAGTAAACCTCCCCCATTTTATTCAAAACACCAAGCTCTCTTTACTGCAGACACACGGGCAGATGAGAAACCTGTTCCCAGCCGCCAGTAGATGGCAAAATACAGGACCGAGGCATGCCTTTGGTTACCCAGAGAGGTGAACCATGCAACAGATTAGCAGAGGGTGAAAACATGCAAGAGGAAGAGGAAGAGGGGCAGCCAAAAACATGGGTATGAACACCTATAGAGTGGAAGGAAAAACACAAAGAAAGGAAATACAAGATAGGAGAAACAGGATGAAATGACAGGGTGATTGGTACAGTCAAATACAATCAATTCTTTTTAAAAATCAAAGAAACACATTTTGATTTTACACATCGGCATATTAACTGTATGAAGTCTCGACCCACAGGAGAACGTGTGAACAGTAGCTCATATTTTAGT
>NW_023339696.1:10086300-10097444 GCF_004916995.1 Morone saxatilis | reverse complement strand
CAAGGTATCTGCAATTTCCCAGCTTGGGATCAATAAAGTCTGTCTATCTATCTATCTAAAGTCTATCTATACAACATTTTGGCACAAGGTATCACTATGACATTTAATATCCCCTTCTCCTCGCAGTGGATATGCAGTGTAAACCTGACCGCTGACGAGCACTGAAGGAAAGCAGAGGAGCTGTCACTATCACCAGTGTTAGAGAGCTTGGGTGAAAAAGGAGCCTCGTGTGACCCACCCTGAGACGTCCAACCGAGGGTGGAGAACACAGTAGAGGATGGTCTAGGTGAACACACTAGAGCTTATTCTAGGTATGAACCTGTTGAAAACGACCCTGCGCAGTTGGGCCTTAATATTGCGCAGCAGCTCCGACTTGAGGAGGTTCTGACACAGGCAATAGGTGCACCTGTTGCAGGCACACATGCAGCGGAGACGGGCGTGGCTGCGGAAAGATACACAAAAATGCGTGTATTCACCACCATACAAAGACAACAGGTACCAAACAACACACATAAGAGGAGGATGAGGAGGATGAGGAGGCCAAAGCCAGGGTAAAAACCTCAACTTTATTTAACCACTGGGCTACATCAAAGCCTACCTGCAACCTCCTCAGACAAAGTAAACCAAAGTATTGACAAGCTAACAACTATAATGAAACGTCTAAAGGAGAATAAACACAAGAAGGCATAAGGAGAAGAAAACTACAAAGGAAGGAAGGGAAAAATTCAGAGGGTGGCAATTATCATTAAAGTGCAAAAGCTCTGAAAATAACCTAATAACCTAAAATAACTTAAAGCAACAAGAGAAATGTTTTTGAGGGTTTCAAAAAGAGATTTTACACAAACCTAATGATATAATGGATTAAAACTTTGAATATTTAAAAAAAGCAGCTCAAGATTGAAATGGGTTGAGAGCTTTGACAACTATGGAGAATTTGAGAATTCACCTTGGACAGTAGATTCATTCACTCCTCATTGAGTCAGGGCAGTCAGTGGACTCTCCTCTCAGTAAGCCCCTTTCTTTATATCAAAGCAGCCAACATGTATGTTTATGGTAGGTAGGTTAATTCTCCTGCTTAAAACTGGAGTCGGTCCACGGGGGCCACTGCTTCTAATAACTTAACTACTCAAACTGGTGTGTGAGTGCTGCAGATCTAAAGGATTTCTGGCCTGCTAAAACGAGATTTAGTGGGCATTGAGTGCTAATTAATCTACTCTGAAATCTAATCTGATCAGAAAGCTTTTGAGGAGTTAAGACACCCAATAAAGGATTGACCTCAAAGAATTTCAGGCAAGGACACACACATAAACACAAACATACAACACTGACTTACAGGGGAGCATAAGAGACCCAGAAGGTGCATTTAATTTGTTCTGGGTGCTAGGTAGCGAGGTCAAGAAAGCAAAGTCCTCATTTACTGACGGAGTGGCTGGAGGAGTCCAAAGTTTACGTGTTACACAGCATACAGATAATGGCTTTGATTCACTTCCCCGTGCTGTAACCTTTGACTGCTTAGGGCAAAATGTCACTGTCTGATACATCCATCCAGGAGAGAGGTAAAAGTGGCACACACACACACACACAGAAAAAGAAGGGCTTGCAGGATTCACAGAGGTGTAAAGGGTTAACTACATGAGACCACAAAGAGGTTTGGTACTCACGGATACATGGCCATGGTGGTGAGTCTAGTGTAGATGTCTTTGTTGAGAGCCTCAGTCGTGTTGCATGTGAACGGCTGGGGTGGGTGGAGCTTGTGCTTGCGGCAGAACTCCTGCGGCGAGAGGCTGTAGTGCTGCCGTATTTCGTGCAGGTCTGATTTGGCGGCAATCACCACGCATGGCGTCTTGCTGTCTATGAAGTATTGCTGCCAAACACAACCGTTCGAAGTTACGATTTAGGCGATAGGAGATCAAATAAGCTGCATCTGTTGGGCATTTTTCCAATCGTCTGAAACGTACCTTGTACACTTTGGCGCAGTATTCAAAAGAGCGTGGATTGTTGATGTCATACACTAGGCAGACCACATCGCAGGCTAGGTCCGCCTCTGACAGGAAGTCAAAATCTGGCATCACCTCATGGAGCTTGTAGTGTGTCGATTTCAGAGAGAGAGAGAGAGAGAAGAGGAGAGAGAGAGAGAGAGAGAGAGAGAGAGAGGAGGAGAGAGAAGAGAGAGAGAGAGAGGAAGAGAGAGAGAGAGAGGATGTGCAGATGGAGGGATTCATTGTTTAGACCGTAAAGTGTAACACACTCAGATTATGTAACAGTAATCCAAAAACCAGATGATAAGTGAACTGTTCTTACCAGCAGGTACTTCTCCTGACCATACACATAAGTCGTGCTGATGGCATAGAGGGACTTGTGGTCTTCTCTAATCCGCCTCTGTCGCTGTGTTGGATGATGAACAAGGTCAATAACAGATACCCATAAAGATTACTTACATGTTTATAATGCGCGTCCCACAAGACAAACAAGACAAACTGCTATAAATACCAATTTAAAAAGAGAGTTCGAAAGGATTTAGATAGATACAACACAATAAGTTAAAGGGAGGAACAACCTAGACATAAAAAAAAAGCAATATTATAAAAATGTATAAAATAAGCAGCTATAATGGTAGTGCAAGTAAAAATATAAGGTTGCATCACTTCCACTGACCTGCAGGTCCTTGCCCAGGAAGGCTTGGAGGAAGCCACTCTTCCCGCTGCCCCGGGCCCCCAACACATTGCAGCGGAAGACGCTGCGCTGGGTCTGTTTCTTCTGCAGATCAATGCGCTTGTTACGCGTCACTGGAAGAATAGAATGAATTTAAATTTACAAACATACATGAACAACGGCAACATGCAGTAAAATTCATGCATTTTTTTGTATTAAACTTTAAACAAAAAGCAAACAATGCGGTTACTGATCCATGGTACTGTTTTTTTGTTTTGTTTTTTAAATTAATAATGAATATTAATTATGATTGTCTTACCTGTAATGGCAGCAGCTTGGGACTCCTGTTCATAGATGATGGAGTAGCCCAGGTAACCTAAGTACTCCAAACTACGCTGTACATCTAGATATGTTGTCAACCTACCACAGAGAACACGTCAGTCGTGATGAGCGCGATGGCAGCAGAGATTTATGATTTTGTAAAATGATCTGTATTTTCTACGTAACGAAGTATGAATGTATTCAGGTTGTGTAAAACTAAAATAGGCATGAGGCTACGTGTGTGTGTGTGTGTGTGTGTGTTGCTGTTGCAGTGCCCGTGCGTGTGTGTGTATTAATAGATATGTTCCACACTCACGTCCACTGAGAGAGATATCCCTGGTATGTGATCCATCCCTGGTCGTTAGTGCCAACAGTGTTGTTGACATCTGGACCCCAGGGCATGTAGGGAAACACTTTGAACAAGTCCTTCACCTCGTCTGGCGACAACGCACAGTCTCTGTCCTGGATCGCGACAAGTGATTGAACACAAAAGTGGTTATTCTTAAGAATGTAATCTGTAAATAAACATAATGAGGAAATTAAAAAAGGTGGCTGAATTAATTTCTAAATGTTCAACACTGCTAACCACTCACCTTGTCATGTTTGTCAAAGACACTCTGGAGGAAGAGGTAGGCGTTGTGGTTAAGCTCTGTGGTGCAGTCGGGGGGGATCTTTAGCCTACAGTACAGGGGACAGACAGAAACTATCATTTAACAGAAAGCTCCAGAGCATTGACGGAGGATCAGAGTCAAATGTTTCTGACTTTAAATGTTACAAATCGATCAGTCAGGTCATAAAGATCACCAGATTCTCCTCAGCAGAGAAGAGGAAATTATTTGCTGCTACTGTAAGCTGTGACCAACATGAAGTCATTTCAAAAGAGGAACATGACGTCAATACGACTATAACATACAGACGCTGTTATGTATAGGCTAAACCAAGATCATTTCTGACCATTACCACATTCATTCACAAAGATTTGAGCAATCAGTACATGTTTAGAGCTGTAATCATATTAGTATTGATCAATCAATAATTTTAGTCATTTTTCCAGCAATGTTAAACATTTTCCAGCTTTTCAAATGCAAGGTTTACAGTATTTTCTTTGTCACTTATGACAGTAACCTTAATACCTCTAGGTTTCAGACAGCTGTTTGAATCGAACAAGAAATCCAAATCTCTTTGGGCTCTGGGAAATTATACTGAGCATCTTTCACCATCTTCTTACTTTTTATAGACCAAACAGTGAAGTGATTAATTTTAAAAAAAACCTGCAAATTAATTAATAAAGTGCATAAACGTCAGTGACAGCAAGGAACATGTCAGTGACGTACTTGGCAAAAGTTGTGCTTTTTCTCAACATAAAACAAAAAGAAATTAATAAAAGTTTGACCATTTTTATACACCCAATGACGACAAAGAAAAACTGGAATTGAACAGGAGACAAAAGGAGATGTTGTAGGGTAAAAGTTCTCCTCAGACATTTACTTCTCTTTCCTTTCTCCACTGCACCTTCAAAATAAAAAAAATAAATAAAAAAAACCATAACTCCACTAATAACCTTTGAGTGTACTTACAAGGGAAACAGGTATTCTTGTGTGAGCTCCAGGTCATCATCATAACCAAACCGCCTAAGCACAGTCCACGTGGTCTCATGTCGCCCTCGCTGTATGAAGAGGGTGTGGAGGAACAGGAACCCTGCAACAAAGAGCACATGACAGTAAGTAAAAGACAAGCTGAGAAGAAAGATTGCTGACGGGACACGATGAACGATAAGTAACGAAGAGCGGGGAGGAAAGAGGAGGAATATGAAAACAGGAGAGTGTCTGACCTTTGAGTGTGAGTCCGTTGTCCTTGACTCCATCTGTCATGTTCCTCCTGACCACATTCTTTACATCCTCTAAGGCCTGAGGCGCCAGGGGTGTATTGAAACACGTTTTCTATAGAGATACACGACAAGCAATGCATAGATGAGAAAGCTGCAACGTTTGGCTGGGTTCGTGTTTAAACCTGCCACCCTAAACCAGTCTGGCCGTTCTCTGCTTGTGATATACTTTTATACAGCTTGGTTCTAACAAGTCGTGCTAGTGACGAAACCTTCCACATTTTTGAACTCTTGCGTGACTCTGTTGACTGAATGACTAGTACGTGGGAAACATTACCTGGAAGAAGTTGAGCTCATTGTCGTTAAGGATGCCGTCGTTGTCCAGGTCGGACACTTTAAAGATTCTAGTTAAAGCCTTAATGCAAGAGGGCTTCAGCTGTAACACAGAAGAAAAAGTAAAGATTAAGGTGGTGACATGTACTTATATAAAGGAGAAAGATTTCAATCAATCAACTTTAGAGATACACCAATCAAACTCATGATATCTGGTACTACTGCTCTCTTTCTGCCCAAATATAAACCTTAAGTTAGACTGATTGTTGTCTAAACACTAATTAAGAACCAATTCCCAGTGCTTCTCTGAACACTGTGGTACTAAATATTAAGTTGGCAGCCTGCCATGTTTAAATGAATGTAACTAATATGGAGAACATTTTATGATACTGACAAAGCATATGAGCATTTTACACTTTTGTAATGGCTGCAATACATTTGTTGTCTTCAAAAGACACTTTTTTGTGACATTTTGACTTGACGGATGGCTCTGTTTAATTCAAGTGTCCCAGCAGGCAAAGGTCAGCATGCACAATAGAAGAAATCTGCACATTTAAAAGTCCAATGCAGATGGATGTTCATTAATGTTATTAATTACACTGGTGGTGTCAAACTGTCTGCTGTGTCTGCATCTACCATATAGACCTCACCTCCTTCTCCTCTGGGCAGTACAGGGGTCCTGTCGGGTGGAGAACAGCCTTCTGGGCGTAGTAGAACAGCTCAGAGATGTTCTTCAGGTTTTTGGCAGAGCACTGAGGAACAAGAGGGAACATGTGTGTGAACAAGAGCAACTCTGGAGCAGAAAAACCTCACAAAGTCATGTGACAACAGAGTTTAACAGCGTCAATAGTGGGTCAATGATCGAACAAAGGGTCCAGTGGTGGAAAGTAACATTAAATACATATATTCACTCAAGTGCAGTACACTTCTGAATAAACTGTATATCAATCAAACAGTATGACATTAAATAATAATAATAATGTAACACTCACAGAAACCATTTTCCATTACTTACACACTTCCCTTAAAGCTGCAGTTTTATAACTGTATATGACAGCAGTACATGAGACAGATAATATGTGAAAACACTGTGGTTCCTCTGGCTCCTCCTGGTGCTCCTAATGGTATCTGCATGAATCCACAGCACCTGAACTAAAACATCAGAGCCAAGAAAGATAGTTGATGGTAGACCAGGAGGAACCAGAGGAACCAGAGGAACCAGAGGAACCAGAGGAACTGTCTCTAGTACTGCTGTCAGGATGTTGGGAAGGTTTTGGGAAATACTATAAAAAGTTATTTACAGTATAGTATTTCTAAATTGTGGTTCTACTACTTTTACTTGAATAAAATCTCTTAAATCTCTTTTGCCACTGATAAAGGAGCACAGAATGAACCAGAAATGTAAGCAGGACCACCCACCCCTTGATCTGGTCAAACACTGAGCCAGCAGTAAAAGATCGCTCACATGTCTTCCATACTGTACGAGGCCAACTCTCACCAGCTGTATGTGTCTCCTCTCACGTCCTCCTCATCTCCCTACTCTGACATTGTAAATAATCAGTCAGTCAGACGGAGCCCAGCTTCCTCCGAGCCTCTCGGCGCTCTGACAGTCCATCACTCAGCAGACCTTTGCCTCGGAGCACAGGGTTCGGTAATATAAATCTATTCAGGACTCAGTCAGAGTGTAAGTGGAGTCAGGAGCTGGAGTGCCGCCCGAGAGCAGCTGGGGGCCGATCTGTCCTGCGGGGCCGCCAGCCTCGCTCTACAGCCGCTGCTAGTATTGGATTTCATATTTCATTTGCCAATTCATTGCTCTCGAGTGCTTCATCAAAGTTTACGTGCACATTTAGGACCTCCAAACAGCGCTGCCCTAATGGCTCCGAAAGGTTTATATGTGTGTGTGTGCGCATCGATCCCTTACCTCTACACAGGTCTCGATGTCCTGGTATTGATTCATAATTGGCAGGATGGTCTCCATGCTGCTGTGTTCTACCAGGTCTGACTTGTTTCCCACAAGGATCAGTGGTACCCTGCAATAAAGCCTTTTATTACTGCATTATAGAGCTGCAACAATGAGGCGATGAATCAATCGGTTGATCAGAAAACTGACAGGCAACAATTTAGATAATAGATTTATCATTTAAGCCATTTTTTAAAGCAAAAATATAAAAAAAAACTATTTTCTGTCTTTGTGATTGTAAAAATATCTTTGCGTTTTGCACTGTGGGCATTTTATAGAGCAAACAATTAATTGACTGAGAAAATGGTCTGCTGATGAACTGATAATGAAAATACTTGTTAGTTTCCTCCTTATTACACCATGTTATCAAAATACCACAAATTAGCTTTAATCAGCTTGACGTCAACACATCTCAGCTTAATGCAGAATATCAAACTAATACATATTAATTTATGAGGTTTACAATAATTATCGAAGGCAAAAAAAGGACAAATTGTTATATATTTCATACAGGACACACTTAAAAATGTATATCCCTCTGTTGAATCATTCAGTGAGATTAAGTTTATCCCTATCTCCCATTACTCTGATTTCAAAACTTGCTACTAATCACAGCAACAAAAGGCAACCTGAACTGCCGACCCCGCGATTAAAACAAATCATAGTGACATTTTAAAGTGAGTTCAAACAACAATCTAGAAGAATATCAGCAGTGAACAGTATGTATTTACTTGTGGTCAGAGAAACAACACTGTTCACTAAAACTTTGAGACAACGCTACAACCCATCAGGATTACAATCACGGACCAGAATGACTGAGCCTTATATCCTACTGGGAAAGACATCAACTGTACATCCCACCAGTTTAACATAAAGAGCTTAATAAGCTTGCAGACGCAGCAGGACGAGCCTGGCTGACCCACACACAGACACAGACACAGACACAGACACGTATTACAGAGACCCACCTGCTGTCCTTGTCCGTCCTGTCATTTATGAGGGGAATCCAGTGGCTTGTCACCTACGGGAGGAAAGCATTACATCAAACACTGTAGCCGGGCAAACATTCATTACTAACACACACTGATTTTCTCAGATTAAAATGATTTGCAGCGTCTTGTTTCACGAAGCGCGAAGAGAAACCATGCTCACCTTTTCAATGGACTTCTTGTTGTTGACTGAGTAAACTATGCAGATAACATTTGCCTATAAAGGCAAACAGCAATATTAACTCGTGATGCACACAGGAGACACGTGGAGTACAGACGTTACAGGAGCAAATCAGAGTAAGAGTGAAGTCAAACCTACCTTTGATATTTCTTGATATAGCTGCTCGTCGGACTGTTCGGCTTCTAAAAGGTGAAGAAAAGGCACATCAGTCCAGCGTGCTGCATGTTATCAAGCCTTACTCTCACAATAACAACCTCGTATTCATATTAATCAGAGCAGGGTTACCTGAGTAGTCCACAATGTGAGTGGGCACCCTCTCGGGGGTGACGTCAGCTGGGATGGTGATCTCCTCAGCTCGGAGAGGAACCTGGTAGAAAAGAATATGAATAAGAAACATCACACGTGTCTTTTATTTACACATTTTAACCCTCGTGATATAAGATCACAATGCAACTATAAACAGCGAGCAGGAGGAGTTGATACGTACCTCATCCGGAAACTCCTCACTGACCAGAGACATTATCAGGGATGTTTTCCCCACTTTAGCTGTTCGGGAAAAGGAAAAACATTTTGTGTTATAATCCGGTATTACACACCTCTTTTACAGGACAATGGGTCGTTAATACACCACCTCTCTCTCTTCTAGTGAGCGGTCTGGGTGATGTATTAAGTGACAGATAAGAGCAGCTGAAAAGAGCTGCAGCACAGAGTCTGAAATGAAGCCTACGATAGAGAGACGGCACTGATATTCAAGAATAACAAACACATTCTTATACATGTGATTTTATTATATATATATAAATATTGTAAAATCAAATTACAAAGAAACTTCTCTCTACACTAAAACAAAAAATCACCACATTTATTAACTTATATTCTAACTTGCCATGTAATTTGTATTGGAGGATTGTTTGCTGTAGTACAACAACAACAACAACAACAACAACAACAACAGTGGGGTAAAACAATTAGGGGATTATTCGATCAGTATTTTCGCAGAAATGTAAAATATTTGCTCTTCCCACCTTATAAAATGTCAGGATTTGCTTTTGATTGATTGAAACTGTAGTAACTTTAACACCTCGAGGTTTAGAAACCCAATAATAATCTCTGGGCTCTGGGAAATTATACTGAGCTGCAAATTATTGAATAAAGTGCATAAACGTCAGTGACAGCGCTGTATATGTATATCTGAAGGGACCAAACAATGAATCCAAGAAAAGTAAACCAATAATGAAAACAATGGTTAACGGCAGCGTTAGTTTGCAGCACGTCTGTCCCCTCAGTGTCCATGTGAGTAACAACCTGTCCTCTACTAACACTGGAGTAGACACGGAGCATTTTGGCTGCTGCTCTCTCACTGTCGGCCCTCCCGCACAGCCACAGCTGAAATAGAAATAGCACCACCAACACACGTACTTTAAAGAGAACAAATACAGCAGGTGAAACACAGTTCAGGGAGGACTCTGCCCTCACCGCTGGTCCTGGGTCAGGGAAAAGGTCGAGATCTTCCAGTCGCAAACGTCCCATAACTCTGGTTATTAATGTACAGCGCAAGTTATCAGCAATGGTAATGGAAATATAGTTCTTATTAATTAAATATACCAAATACTCTCTTCTTCAAAGCCTCTCAAATGTGCAGGTTTGCTGCTTTTATTTGTCTAATGTGAAGGCAAACT
Source organism: Morone saxatilis (assembly GCF_004916995.1). Classification (NCBI taxonomy): domain Eukaryota; kingdom Metazoa; phylum Chordata; class Actinopteri; family Moronidae; genus Morone; species Morone saxatilis. The sequence goes on along the minus strand of NW_023339696.1, from coordinate 10,087,504 downwards.
TAAACTTATTTTGTTTTTTTATTTCTTTTCAGTTTTTGGGACAAAGAACCCCCAAAAAAATATCAAGAAACCAGGCAATTTAATCAGATTTAAAATAATTATTTGTGCCATACCTAGTTAGAACAATACTGTAATATTTTCTATGTTTCACTAGTCTTTTGTTTCCTGTAATCTGATACTAATCAAGTCCAATACAATAGCTAACTTATCATCATATTAGGTTGTTTCCGTGAGCCATCTATAGCTATTATCACCTGGAGGGGGATTGTTAGGTTGTTAAATCACTATTAAAACTACAGCTTTGTTGCAGCCTTGTGCTCAGATCTTCTGGTTATGAGAAGAAGTGTGTTGAACATTAAGACACAGCAGTGCATGGAAATACTGCAGAGAGCATTCATTCACATGTGAGGACTTAACCGGCCATCAAACAGCAGAGAAACCAGAGACAGCTCTCTCCTAATACCAGTATATAACCACACTGCTCTGTATTATGCATTATGTTATATTTATGTTATATTTATGTGGTTAGAGTCACTGAGGGCATCTGGTAGCTGTGTAGCATCTCTTCTCCCTCACTAGCATTGGAGCTAATCAGGCGATTCAACCGCTCAGGGATCTAAAAAACCAAAACGCCACTTACGCTCCCCGACGAGCAGTATCCTCACGTCCTTCCTCATGTTTTATCTAGAGTCCCTCCACAGAAACAGCGCTTGTCTTTATGTTTTCATGTAGTCCTCTGGACGCCGTCCTTGCTCCGGCAGTTCACCTAACGTTAACCGCCGCGCCTGCGCAGTGAGGCCCTGCCGCTGTCAAACTCTCGGCGCCTTTTGTAGGACAAAACGGACGGACGGTTTACCGCGATGCTCCGCGACTCCTCCGCGACTGCCGTCTCCTTAGCGACGAGTCGGCTCAGCGGGGAAGCGATTCAAGAAAGTAGTCCGCGGCACGTTTCTCTGTCATTTCGTGTTAATGGTCTTTTTCCGGGGGGCGCTTGCATAGCATTTCGTGGTGGTTGTTTCACGAGCATGCCCGACCTCCACTACCCGGCAACTACGGCGAGCCGCACGGGACAAAAACGTATGAGATTTAAAAACGTGTCATGCTGCCCTCTAGCGCCACAGAGAGGAACTGCGTGTGGGTCGCTGATTCATAAAAACATTAGACATAATTTACTGTCAACAACAACATAGATAGATAGATAGAT
>NW_023339696.1:10080509-10086265 GCF_004916995.1 Morone saxatilis | reverse complement strand
CTTTATTTGTCCCACAATGGGAAAATTCCAATTAAATTCTTAATAATATTATATTATATTAATATTATGTTAATTCTTAATAAATTCCTTAAACAAAAGATTTATGACAGTTCTTCTCTGTGAAAACCTGAATTAAGTTAGTTACTTGTACTTTAATTACTTAGTTTTGGTCAATTATAAGATAAGATAGACTTTATCGATCCCACACTGACACAACAGATAAGAGAAACAGTAGGAAGAAGATAGAAAGTAGAAGTAGAGAAAACACAAGAAAAAATAAATAAGACTGTATGTACGGGGTTATTACAGCTGTTGTATGACAGAGTTGCTGTGCAGACGTAGATCGGGTTACAGCAGGAAGTAGTGGCATGGTGTACAAATAAATCATTGCACAAATATATATAAATATACAGCAGTAACTCAGTGGAAAATATAATCTATATATAGATGTATATCTAAATATGTAACTTATGTGAACTGTACAGTACTATTAGTGCAGGTAGGTGCAAAAAATGTGAATAAAATGATATCTATAGTTTGTTTGATTTTAGTTTATATGTTCTGTCTTTGCATGTCCTGTCCCATATTGGAGTGAATCTGACGTTTTTGTTTAGGTTTTCTTCTTCTCTTTTCTGTTTGTCTGTTTTCTTTGGTTTTATTCTTTGTGTGTTGTGTTTATGACAGAATCTAATCTAACGTGTTTTGGATATATTCCTTTTTCCACTCTTAATTAATTCTGGGGAAAAGAATTAAGCATGTCCTTAACTGATTACTATACAATTTTAGATCAAAAAGAGAAAACAAAATACTCTGAGGTGTTGAAAAGTCACAATATTGTATTTAATATTTATATTAAAATAATACAGACATGTTCATGGTTGCACCAAATTACAGTAACATAATCATAATTTATCAAGTACCATTCACAGTAAATTCAGAAGTGTTGCTGAAATCATGTATGTTAAAAATGACATTCACAAATGCTGTTGTACGAGGAAAACAATGTTGGCACAACCATAAACAGGGTTGGGAGTTTTATGCAACATAGACTTCACATGTAATCTATGAATCAAACCACACATTCATATTTTTTTAAAAGTAATTTATTTTTTGCTCATAAGATTGTGAAACATTACCAAAACTATATGGTTATTCATTCAGCAATTTAAAATATAAAAAAATGAATAACCATCCATATGCAGTGGTTGTTGATCTACAGGGGTGTATGTTTGAGTACATATTACATAATGATACAATCGCTCAGAAGTCTGAGATTGAGCATCAGATCCAATGTCAGTTAACGGGAGTGGATGGAAGTCTTTAATGCACACAGAGCATAGTCAGAGTAATGGTTCAAGATGCTTTACTACAGCACAGAGATGAGTACTGGGCGTGACACGGTGAACCACAGTCAGTCCTGACACAGTTGCAGTAACAGCAGTCTCCTCTCCATCATCCTGTTCACACACCTCTAAGTTGTTTATCTTTTATAGTTGATGTTGGCTTCAACTGGAATGAGAAACAATTACAGTATTAGAGAGGGAGTTATATGGATGCACAATGCAACAATGTACAGGTTTGTGCAAGCATGAACATATATGCGAGTGCAGGTTTCTGGACTAAGTTTGCAGAGAAAAACAGGGAGCCGTTAACACACATAACTCCAGTGTCAGGCTGGTCAGTCCACCACGTTGGTCAAGACTGAAAACACCTCAACAATTATATGAAATTGGTCTTGTTTGTCCTCTGGCGCCACCATGAGGTTCACATTTTGAGCCTCGAGTGAAATCCCTTTTACAATTATTGATTGCCATGAAATTTGGTGCATTTGGATGAATCCTAATTATTTAGGTGATGTCTTGACTGTCCAATTAGTGCCACTATTCTCTCATATCTCACCATTTTCTAGATCAATTGATTCCCATGTAATATGGTACCTTTATTTTTTTGTTTTCATCATATAAAAATTTCAAATGTATCCAATACTCTGTGTTATGACCAAACACCTGCAAAACTAATGACATTCATGTCAGCCTCAACTGCACTTTGTGCTTAATGCTAATTAGATGCTAACGTGCGAAACTAGATGGTGAACATGGTAAACATCAACACCTGCTTAACATCATTATCTACAGCCCCCACAAATATGAAACTGCACGGTGAAACCTGCTATGTGACAGACTGCATCACACAGGATACAGCTTCTCTGTCTGCAGACTCAAGGTGCAAACATCAGCATCATTGCAGCAAAAATCTAGGGAGGATTACGTTATTCGGTGCCACATATTTTAGGCAAATAGTGAGGTTGATTTATTGAAAACAAAGCTGGAGAACAGCTTGTATGAAACTGTGACTCAAACATGCAAAAAGCTCTCACATGACAGGGATGACTAATGTGTGGTTGTGTTTGAATATTAGTAATAATAGAAAGCTCCTACACATCTGTGCACTGCACATTGTTGACATGTTTGCAATATTTTCTAGTCTTGCTTACTGGTGTAATCCTGCGGTGCCATTGGCCTGTGCAGGACCTGTCTGAGGGCGTCCAGCCACTCTCTCTGCTCCCTCTCCTGCTCGCACATGAAGACAAACTGCCGCTCGGGCGTCTCCACCATAACACCACACTTCCACTTGTTTCCCCGAGCATGCTTCGGGACACACTCCTTTACAGAGTAACCTTTGCTCTCTGTGCCGATGAAAATCACCCCTAACTCCTCCGCATCCTACATTCACAAAATAAGCATAAACATTCAAACATAATGGTGGTTACAGTGCTTGATTTTACAGCAATGCACAGCAGAGTGAGCAAGAGGTGTTCCTCACCAACTGGCCTTTGAAGTAAAACAACTTCCTGTTTTGAGAGTCCAAAATAAACCACCTCTTTTTGAATGGTTCCTTTTGCTGTAAAAAAAAACAACACATTTAATCACATGAGTAATTACGGTATAAATTTCAAGATTTCTATTTTTGTTTGTGTATGTAGGAGGAACAGAAACCAAATGTACTGCTACTGTTACAAACAATTATAACTCTAAAGTCCAAGCAAATACGTAATAAATGTACAAATAAATCTTTTGGAAGAACGTGTATCTGTATATGTTTAAATTTAGTTCTAATAACTCACCAGTGGCCCTGTCTTTTCCATGTATCCCTCTTTGAGGTAGTTTCTTGTTATCTTTGGTATCAGCTGACAAAAAGACATTAAGGTACACATGTTGAGCTTTTAAAAATAAAAGCGAAAAGATGCAAGTTTCTGTTCTTATTCCTGCTGACTCTGAAAAAAAAAAACTGCTATTTCTCTGTGGATATTTGAGTGCATCGACATCCAGGAGTTACTGAAATGTGACCAAGACCTGACATTGTGTCAGTTTATCCGGTGTTGAGAAGGTTCGATGCTCACCTCTTCATCGCTACCAGTCGGGTATGCTGTCTTCAGGTATGCATAGCGAGCGGCGCGAATGGCGTTGTACCATGTGACTATCTCCTAGAGTAGAAGAAGAGACCCTGAGCTTCTCCACAGCCCCAAAGCTACTGTATGACTATCAGTATACGACCTGCTGGTTACTGTTATTCATAGTTTGGATGGTAATGCAGTCCCACCTCAGGACTCTCGTGATAAACATAGAGGTTCCTGGTGTGATTGTCGTCTTGGTAGGTGATCTGCAGCCCGTGAGGGTGTCCAATCTTCTCCGGTTGAAAGGTGGCGTTTAGGTCCTTGATGGGGATCACAGCTTTAGGGCCTTTGGACTCCTAGATTACAAATATATAGATGGGCAGTTCAGAGATGGGACAACTGGATTTTATTTAGCATGAAGCTGGTTGTACACCCATTGGCATTGCTCTAGGGTTGTCGGTTGTCATTTAGTCAGTCCACCACTTTAGTCTCGATTGAAAAAACACAATGACTATCGGATGGATGGCCTGCGTTCATGGCCCCTAGAGAAATGAATGCTAATGACTTTGATGACATTTCCTCTAGCGCCACCCACAGGTTGACATTTTTGGTTATTACTGAAATGTCTCACCGACTATTGCATAGATTCCCATGGAATTTGGTACAAAAAATATGAACTGTAATAATTTTAGTGATCCTCTGACCTTTCTTCTTGTACCATCATCAGCTCAAAATTTCATTTTGTCCAGTACTTTGATTTATGACCAAATACTTTCAAAACTAATAACATCACCATCAGCCTTAAATATAATTAAGGTGGAGCACATGATATACCTGCTAAAAAACAACACGCCAGCATTGTCATTGTGAGCATACATTAGCATTTAGCTCAAAGCCACCAAAACTTCAGTTTTTATCTTAAAAACTAGAGCAGTGGCTAACTAACATTGTAAGTGCTCCTTTAAGGAGACAATAAAGTTAAAAGGCTAGTTCCAATCAGAATTAAAACAGCATGTGTTTTGATTTGATCTATTTCCTCCTTACATGACACATTATATATTGAACTTGTGTTCACTTATGTTGTACAGTGCGGTTCAACTGTGTCAGAGCTGCGGGGAACTCACATTTTCCTTGTTGTAGTAAGTCAGGGTAAATTCTCTCTCTGACAGAACAAACTTCCTCTTCAGAAACTGTGTGGTCTCTTTCCCTTTTTTCCACAGCATCCCTTCATAGAAACCTGGATTGAATGCAAAAAACCCACTGAGTCACAGCTGCTTCACTAGATATAAGTCTTACTCAGAAGGAAGACGTTTTGGTCACAAAGCCAAACATTTTTGCAGAGAGTAACAATCAAACCAGTTTTCACTTCCTGACTGTTTCGTTATGCAAAAGAACAAGTTTTTCTTCTTGCACAGTTCTGCATGTGTATGAGGAACCACATTGTCCATAAAAGATTTACACCAACAAGACTGATAAAAATGTATGTTGTACAGTAGATATGTGTGTGTTAGAAAACAGTTTAAACATCACCTGTGGTATATGAAATGGGTGGATACTTAGTTACTCCTGTGAATTCCATCCTTTCATATTTAGCCCGAATCCACTGCTCCCTTAAGACACTGTGGTTCAACGGCAAACACAAAAATGTTCTTAGACACGCACAACACACACAGGTTCGACAGCAACTTGTGAACATGAGCTACAGTGTCACAACAAGTACAGGATTCATTAAGCTTTGATCTTTGAGCAGAAATCCATCCATATTTCACTTCTACAGTCACTAGTTGCACTTCTCTTTATTGTTGCGGCATTGCCCTGTCAGCAGTCTGTGATAACTTAGAATCCCATCATCATTAGCACTAAGGCAGATTTCTGTCAGCATACTTGAGAAATACTTACACACAGTCCTTTTCCTGGGGCCGATAGTAATACGGTGGAACAGCTTTCTCATACAAAGCCTGGGCGCTGACATTTCCATTGGATTTCATGAACTTCCCGGGTTCCCAAAAAGACACACAAAGATTACACACGAACGCGGCTAATTCGTCCTTTTCACCTGAAGTAGGTCATACCTGATCACAGCAATAATATCATTATAAAGCTGTCCATACCTCCACCAGCTCATCCTCCCAGAAGTCCAGCTGTATGGATTTGACCCGGCTGGACAGGCTGCGATGGATGCCAGAGCAGTTCAGACACACAAACACACCCAGTTTGTAGGATGCCCAGTCTGGATCTGAGGTATGCAAGGAAGAGCTGGGATTCAAATGCAACACTTTGCACTGATTGTCCTGCTTGGGGGCCCATTTGTACATTGTATGCCTCTGCTGGAGCATTACAAAGTCCCAGTTTTTGTGTGAAA
>NW_023339696.1:10070320-10080420 GCF_004916995.1 Morone saxatilis | reverse complement strand
ATCTTCTTTGAGACCTCGTGAGTTAAAGAAACACTCACCTTTAGGCTTTTATCAGGCATATTCTTATTAATCTACTTTATCAGTGAATTAGGTTTTTTTTCCCCATTTCTCTAGTTGACACACTGACACAATTTGCATGTTACAGTGTTAAACCAGCTGATAATTACAAAAACAATCACATTTATCAAGAAACTGACAAGAGTAACAAAACTCTTGAACAGTTTAAGACACAAACAGGAGAATTTCTGATAAAATACCATTGAAAGAAGCTTAAAAGCTGTGAGTAAGGTTAACCACTGACTCACACAGGCCATTGCTTACCGGGCGCGCCGCAGTCGGCGCATCGCCTGTTGTCCGGACGCTTCACCAGCTCCAGTAAGATCTTTTTGTTGCGCTCATGGTTTGCCATATCGGCACAAAGTCGGGGTCTCTTCTCAAACGACGATGAATCCCTCGGTCGAAACTAAACATGGTGGTCACATAGCTTCACACGTGGCGACATGCAACTGACAGAAACGTCCATTTGAAAACTGGAAGTTGCGACAGATTATGTTTTGGATGTCCTAACACAAAGCAGGCGGCGACCTCCCTCCTCTGGAGCAAACAATGCGCGCTGCTTTTGTCTCTGGGGGGTTGTCCTTTTTTAAACAGCCTACACACAGTGCACAGCGCTGCTCTGTCAAATGTTAACGCTGATGAGGCATTCATGCATGCATCTGATCACAAACTCACCTGAAACCAGTCCAGCCACTGTGTCATGTGAGTAAAAGTATTTACAGTTGTTACTGTGAATTACAACACTGTTACACACACTGAGGTCAGACAGTGTATTATGCTGGAAATGAAGCATATAAATGGTGAGACAGTTTATTTATTTGGTTGTGATAAACCTTTATTTATTTGGTTGTGATAAACCTTTATTTGGTCACAACAAAACCCACTGTGAATAATGTGTACACATTTAAGGCTGAAAAAAAAAATTATACAAAAAAAAAAAAATCTGTGATAAATGTGAAAGTGACATTTAAAAGCTGTCTGCCTTTTATGAACTATGAAACAAGATCCTGGGTGTATTAACAGTATTTTGAGTGGAGAATTTACACGCAGCCTTTACAAATAACAAAAAGCAAATTCTATTTTATACGTTAACCTCTTACAAATCATTAATGATACACATTTGCTCCTCAAAACAAATTTCTACTTGATAAAAACACTTCGCAAGATGCAAAGCAAATTGATAAATGAAGCTTCAAAAGTATAAAACACTACTGTACAAAAAAAAGATACACTCCATCATATAAAGTAGTTATCTTTAGTGCATTCTTTGAAAGCACCAAACAAAATGTGCTGAATCAGAGCACATTTGAGGTTATTTAGCTGTGCACCCTTCAGGTGAGAATACCTTTATGTATTCAGTCATTTTCATCTTAAAAATGTGTAAACTTCCCCACAGAGGGTTAGTAACCTCACCCCGTGCTGAGGTCAGGACAACACAGACACAAGAGGCAACACTGAATCATGCTGCACGACTATTCGTTCTTGTGCCACAGCACAGCCTTTAAATGGGCTCCTTCTTCCAGTTTAAGAGCCAAAAATGTACGGCCCTTAAAACTGTGACCACTCAAAGGGCAATATTTGTTTAAGGCCTATGTGTGTTATGAGGACACGTCTGATCGCCTCGGTGGTTTAGGGGAAGTCTTCAGCAAGGTGCTGTAGAGTGCTCTTTTCAACACCCAGGTGGATCGCATCTAGGTAGTGCAGGAACCTGGAGTGGGGGGGAAAGAAAACACAGCTCAGTTTTGTCTGACTCATTTTAACAGACTTGGTTGCGTTTGTATGAGTCGCATTCATGCACTAAGTCTTGCAAACAATTACAATTCAAATAACACTTCTATATGTAGCCTGAGTCATATGCGCTTGGTGTTAAAACAAGCAGAACTTACATCATTACATGAGTCATCTACTAGTAGCCGGTCAAGAAACCACATCTTGGCCACTTTGGCCCTGTGTGGACTGACTATTATGCGTCTAGGGTGATCTGATCTGATAAGTGGGCAACTCCAAGTACAGGTGTGAATGCACCCAACGTTCTGTTTATACCTGGCATTAATGTGCAGGACGCACAAGTTTACTGTCTCTGGCGTTAATGCCGTTCTTTGTAACCTGTGATGTGAAAACACCCGATTTCCACACAGAAAAAAGGGTGTGTTGTGCTCGTAAAGGTCAGTTACAAAATCTCAGCCACCACGGAGCATCTCTCCTGCAGGGCTAACAGTGCAGGTAAAACATCGACTCAGGCTGATATAGACGTTTTAGTCTCTGAGCTGAAAAAAAAAAAGAGGAACAAATAGTCAAATATTTGCAATGAACAGCCAGAAGGACCGTAATATAGGCCACAAATGTCTGAGTAGGGTTCAGCCGCATTGTGTTTATTTGCATATACAGCGGGGAAGTGAGATCCAATCACAAGTGGTCACACGAGATGCTGGTGGAGACGCATTTTAATGCCAGGTGTGAAAGAACGTGATATAAACAGGGCCTTTAAACCCGGAGCTGACGCAGCCGGCCTAGTGAAACTAACTGAACTGAATCTAACTATGGTTTCTGTATGTTTACCTTCGTTTAACTTTGCCCTGCTCCTTAAGTTGCTCTGATCTGCAGATAGTGCGTAGGGCTGGCAAATAGTCCAGAGCAGCCGCTGGTCTGTTGCACAGAGTACCAAACACTCCCCTGAACATCAGGCTGTCCATCACTTCTCTCCTCCGCTGGACCAGCCTGGAACACATCAATACACATTACTCACAAAGCGGTTGAACTCTGGCAAAACTGGCAGCAGTTTATATTGTAAAAGATGACATCATCGTGTAAAGAAAGAATAGTAAGACTCACCGTGGTGGACAGGGGCCGTCCTGAGTGAAGCTGTAACCTTCACGATGAGCAGCCACAGGAAGGGTGAGTTCAGCTCTAGCCTCCTTTCCCAGCTCCCCTTCCAGTTGTTGGACTTTGTCCCACGCGTTCGCTACTGAAACCCGACAGTTATGGAAGCTCAGAGCCTCCACAGCGGCCGGGATCTCCAAGAAGCGCTCTCCTCTTACCCAGCTCCCTCGGTCAGTCTCCACCCTCGACTCATCGGTCATCCCATCTTTCACCACTGCTCTGACTACTGATGTTCTCTGAATGTCACCCCCTTCTGGACGAACGAGCAAGGACGAGTCCATGTAGGACATGTTGTCCAAAAAGTCAGCTATTGATTCTAGACACTGGGAGACTGGGAGACTCTTTACCCGCTCCTCGGGAGTCAGTGGCTTCCTCTTTACTGTTTTTAAAACTAAACTCTCTTTGACTTCCTCCTTGGCCTGAGGAGGCTTGGAGAGAGATAGAAAACTGTCTTCTGAGTCAGAGTCAGAGTGCAGTGCATCCTGGTCAGGTAGACAGTGCCGCCTCTTGTTCTTCCTCATCCGACTGGATATTTTAACTGGACTGCCTTCATCTGAGCAATCCGCTGACACTGCATTGTGCAATAACCCGGGATGGGACGGCAGCATGTCATTCAGGCAGGTGGGCTGCAGCTCTTGTGGCTCAACAGAAGGATGGTCTTGTGATACAGAAACAGACTGCTCTGGTTTGTAGGTTGAGGTAGTCAGTTGTGTGAGTGGTAGAGGTAAGAGTGTTTCCATGTTGGAATAGAGCAAGTCCACTCCTCGCCGCCTGCTGTTTACCAGCAGCTCCCCACATAACGCCTCCTCCACTGCACTCCGGCTCTGTTGACAACACGTATCCGGTCAATTAAATCAAGCACAATGTGAATCAACAGAGAAAAACAAAATCACACACAGTGTGAGTGTATGTGGCAAATGAAGAGTTTACCCTGAGCAGCTCCCAAATGTCTCTCTCAGGTTCAATATTCAGCAGTCCCAGCATGCTCTCAGTGCAGCTGGTATCGCAGGGAGGGAGAGCGGATGGGGCAGTCGCTGCACACACAGACGTGCCAGTTGCCTCTTCTTCAGTTTCTGACCTTAGTTGAGCTTTTAAGAGAATGAGGAGGGAATATTATTAACTATATAACTTTATTTGTATTGCACTTTTCTGTTATTTAACAAATGACACAAGAGACAGTAATACAATTATACAGTAAAAAGTAAAACCAGATAATGTCTAGAAGACACAAAAATTAAAAAGGTGATATATTTAAAATGCAGTTATGAAGTGATGCAGATGGAGCTATGCAGATTGTTAATGGCAATTTATTCCACTTTTTAGGTGCCATGACAGAAAATGCAAGGTCATCGCAAAGCCAGAGAAGGAGTGCTAAAATTGGGGTAATGTGTTCTCTTCTCACAGTTCCAGTCAAAAGGTGAGCAGCTGCACTTTGGATGAATTTAGTGCAGAATATAGTTAGAGTTCAAGTAATCTGGAAAGGATGAAATAAAGGAAGGAATGACAACAGCAAAGAAATGGTTTGCTGTTAAATGTGCTTCTCAACTGAATATAGCTAGTTACTGATCTACAAAACATTAAAATATAAAGAAAGCAGAACCACTTTATCGCCAAGATTATTATTTCAACATTTCACCTCCTTACCATTCTTGTCAGTGTGCGTCAACGGCCTGGTTGTAGAGCGACCTCCTCCACTGCGAGTCCAGAACTGCAGCTGCAGTAAACTCTGCCGGATGTCACAGCCGTTGAGTCTGAGCAGAGAACTGATGTCCCACGGGTCGGTCCTCATGTCCTCTGCCAGACACAACAGCTGCAGGGAGCTGCTCATGTCCAACTGTACCAGGGAGAAAAGGAAAACTGAGACACTGACTGATATGATCTTTCCCACTTGATGAGCATCACAAGATCAAGCTACAACTCATCCGTTCAATAAGATCTAATAGTTAAATGTATATGTTCAGAAATCCTCCACTCACCAGTGATGGTGTTTTGAAATTGATCTCTTCAAAGTTCCCATCAAACATGGTGCTGAAAGCAGGATCTACAGGACATAGAAGATTTTACTTACATTTAAAAGACCAGACACAAAGTATAAAATAAATACGACCAACACAGAACAAACTGCAAGATATTGCCTCTGACTTTTGTCCTTCTACTCACCACTGGTAGTGAGGATGACTGGCCTCTTGGTAGTGGTCATAAATGTCTTGATGGCAGCTAGAAACCCTGAGTCATCATCAAAAATAACATCCACTTCTTCAAACAGGATAAGCGAGATGGCTGTCTTCTTGCTCTGCTCTTCGTTGTTTTTCACTTTAGGGGTGGTGGGTGTTGGGGATTTGACTGCAGGGTCTTTATGCTTACTGGTACACTCATTTGCTTTTAGGACTTTCTTGGAAGCAGCTATATAAAGAGATGAACGAGAGGGGAAAAAAGCAAAATACTTACTATTGAAAACTACGTACACTGATATTAATATATTGACCTAAATAAGTCAATCATATTAGTAAACAACTGACACAGTGAATGTGTGTTTACCTGTTTGTTCATTCTTCTTAGTGTTATGTGTCTCTTTGTTGGTGGATCGACCCATTTTGAAGAAGTTAGCTAAAGAGGTGGGAGCTAGGCCTCCTCTTTTAGCACCTCTTGGGGACTGGGGATATTTCCTGGGAGAGGAAACTACCCTACGAGGAGAGTTAACCTTTCCTGGAAGAGGAAGAATACAAATCAACAATACATTTTCCTGTGTTTAATTTGCCTAAAACAGACTGACAAGCCAACAACTTATTAAAAACAGTGCTCTCAATGTCAGCTCTGTACATACTGGGAGAGGATCCAGGCCTGAGAGTGCCGGCGCTGGTGCTTGTGCCATAACTGTTGAAGTAGGTGGGTTTGTGGGCGTTGACCCCCTGACTGTCCACCTGGTGTGACTGAGTGGCTTCCTTCAGCTGGGACAGAATCAGACGGCCACTCCGCTGAGATGAAGCATTCACCTCAAACACCTTGAGAGACCAGAGGGAAGTTAGGAAACGCTCACTCCTCGAAAAGTGTCACAGTTGTGTACCTTCAAGCTTCTGTACCTTGAAGCCCAGCTCCTGGGCACAGGCATAGACTGCAGCAGTCTTTCCAATCCCAGTGGGTCCTGTGATGAGCATTGTATTACACAGCATGTCCTCTCCATCCTGAAGGTCTTCTTCTCCACAGTCCCAGTCTGAGTCTGGACACAAAGAGCCACCATGCAGTCACAACAAACACACACACACACCAAGCCAAAAGACGTAGTTAGGAAGTTTTCTAATCTCTCACCGTTGATGCCTTCCTCTGGTTTCTTGTCTGTCTGCTTTTTTCTCTCTTCTCGGTCTGCACGGAGTTTCCATTCCTTTAGCCAGCTGCGTAAAAATAATTATAATAATATACTAATGTACTACTTAAATACCATTTAAGAGATACAGTATATAGCAAATGCACACTAATATTTTTATACAGGTGCAGTCAAATTAAAGCAGGTTTAGTTCCTCACCTGTGCAGCCGCCTCACTGAGGCAGCGTTCCCTATGATGTCACTGGAGTGCTGGGGCTGATATTTGTCTGTCCATAACACGTCCTCCTTCACCACATCTGTAGAACAAACTGAAGACTGAGTTTGACGCTTTCAATATTTGCTATGTGACAAAATGTGTGGACGTTTACAGACACTAACTGGATGAACACATGAGGGCACAAATGATCTGTTACATTGACGATGTATACTGTATGTTAGTTGTCATGCCAGTTTGGTAGGTGTGTTTTCTTCTCATGGCTTTTAAGATAATTATACATTGTTGTGGTGGACTCAATGACAGCAGATCTATTCTAGTTTGTCCACTCATGAATATCAGAGCCAATCAGCTAAGTTTAAGATTTTTAAGTTTTAAGTTTTAAACACACTAGTGTAAAAACAGTTGTATTGTTTGTTTATAATGTTTATTCATCCCACAGTTCATAGAATGTTATAATACAGGTTGGGCGACTCAAAATTTGTTACCTCACCTTTTGTTCCAGTGCCGTCTCCCAAAAGCAAGTCATCCTGCACAATCACACAGTCATCGTCAGACGGGACGGGAGCCTCCGGCCTTGATCTCTGAGCTCGTCTTGTACGGCCTGCTCTTTTTGTTGGCTCAGGCTCAGGCGTGGAAATTTTCTCTTTTGAACAGTTGGCCCGTTGCTTCTTTGCCACCTTTGCTGTCATTTCTCCTTCATCGTCCATCCTCTTCCTCTTCCCGCCTACTGGTTCTGCTGGCAGTATGGCGTTTGTGACTCTGGTTACAGCCTCTGGTTCTAGTCAGTGCAACATGCAATAGATGTTGAGAATTAGTTTGGTTGTATGCTTTATTTTGGTCTCTATTTTGGCTTAAATTGTTTATAAACATTACAGCAAACTGGTGGGCAGAACTAATCAGCTGTGAGCAACTGGAGCTTTTACGGTCACTAGAAGCACACTCACGACCCTTTGTTAAAGTTTCTGCGTTACAGCTAAGCTAGCAGCTGTGTTATAGCCAAATAACGGCTCAGAGAGGCTAACTATCGGTTATATATGTGTGTGTCAGTGTGTGGGATTAAGTCTGGTGGTGCTTGTACAGCCGTCAAAAGCAGAAGTCTGAACCGTTGTGCCAAAATACTAAGCAGAGGGTTAGCAAAAAATAGAATCAACTCTGAATAAGTGCAGTGGTTAAATACAACTCTATACAACAGATCTACTCTTTCAGACTGACCTGAGGCTGTGCACTGCTGCTGGTGATCAGTGCGTCTCTTATGGAAGCGAGTGATGAACATCTGGACAGGGAATGGAGGGTTGGAGGTGCTGATCTCCTCCATTAGAAGCTGACGGATATTTTCAGAGATCTCGGGTCTCCAGCCAGAACCCTTCAGAAGGAAAAATACTATTAAATATTCAGTCAAATTGGACAGAAACAAACATTGTGTGTGTTTTTATGTAGAATTTCTTTTTAAAAGCCTTTAAAAATACAACACAGCTATACTGGGAGACTAACAGCTATAAGCTAGACCAATGTGTTCTGAAATATAATAATTCTGCACATGTAACTAAATCCTCAAGGACGATGTATCTGTTGTTAAACTAATAATTGGATCAGGACTCGTTATCAGCAGATACTCAATATTACATCAGGATAAAGGGCAAAAAACCTTAATTGGAACATATTTGTCATGGTATCAATAATTGTGGAATTCCACTGGTATTGGTATTGCCTAGTAGATTTCTGGTACTGTGACATCCCTAGGGACATGTGCTAAGAAAATTAGGTCATTACAGTCATTTGAACATACCGATTTACAAAAGGTTCTACGGGCTGGTTCTGTCTTCACACAAAGGGAGCCACTGACAGATGGAAGTGGGCTGGAGGTCCGGCACCAAAGCTCATTCAGGTGACTCAGTAACGGAGACTCAGGCCACAGTAGACTCCAAAGAGGGCAATCTGTCAGAACACAACAAAAACAAGTTTTACTGGGTTCCCTCTTTATTTATCCGTACCTACCACTCCTCCATAATCATAAAAAGCAAAATTATTTAACTGACCCTAATAAATCAAAGTACAAAACTATTAGCAAAAATAAAAGTTACCTGTTATGCACAATGGCTCATTTTTTTATGAACTGCTGGGTAGCTTGTAAAGTTTCCCCTGAGATCAATTAACTGTGTATTTCAGTGAAGGAGCAGCTTACCGTTCGGTGGTTGCTTCGTGTGTGTAACTGGTTGAAAGGAGGAACAGGAGAGGGAGTATGCCTCCTTGGTGGCAGCTGTTTTGGCTATCTGTTTCCTAAAGGACTCGGGCAGACCGCTCTTCAAGAACTCTCGTCGAGCCTTGAACTGCTCATCGTCCTGGGAGTTTTCAGAGCCGTCATTGCTGCTCTCATCAAAGATGGAAATCACCGTTGATGCCTTTCGAGCAGTCTTCTCTTGGCCCAGCGAGGCCACTTTGGAGCCTGTGAGAAAGACAATACAGCACCTTTAGAGGAGATTTCAACAAAATGCTTCACAGTAAATGCTGATTGGTGGGACAGTCTACCTGGGACAGCCTTGGTCTCTTTGCCAACAGGTGCTGCTTTTCCCAGAACATCGTTTAAACTGCGTAAAGACTTCTGGCTTTTACTCTTTCCTGGGGCTGTCTGGTCCTCCTCCAGGCAGATGACAGAATCCTGACAAAACAAACCACATAGTGAGAAAAAGAGACACAAAATAGTGAATTACAGAAAATAGGTTTTAATTTGCCATTCATTTTTTTGTGCTGTGTTGTGGAGGTGAGCCTTTATTATAATAAATATTATTACTATTAACTGTACCTCATCTTCACAATAGCTCTTCTTGGTAGAGGCCTCGGCTCGTGAGGAACGCCTTAAGGTGCCCTTCTCCGCGACAGCAGCCTTTTTAGTCTGTTGAATAACTTTAGCTTTCTCCACCAACTTCTTTGCCTGCTTCCTTTTTTTAGACTCATTTGATGTCTGAAAAAGATATGGAGTATTTATTATCTTCTGCTTTTTGTAAAATCAGTAACCCAGTTCATCAAATTGAATTTGTAATAAATATCATACTTACTTTAGTAGCCAAAGGATTGTTTACGTCACTTCCACTTTCAGCCTTGTTCTTGGAAACATTTTTATGGACTCTTGTAAATTTAATCCTAATGAAAAAGAAAACAAGACTTAAATCAGAACATGAAAAACAAAGACGACATTAGGAAGAACCTTAACACATACATACAGTCAGTTGCCAGTTTATTAGGTACACCTAGTTAAAACTCTAATGCAGTCTAATATAACCGTATTGCAATAATAATTTTGGAGAACGTAGTTTGTGGTGCTGTTGAATTAAACTGTGTGGTGTTACTGACAGTTAACACCACAGTTATATCAGTGAGGGTAGGCGAAATAAGATAAGCACTGTTCAACATTATAACCTTCATAAAGGCTGTTTTTATATTACACTGATAGGTACACCTAATAACCTGACTGAGTGTATAAATGCTCCCATTTGTTTTACATAGAAAGGGTTAGTACAATAGTATAAAATCCTTTATATGCATGTGTCACCTGATTGGACTTTGTTTTGTGTCAGGAGGGCCCACCATCTCTGCTATGAAGACTCCGTGTTTGGACTTGGATATCTTC
>NW_023339696.1:10065316-10070255 GCF_004916995.1 Morone saxatilis | reverse complement strand
CAGCAGCAGCAGCAGCAGCATCCTTTGCCTCACGGTTACTGGTTTTTCTGTTACGAGTTGTTGGGGTGTCCTCGGAGGCTCGCCGGACTACAGCCTCTCTTCTGGACCTCCTCACTGCAGGGATGGAGGGGGTTGAGGTCATGGGAGGCTCCTCTCTTTTATCATCAACCTCAAGTGATTCTTCCACAGGAGCAGCAGCTGGCGGGGTGGGAACGGACTCTTTTTCTTCTTCAGCTTTCTTCCTGCCTTTTCTTCCTGGTTTCTTTTTAGCTACTTTGTTTTCCTCGGAGGCCGCGGGGACTTCCTCAACAGCAGGTGGAGTTACAGTGTCCTCTTCAGCAACTTTGTCTGCCTCATCCAAAACCTTCTCTTCAGTTTGCTTCTGCTTCTGACACTTACCAGGCTTGGTTTTGGACCCATCCAGACTGGGCTGCTTGAAGGCAGCCATGAACTGCTTCCTCTCCGTCACAGTGCACTTGGGCATGGAATCGCTCTCGAGCACAGCCAGCTCTAGATCTTCCTCTTGAAGAACCACGTTGGATTTCCGCTTGAACGTCAGAGAGGCGGAAGGAAGTTGGTGTCCAGCCTCTATGTGAGGAGGCGATGCTACCTCTGCAGGGCTCATCGCACCTTTTCTCCTGTTGAAGATAGAAGCCACCTTTCCCACCGCCTTGGCTTCCTGTTTGGGTGAGACATGCACTTCAGCCTGGATGGTGACGGTTCGGGGGGAGATTTGAAGAGGTGGCTCCCCAGAACCTACGTTTTCTTCAGCTTTAGGGATGTCCAGCTGATCGGTGTCCATTTCTTCGGCTGCCTCCGTTGTGATTTCGCTTTCATCTTCTTTGCCCTGTCTATCTTCTACGTCCTGGTCACCCCTGTCCTGGCTCTGACTCCGCACAAATTCCTCAAAGGAGACTGTGACTGTGCTGCTGTTTAACTGAGAGGCCTCGTCCACATTGACCTCCATACTAACGTCACACAAGCAGCTCTCCATTTTTTTCTCCTCCGGTTCCGAGTGCTTTGCCTCCTGCGGCCGCTTCTTTCTGGCATTTCGTGCAACAGTTTTGACCTGTTTTGCTTTATTCTTTGTCGGTACAATTGGAGATAATTCAATACAGTACAGTTCTGGTTTGAGTTTGATATCGTTCCTACATTTGGAAACATCTTCGTGAGGGTCATCTTTCTCAGTGATATTCCTCTCCGATTCTCCCGCAGTGACACAAGCCTCAGCAGTAAACTGGGCCAACAGGGCTGCTGTATCACTGCCAAGAACACAGCTGCCGACGGCGTCTGCTGCTGAGTCTCTGCTATCATGCGGTTCCTCTACGATCAGGCTGCTCTCCTCGGCTGTGGAGCTAACAGCGTCAGCCTCCACAAGTTTCCTCGCGGCTTTGCTGGCCTTTCTACCCCGTTTTTGAGATGGCTGTTTCACTGCTGCCTCTGGGCTGGTGTGTTTTTCTGCGAGCTGAGACGTCTGACAGTTCTCTTTCGACTGCTCCGGTGAGCTGGTCTTTTCTTTAGAGGACGGAGGTTTCCGGCTAAAGTAGTCCATGATGTTGTTGGAGCGAGGAGGAGAAAAGGGTTTCTCCGCAGGCTTGGACACGGGTGAGAAATAGTTTGTGATTGTCTTAACAACGGGACTGCCGCCATCTTTGCGAGATTTCTTGCATGGCTGTAAAAGGAGAGACGAAAGTTAATCGAACAAGAAGGAATAAAGACGAATACTGCCTGCTATGTGGAGCACTAATCAGTGTCATAGAAACCTGGGTGTCAAAGTCCTCAATGACAGCTGCCATAGCAACAACACCAGCCATAGTTTGACGAGACCTGAAGCAAAAGATAAAATTGTTATGCACATAGACCATCGGATAATTTCCAGCTTCATCACATTCATTCACCATCTTTTCATTACTATTGTAAAGGTAAAAGCTCCATAACAATTGTCTTCAATGATGACAGGACTACTAGCACAATGCTGATTCAGAACCAGCTAATAATCACTTTAATGTAACTTTTTTCAATGACATTTTATGTTTCAACACTAAAGTTGAAACCACAACAATACAGCAGAAACCCCTCAATAATATTGTTCTCAAAATCAGCCGCTACCATTATGTGTTGACACTGTAAACATGAAAAAGTCCTGTACAACAACAGAGTCAAACAGCATTAGAGCCACACTAGTTCTGGTGAAACAAAGTCAGTATAAAAAGTTAATATACAACATATAAATATGACTCCCTCTTGGGTCAGGGGACATGGGAAGGCATAGTATTCCTGACATGGCGCCCAGTGGCTCTCCCAGTCTGTGTTCAAGCAGGAAAACAAAGATCCAGGAAAACCAACTCACCGATTAAAGCTGAACCGGTTCACTTGCCGCGACCTCGGACACTTCTTGCCTCTTCTTATTCACTTCCCCGCATGTGTGAATGAACAACAGAGGCAAAGCTCATTGTGCGAGGCGGGCAGCTGTTCGTTGCCACCACACATACAAAACGTAACTGTAAAAACAAATAAATAAAACAACAAGCTAACAAGACTCCGCTAGATGCTACTCTCCGAGCAGCTCGGCTCCTCGCAGCGTCCCGAAACAGCTGCAAACATTTCCCGCGTCGGCCGCGACTGTGTGAACAACAACGCGAAGACACAAAAACAGTTATAACGCGGATGTTTTCCAAACTGTTCCGAGCAGGGGTTCAAAATACATGTTTCCTGGCTGTCTGTTGCGCTTTCAAAAACGCGCCAGACTGGTCAAGACTGAAGAGCGCCAAATATACGTGACCTTTGACATGACCGGATTCAACCAATCACAGGAGAGAGAGGGTGCCTCCGTCATCGCCGGACGTGGAGTGCCCATAACAAAGATGGCGTCGAAGAGTCGCCGTTTCCCGGGCAGGAAGAAGTGACAGCTCCCTCTACCGGCTGCACCAGTGTAACCAGGGCAACCAGGGCAACCAGTTCAACACGGTGGGTCGACTGGTTGCACTGACACTAATGTGAAATGCACTAATGTCGTTATATATTTAACTAACACATGGACTTTACAAGAATATTTGTTATTATAAATGTAAATTACGGGTCGGATTGGGTTTTGTAGGATTTGATAGTTGATGCTGCATTTATTTATTATTTATATTTCTTTATTACTTTTATTTCATTTGAGTAATAATAATAATAATAATAATAATAATAAAAGATAAAATATTATTATTATTATTATTATTAGTAGTAGTAGTAGTAGTAGTAATAGTATTATAGTTACTGTTTTTTTGTTTCTTTCATTTTTGGCTTATTAGTAATATCATATTACTAATATCATTAGTAATTAGTATTAGTAATATCATATTACTAATAAGCATATTTTAGTTGGTGTATTATTAATATTAATATTATTATTAGTAGTAGTAGTAGTAGTAATAGTATTGTAGTTTATAGGCTTATTAGTAATATGCATATTTAAATTGGTGTATTATTATTATTACTATTATTATTGTTAAGTTCTGTATAATGAAACTGCATTGTAAACTGGGTATCTGTCAATAAAACAAATATTTACCAAAGAAAATAAATAAATTACAATGAAAGTAACAAAACTATCTTTAATTGTTTTTCAGTGTCTGTGATTGTTTTTATTGTTGGTGCAACTAAGAATTATTTAACTGTCGATTAATCTGACCACCATTTTCTCGATTAATCAAATAACCATTGGATCTATTAAAAGTGCCTACCACTATTTTCCAGAGCTCAAATGTCTTATTTTGTCCAACAGTCCAAAACCTAAAGCCTGAACAGAGAAAATCAGTGAATCCTCACATTTGAGAACAAAAATGAAATGATAGTTCTTTCACACAGATAGATATAATTCTAATTTATAATATGTAATATATACTGTATAATTCTACTGTCTATACATGAACACACAGTAACTCTGGGTTGTGTCTGTGAAAATGTGTTAGCTCATTGTTTGTGCAGTTTGACACTATGGCGTTTCACCTGAGAAGTGTGTAAGTGTCAGTGCCAACAAGTATTTGTATTACTCAAAAGAGGACTCAGTTGAGGAGCCCAGTCAACCTTTAGTGGGACAGTAGATTTGTTTGGGGTTTTTTTTTTCTCAAAGCATCACCTTAAAAATCATCACGTTTTAGAAAACCCTGTATACACAATACTGCAACAACATATCCGGTATGTTTCTCAATAACAGAGTGACGTAACATGGTCACATCTTCTGTAAAAGTTGTCCTTCCTGTTTTTACAACTTTTGTTCCAGACCTAGTTCCATATTCCCAAACTGCGTATCAGATATTGCTACAGACTGCTGTTGATTTGGCCATTTAATACTTATCTTTCTTCACATCTTATCACTAATATGGTTACCAACTGGAGGCAGAAGTGTCAGTAGTGTATACATATAGAAACAATGGATAATCTACATTCCACCTCAGGTAAGTTGACTCCTCATACACTTTAGCCTTTATGCCCTCCTGCATCTTGTGTAATTGCTTAGGCAGGACACCACAGTGACTAGAATACAGTATTTATTATATTTATTTGTTAAAGTAATGCAATTACACCTATAATTGAAGCTAATTGGTTGCCTCTATACCTATAGGCTTTTTGAGTTTATGTTGAACAACTCAATAAATAATAATAATAGTATTTCATTAGATCTGAATTGAAATTTACAGGATAAAATGTTCTACTTTTCTATTTCTCCTTCATCGAACTATTTATTTTGCTGTATGTCTGTAGAAGATCAAGTCACTGGTTTGTGAGACTTCCAGCCGACATTTAGTAGTTAATCAAAACAGCTTTTCCTGGCTAAAGATGTCCTTTGTATACTGTTGCAGTGACATTGTTTTTTGTCATACACTCACATTATTAGGCACACCTTACTAAAACTATACAGGGATACACACTTGTAAGTAAGTAAGTAAGTAAG
>NW_023339696.1:10035614-10065216 GCF_004916995.1 Morone saxatilis | reverse complement strand
GGAAGCCAAGTGATTACATTACTGAGCCACTCCTGCCATTCAGATATGAAGATCAATTAATCAGTGGATTCTGCAGAAAGGACACTTTTGTTGTTTTATATATTTATATTTATGTAAAGAATATTGTATCTCTCTTACAGGACAAAGTCATCACTCTCCAGGGCTGAGGATTGTGTTAATAGGTGCGAGAGAAATAAATGGCAATTCCAGTAATAAGAGTGCAACTGGCAACATCATACTGGGTG
This sequence comes from Morone saxatilis, assembly GCF_004916995.1. NCBI lineage: Eukaryota > Metazoa > Chordata > Actinopteri > Moronidae > Morone > Morone saxatilis. The sequence goes on along the minus strand of NW_023339696.1, from coordinate 10,064,971 downwards.
AAAGTGTTTTTGACACCAACAGAAGAACTGCCCAGAGTGTTGTGAAGCAGAAGGAGGTCCATGGCAGACAAGTCGCTGTGGTTGATACTCCAGGCTGGTGGTGGCACTACCCACTGGGAAACACCCCAGAGCTGGATCAGATGGAGATCAGGAACAGTGTCCATCTGTGTCCCCCAGGGCCTCAAGCCTTTCTACTAGTCATTCCTATTGGTTTTGCGTTTCCTCAGATCTACAAAGTATCATTAAAGGAGCACTTGAAACTCTTCCATGACGCAGTGTTTCCTCACACCATTGTGCTGTTTGCGGTAGATGGTCCATATAGTCGTGAACAATTGGAAGATGAAATCAGTTTGTGGTCAGACTTGCAGTGGGTTCTTAAACAATGTGGAAACCGCAGACATGTTCTCAATGTCAGAAACCGTCAGGATAGCACTCAAGTCATAACGCTTTTCAACAAAATAGATGAAATGGTTGCAAAAAATGCTGGAAGTCACTATTCTGTTGATAGTGCTGATGGGAATGCTCTGAGAGAGAAGATGGAAGCACTGGTTGAAAGGGCATCAAAGAGGGTTGCTGAAGTGCAGACAAAGAGAAAGAAACTCAAAGCACTGATTGAAGGTGAGTCACACATTACTTTATAAACACTTTAATCACAATGCTCAGCCCTTGGTCATTTGTACAGCAGCTTTTGTTTGAATGAATGCTCAGTTTTTATAATTGTGTCATGCATACAACTAAGCATATTTGCTTTAAGATACCATTAATTTATATTTTTGCCTGGATTTTTATTCTTTTTAAAATATGAACACATAACATAAACCACAGTCTTGGTGTTGATGTTTTTTTTAATAATTGTGAACAGTAAACATAATATCGCACTAAACAATTTACACTTGGTGCTCTCGGGACAAATTATGAAATAGTGGAAACCTAAAACCCGACATTTCTGTGCTGAAATGTATTGTTTCTTGTTATCAACCAATAGCTTGATATCCGCCTCTGTAAATGTTAATTAGCTCTAGAACCAACATAGACTGCTTTCTTATCTTCAGACCTTCATTTTCTACAACAAAAAACACTTATTATACTTTTACTGCTGGAGAAATTAGAACAAATACCAACAAAATAATCCACCTTAGTTATTCCTGTAGAGATACAGCAGCATATTAACCTCCTCATAAATTGGTAAGGGAAGTTCTTTGTGAGAACTATGTGATTTACCGCACATAAACACCTTATTTATTCTATGCTCTGACATTTTGATTAGACGGTCACCTCTCATTTTCAGTTGATTTGTTTGGGGAGATACTTTAAAATACCATCATGATACACTAAACTATATTTTTGGTTCCTTTTTCTGTGTAGGTGGCAAAACACCCCCAACACATTTAAGAATAGTGATGGTTGGGGCACAATGGTCGGCCAAGAGCTCGGCAGGCAACACCATCCTGAAAAAAAAAGCGTTTCCTGTTCATCACAGAAGAACAACAGAGTACTGTGAAATAAGCCACAGCGTGGTGGCAGACAGGCAGCTCACAGTGGTAGATTCCCCTGGCTGGTTCTACAATCAAACCCTCCAGGACACCTGTGCGATGGATAAACTTGAAATAGAGAACAGCATGCATCAGTGCCCTCCGGGACCCCACGCAGTGCTCCTGGTGGTCGGCCTGGCATCCGCATTCAACGCATCGTACCAGAGAGCAGTCCAGGAGCACATGAGTTTGTTCAAGGATGAAGTCTGGAAGCACACGATCGTTCTGTTCACCAGAGGTGACTGGCTGGGAGTGAAGACTGTGGAAGAGCGCATAGAGAGTGAGGAAGGTCTGCAGTGGCTCATGGACAAGTGTGGGAACATGTATCATGTCCTGGACAACACAAACCACGGCGATGAGACGCAGGTAACGGAGCTCCTTGAGAAGATTGAAGAGATGTGGGCAGGAAACAAAGATCCTTATTATGAAGTTGACCTGGGCCGTGCACAGCAGTTGGAAGCAAGGAAAGAGGTCACATGCAAGATGGCTAAAAGGATCAGACAGACGACTCAAAGACAAGAAAGAATATTAAGAGAGTTGTTCAGAGGTAATCAAATAATACATTCTCATATTGTTTATGATACATTTGGTAATTTACCTTTTATATGATGAAAAACTTCTTTCCAGGGGAGAGGCATAAAAGCAATGACATGAGGGTCGTACTTCTGGGGAGAAAAGGGTCGGGGAAGAGTATGCTTGGAAACAGGATCCTCTTTAAAGAGCTATTTGAAAAAGCTTGGATGAAGAAGGTAACACAATATGCTGCCTAAACTGAAATATTCAACCTAGTGTGATTGCTATAACTGTTTGGATTTTGTTTGTTTACGTCTGTGTAGGAATTCCAAGGTCAGAGATTAACCTCGACCTGTGTAAAACATCAAAGTAATGTTGCTGGAGTAAATATCTCAGCCGTTGAGGCACCAGGCTGGTTGACCGAGACGATGACACCCGACTGGCTCAGACGTGAAGTTCTCCGCAGTGTGTCCATGTGTGCTCCGGGGCCCCATGTTTTTCTCTTGGTTGTTCCCATTTCTAAAGCCTTTACAGATAAAGACCTCAAAGCAGTGGTTGACCTCTTGAGGCCATTTGGTGAGAGCGTCTGGAGACACTGCATGGTGCTGTTCACCTGGAAAGACTGGCTCAATAACAGCTCCATCGAGGAGTACATCGCCACGGAAGGCCAAGACCTGAAATGGCTCGTGGAAAAATGTGGAAACAGATACCACGTTCTCACGTGCAATCGTTTTTATGACAGTTATCCCGTCATAGAGATGTTCCAGAAAGTTGTTGACATGATAACACGAAACAATGGCCTCTGCTTCACCACTGAAGAAAACAAGCAGAAAGTGGTGCAGCGAGTGCTGACAGAGGAGCAGTGGAACAGTAGGCAGCAGGAGCTAATAGACCGGATGTTGAAAGCTGTAGCACAAGAACCCGAGGAACCAACCGTGCCACCTGTGAAGATGGCCGCTAGCTTAGATGGAGCCTTCATTCCAAGCAGTGAGTTTAATATAACCCCATTAAGTGAGAGTAACTTAATTAATACAGTTACCAGTGGTCATTGCTGTTATGACTTACACAATTCAACTTCTGTTTTCAGTGGGCGGAGATGTTCCCTCAGAAGTTGGAACATTTTGTTATCAAAGAGCACGCGCCAAGGTGTCCGAATGGCTGTGCCTTAAATTTGGAAACTCTGATGTAACCTCCGGGCTTGGCAGCACGAGCACCTCGGCCAGTCATGTGGAGAAGTGGGACGGAAGCCCTCTGACAGATGACAGTCATCAAACAACAAGTTGGTTTTTACGTGAGAAAAGAACAGTGAAGTTAGATACTGTTCTCTGTGCCAAGGCCTCCACAGAGACCCAACGCAGGAACTCTTTATAAGCAAAACAGATGTTACACACAAGCAGGTTGGAAACAAAGTACATACAATGATAAAATATACTCCAGGAAATCTCTGCTTTCCAATCCAAACACAGCTGAATGCTAATATGGATCTACAGTATATCCAATGATACTGGGTTCTGATGGCTGAACAGCCCATTTACTGATATTAACCAGCATAAAGACGTTTTATGTTTATATTAGAAACTGGTGTAAGCCTAGATCTACATTTAATCACTGAATGTTTAGTCTATTTACTGTAGCATGTCATAAAACGGAGTGGAAACAGTAGTAGCAGTGCTGGGTCACTTCTCACTGAGAAGTGTTTGTTTATGTTTTTACATCACTGGCCTGAAAAGCATACTGAAAATACTGTGAAACAGTGTCAAACAAGATATGAAAATACATAGTCATGCTGTTATATTAACCTCATTATCCTTTCCTGTAATATCTGTATAGAATCATTTAAACGTAGAGGATGTGAAAAATAATAGTGGCTATGCTGTTGCTGCAGGCTTATACTATGACATAACATGTCATCTTCAATAAATATCGAATACGTATCAAGAGATACCTTATGTTCTGTGTTATTCCACCAGTTATGGAGTTACGAAGATGATCTCTCAGAACAAAGTTGGAGAGAGTCACTTACTGTAGGCCACTGTAGAGCGCCAAGATGGAGATACCTGTAATTCTGCAATGAATTTTTAGCCACAAAACAGTGCTGTATATAACTTTGATGAATCTAATCTGTGGTGAATGGAGAAAACGCAGTGTCATTTGTTGGTTTTCATAAATATAATAAAGGTTTTACAAATTAAATTAATAGTGGTATAGTGTTTTTGTTTTGTTTAGTTTTTTTCATTGTTTTATTATTTTTTAAAACATAAATAAAATCATTCAAACACGTCTACCCATGCTGTGCATACTGTACATACTGTCATATCCACATACCTTATGCAGTTATATAAAGAAACATGCAGGTAAATATTTATTTCAGCATCCTTTGCACTCTGCACTATTGTTTACTATCTACCAATGTTATTGTTTTTGTTTGTATATATTATATATATGTGTGTATGACTGTACATAGTAGTTTATGTCTTATTTGTGCTTATTCTGTGTATCTAGTATATCAAAACTGTAACTTGTCTCTGTTACCGTAAAAACAACTATGATTACATATAGCTTGTAAAAAGAACGCGAATGAACCTCCCCGGCTCCCGTAGTGTCTCCGGCGCTTTTCCTTCCACCGTCAGTTTCTTGACTTTCCTTCCCACTCCTACGTAGCTCTGGTCCCGGATCGCTGCCCCCCCTCCCCCCCCCCCGTCTTCTGGCTCACACCATGCTCACATGTCGGAGTACAACGCGGTGCCGCCGCCCGGGCCCGGGGCCTCTCTCGGCGGACAGGCGGCTCTCGGGAACGGAGCAGGAGGCATCAAAAAAGATGCGTTCGCGGACGCGGTGCAGCGGGCCCGGCAGGTGAGGGGATGTGTGTTCGGAGGGAGGGGGGTAGCTGAAAGTGAGCCTGAGTGCTAACAGTGTTACTGGTGACACCGTCTGACAGCTAACGCCGTTATTTCCGAGGTGACGGTTGTTAACGGTTGTTACCGGTTCTTAACGGTTCTTAACGGTTCTGTTGAGCTAGTTACGTCATGTCAGTTGCTAGCTAACGTTAAAACACGATATCTGTTTTCCGCTCCACAAACACACAGTGTGAACGGGGCGTTATAACGGCGGAGCAAAGACATAAAAACTAACTTATAAAGCGAGATTATCAGTGTGTGTTAATAACTTAAAGACTGTGTAACTGCTGCTGTGAGCACCAGTGGGGTGAAAGCCTCGGAAGGACCATTTGTTGTGGGTATAATGGTGTAACTGGAGCCACAGACAGCCATCAATCATCCTTTCATTAATCCAAATAAGTGTTTTATTGCTTTGATGAGGATTGTTATGGTTCTAAACAAAGTACAGTGTTTCCTAAACAAGTCTTGCATCCAGTCTTCAAATTACGTTAAACATTTACACATTAAAGTATCCTAAATATTTCAAATATTAATATATAAATCAGCGTCATATTATTTAACAGATGTAACCTTCTTACAGGCCATAACGCACAGACAGCGTTACATCAGTCACCTCACAAAAACATCATGAGATTGACGAGATACGCTGAATAAAATAGAATAATAGAGAATATAGACTGAAGATTGGACCATAATGTTAACTTGATGTATTGAATAGTTAATTTACAGTGTTATACTGTAATGTGCTGTACGAAGGAGCAAGTCAAGTAGATTTTTGCTGAAGACTTCACAGTCCTTACGAGACGCTCGGCCCAGTGTGTAGCGTGTCGATGGGTTGTTGACGTGTGGGCTCGTTTGAAGGGCAGAGTTGTACACAAGTTGTTTTTCATAACTCAAATGTCATGGTGAACTTTGAGCTTGTCTTTCAGATTGCAGCCAAGATTGGGGGTGACGCTGGACCTCCCCTGAACAACAACACAGCGTCAGATGGGTTTCCATTCACTGCACAGAAACGACAACTGGAGGATGCAGGTATGGTGACCGCGGCTCCTCGATCTACTCTGGCTCGGGTTGTACATCGCCTGTTTTGCACGCTTGATGATGGCTTTAGGTGCAGAAGCTACTAAGTTCTTCACAGACACTCCCAACACACCCAGTTACAGCAGATGTGTGTCATTTCCTCACCTGACAGATGAACCTGAGAGCAAGAAGCTGGCTGCACAGAGTGACTTGGATTCAGCCAAAGCACTGTGTGAGTTCCTACCACGATTTGATGCTTTGTGACGTTAATCCCTCACAGCTAACAGTATTTAATACAGTTTCCAGTTGTACAATATTCCTGTTTCAGCAAGTTGTCCAACACTTCCCCCCCCTCCTCTTTCTGTGTCTCATAGTCCATCAGTAATCCTAAACCTCTCCCTTGCTCTCTTTTATCACTCTCTCTTTCTTTCTGTGGATGTCCCACCTCAGCTATTGGTGCACAGCTAGCTGCTCTTGCACAACAAAGGTGAGATCTCATATCTTCTAGTTGATTGTGTATTATGTAGAAGTGTGGGCTCTTTGTATTTGTATGAGATTATAGCAGAGATTATAGCATTCCAGTTAGAGTCTACTATTGTGTGCTCTTTTTCCCTGTTTGTCGCCCGCGCTTGCTGATGTTGTCAGGCCCGCCTCCACCACAGAGGAGTACAGTGTACCAGACAGCATGGTGGGACTCAGTGAGTGCAGCCCAACTTGGATTTAGCACATGTTGATGCCAAACTCTCTGCCATATGAGACACAAGTAGATGCCACGAGTGTGACCTGCCAACAACACACAGTTTTGCTCTCTGTCTTTGTCCCCAGTTATTGGCCGTGGAGGTGAACAGATCAACAAGATTCAACAGGAGTCAGGTTGCAAGGTTCAGATAGCTCCAGGTACTGTTACAGTTATCCACAGTGTGCAAATTTCTTCCTCTTGTGGTTTTGAACTTAGTTACATTTGTACTCTGTGTGTGTGTGTGTCCAGACAGCGGAGGCCTTCCAGAGAGGAGCGTCTCTCTCACAGGGTCCCTTGACTCTATACAGTAAGTTTCAGACTTTATTCAAATCAGCTCATTGTCTTTTTAGATGGAAGCATCGGAAATGGTCACTAATGAAGTAGATTGCTTTACGTACTTGTGTCCACACATCACACAATTTGGCAGAGGCAAGGGCTGAAGGTTTTATTATAACCTACTGCTTAAGTCCATAAATATTACGTTATGTAATATTCGGTCCGTGTTACTTGCCCCTATATCAGCTTGATGACATGTTTTTGTACAATGAATGTAGAGTAACTGGTCAGCTCTTCCCCGGCTAGGAAAGCCAAGATGCTGTTGGATGAGATAGTGTCACGAGGGAGGGGCACCCCCCCTTCTTCTTATCACGAGTCCACCAACGGGCAGAACGGCACGGTGCATGAGATGATGATCCCAGCTGGCAAGGCAGGCCTTGTTATTGGCAAGGGAGGAGAGACCATCAAACAGCTACAGGTACATTGCATGGCTATTGCAGTCGCATCCTCTTGATGGGTGTGTATTCAGAGAAAGGTGAGATGGTTGAACTCAAATCGAACTGTACAAAAAAAAGGTTAAATATCAATTATAAACTTTCGTGAGCCAGACAAATAGAGATTTCTAAACTCCAGTAACGCCAGCACATACCGTAATGTTACTGTGTGGTGTTCCAGGAGCGTGCAGGGGTGAAGATGATCCTGATCCAGGATGCCTCTCAGGGACCCAACGTCGACAAGCCCCTGCGCATTATCGGAGATCCCTACAAAGTGCAGGTACATGTATAAAAACATCTCAAGTTCAAGATAAATACGTGATGCTGAGCTGCCACGTACAGTAACCACCCTGTGTTTTTCCTTTTCAGCAAGCCCAGGAGATGGTGCAGGAGATTCTGAGGGAGAGAGACCATGGCGGCTTTAGTGAAAGAAATGACTTTGGCTCCCGCATGGGGGGAGGCATGGATGTGAGTTTGTGTACGGGAGTAAGATTAGAAGAGGGATCATCTAACCGAATCTCAAGTTTACAAAAAACGTCTGCTTTCCACTCAGATCCCAGTACCACGACACTCAGTCGGAGTGGTCATTGGTCGCAATGGAGAGATGATCAAGAAAATCCAGAATGATGCCGGAGTTAGGATACAGTTCAAACAAGGTAGGAGCCGTGATCATTTTTTAATATTGCGCATGTGTTGATGTAATACTTTGCATGAATTGTTCATTCAGGTCTTGATTCTCAAGTGACCCTTCCACATGCGAATAAATGTCAAAAATATTGCTCAGTGCAGATTGAAATGTTTGTTGCAGATGACGGGACTGGTCCAGATAAGATTGCCCACATCAGCGGTCCTCCTGACCGCTGCGAGCACGCTGCCCAGATCATCAATGACTTGCTGCAGAGCATCAGGGTCAGGGAGGAAGGACAGGGGGTACGGATCTGACACACGCATGAACTGTCACAGTCTAAAACATGTTTCTGTTCACTCGTAAACTATTAGACGCAGTAAAAGATCATATTAATCATATTGGCAGCAGGCTCGAGGCAGATGTTTGAATCAGCCGATCTAATCTCGTAAAAAGCTAAATCTTAAAATCATCAACTTTTCATTCAATACAAACATTTACACACATATAAAGTGTAATGCTGTGGTACTGAGGCTCTGTCTCTCCTCCGTCGAAAGGGTCCTCCAGGTCCTCCGGGCATGCCTGCAGGCAACAGGGGCAGAGGTGGGGGACAAGGTGGTTGGGGGCCCCCTGGAGGGGAAATGACCTTCTCTATTCCTGCCCACAAGTGCGGGCTTGTGATTGGCCGGGGAGGAGAGAACGTCAAGTCCATCAACCAGCAGACGGGGGCCTTCGTGGAAATCTCTCGACAGCCGCCCCCCAACGGAGACCCTAACTTCAAGCTGTTTATCATTCGGGGCTCGCCGCAGCAGATCGACCACGCCAAGCAGCTCATTGAAGAGAAGATTGAGGTACTTACCGTTGTTGTTTTTAGTGTAGGAAAACCAAAATGTGGAAGCTGAGAAGAGTTCTCACCCAAACACAAATGATCACGTCTTGATTTTCTTAAGGTTACGTTTAATTTATTGTGTCCTGGCTGAGATTCGCTAATAGATACCACTACATTGTGCAGCTGTACTAGAGCCAGGTAACCAGCTTCTAGAAATCCAGATCTGGAGCTGCAATAATCGAGCCAACAAAGAACTAATTGGTCTCTGTACTTTCATATAATGTGTGATTATGTCTCCTGCTCCAGGGTCCTCTGTGTCCTGTGGGCCCGGGGCCAGGTGGACCAGGTCCTGCTGGTCCGATGGGCCCCTACAACCCAAACCCATACAATCCCGGACCGCCTGGGGCGCCTGGACCACCACAGTGAGTAGCTACAACCAATGGCTCCTCATGCCAGGGGGGGGGGATCCTGAGAGGTTTTAAATAATGAACCATTTCTTTCCTCCTCAGTGGTGGTCCTCCAGGTCCTCACCAGTACACTCCTCAGGGCTGGAGCAACACCTACCAGCAGTGGCAGCCCCAGGCCCCCCACGACCCCAGTGAGTCACATTTGACTTCACTGCCTCTCCTGGTTTTCAAAGCATCCGTGTTTATTTTTGCTCATTTTAGCATGCTGGCTGTCTTTACACGTCAACCCTACTGTGACCCCAGGCTTACTGTATACCCTCCCAGTCTGTTCAGATGAGTAATGACATTTTTTTTTTCTCAAACTGGGAAGGTCAACAGGAGTACTGATGGAAATGTTGTGATGAGATGCACCTGTCTTTACCTTAAGCTGCTCTGGCTAACCCTGTCTCTGTTTCCCCCCTGGTCTCCAAGCCCGGTCTCCAGGCCAGTAGCAGGGGCTCACCCTCACCCTATGAGGACCTCACCCCCTCCACCCTGCATCTTTTCTAGGCAAGGCAGCAGCCAATGACCCCAACGCAGCCTGGGCGGCCTACTACGCTCAGTACTACCAGCAGCCGTCGGGGGCTGTGCCAGCCCAGTACCCGGCTAACCCAGCTGGAGGTGCCCAAACTTCAGGGGACCAGACGCAGCCCGCACAGACGCCTGGGGGCCAACCAGACTACACCAAGGCCTGGGAGGAGTACTACAAGAAGATGGGTAAGACTGTCAAAGAACTCCATCTATAGTGTTACTTTACTTGTCCCTACATTATAAACAACATATAAATAATAATAAAAAAATGCAGATAATTTAATAATAATTATATATAATTATTTGTATATAACTTGTCAACATTCTTAAATATGGAAGCCGAGATTTTTTATTTTTTTTTATGCACTGTTATCTCGTGATAACGACTTATTAATTTGTTATCTCGAGATAACAAAGTTTGGTAATTAATTAATAATTGTTCGTCTTGATTTCAACCTACAAGAGTGCCACAGACCGGCTTCTCAGTCAAGTAAACAAACCAACGTAAAAGTGTAATTTACCCACCGTTAGCCTACAGCTACAAGCCAGCGGCGTACGGAGCCGTTCGTGGCAGCGATTATTTGATGAATACAACACATTATTAATTAATTAGTTATCACGAGAAAACAAACTTTGTTATGTCGAGATAATGAATTAATAAGCTGTATCACAAGATAACAGTGCATAAAAAAATAAAATAAATCCATGGCCGTTCTCGGCTTCCGTAGTTAAAGGTTCAATTATGATAGAATTATTAGGCTTTTACATGATTTATGATCTATTAATTAGATAACTGGTTCAGAATTTATTGTATTGTGGTCTGTATCTTTGCATATATATATAGTATTATCAAGAAAGGGTTGGTCTCTTGTTTTGTGCAGAAAAGAGAGAATATAAATTAATTAATTAATGACGGGCAGTACAACCCACTACCTACTCAAAACCTGATTAATATGTAGCGTGGAGCTGGGACACACCAAATGTTTGGTTCCCAAGGTCGCTGGTCTTTAAGTCATCATGAATGAAGTGGTGAGCTGGGTCATGTCTCTTCTGTCTGTCACCTCCAGCCCAGGCAGGAGGCTCCGTCCCTGGGACAGCAGCTGCAGCCCCAGGAGCAGCAGGAGGAGCAGCATCCACAACGGGGGGCCAGCCGGACTACAGCGCAGCCTGGGCCGAGTACTACAGGCAGCAGGCTGCGTACTATGGACAGACGGGACAGGCCCCTGGCCAGCCAGCCGCTCCCCAACAAGGACAGGTTGGTACAGACGACACAGGGAGGTATCTACCTGAAAGTAATACATTTCATAATTTAAGTCGATCCTTCAGCGGTTTTCACACAAAGGACGTGCTACCTCTCAACCGTTTGTGTTTTAGACGCAGTGAGAGTTGACGGCAGAAGGTCTACGATGCCGGAGAGAATCGGGTAGACGGGATGAAGAAAACGACCCCGAATTTGAGGCCAGAATTTAGCTTGTTAAGATTTTGTTGTTTTTTTTAATCTTATTTGTTGTGAGAGGAAACAAAAAAAAAAACGCTTCCTCACCTCCAAACACACCACCTGGACACTTTTTAATAAAAATGTGAACTGAACAAACATTCTAGTGCTTTGCTGCTGAAGGGAAGGGGAAGACTGATAACCCTGCCATGACAGGTACGCAGCTTCTCAAAGCCTCTACATACATTTATATATGCCGCTATGAACATCGAAGCCTCGAAGCGCTTGGTTCATTGCGGAGAAGACTGAGTTGCCAATAAATCTATCTCATCTTCCTTTTTCTTAACTCCTTCGTAAGACTTCTAAGTTCCATTTTTAAGGCACTTCGCTTCATACTCCTGTGTTCTAGTGACTGAATTGCACAGAGCTATTAAGACTATAATCATATTGTTATCTGCTACAGGTAATACGTCAGAGAAATCTTTTTTTAAAGCTCTTTTGATTGTTTTTTTTCAATTAAGTTGTCACATTTCCCTCTGCCGAGGATTGCATGGTGTTTCAACTTGCGTACATTTGGCTTTTCTTTTGCTTACGAATGTGTTCACTTACAGTATTTTGTACGAGTCAGTCGTTTTTACAGTGTACAAAAGGAGCTCTACAGCGTTGACTCGTGCATGTGGGATGACTAATAACTGTTGAAAGCCGCTAGAGGTGGATGATAAAACACTTGGAAGTGAGGCACCTGTGTGTAATGACGTGAAAAGTGTTCTGCAAGATAGAAAACAATTTGAGTTGTTTTGAGAGATGAAGGCGAAGATCTGGTCTTGCACCCAGATATTCACGTAAGGGTTCAAAAGTTTATGTTAAAATGGTTTAATTGGAGAGACTATGACCGGTATTAGACTTAATCCTGGAGTCCTAGAAGGTTGAAGGTTTTTTTTTTTTTTGCTCATTGGTTGCAGGGTTTATGCGCCTTACACCAGGTTATGCATCTTTGTTTTGGCCTTGATTCTAGCGGCTTCCTATTAACAGCCCTGCCATAAATACCCATCAGTGTGAGGAGTACTACACAGAGCAGTATGTCTGGTTTATGCTGTATTTGTCACACACCCATCTGCTGTTCAAGCACCTCTTTTGCCTCTCCAAATGTCCATTCACTTTTTGTTTTTGGGCACGCCGGCTTACTGTGGACCGAAGGCCCAAATTGAAAAGAAACATAAACCGGTTTGAACAATCCTAGTTATCTCGTATTAGCTCGTAATATTCAAAAGTGATGATCAGGCCTTTTTAAAGCAAACACATACTGCTAGTGGGCATTCACCTCGAGGGAACTGCATATCAATCCTCGTCACTTTGAAGTGTAGTGACTTCTCATGTAGAGGTTCTGTCCCCCTATAGTTGGTACAGCTGCAGGTTCCTCTACAATGGGAAGGTGTCACATAAGCACACCTTTAAAGTATACGTTTGAGCCATGCTGTGATTCTGTCTCATCTCAAGGTTGCATGTGATTGCTTTTTACTTTATATACCTTGGTTTTTAAGGCTGGCGACAAGAACCTGTTGATCTTTTGCCTTCCCCACAGCCATTGTTTGTGTGCAACATGATTAAATTTAGTCTTCCAATGTGTCCCACTTCAAGCTATATTGTATATGTACATATATTCAGCAATATAACGATGTTGGTTTTGACTTACAGAGATGTATCAGGTATGATTCTTGTATTCTGAATGGCAGCTGTGAGCCTGCTTTTGGCAGCAGTGTTGATATTGTTAATAGATGACCACCAGCAGCAATACTCTGAATTAAAAAAAGGTGCAAACGTCAATGACTTTCAAATGTGTGTTGAACGTTTTGTTGTCTTGTTTCTTGTAAAGTGTGTCCATAAAACGGCCCCGTCTGCAGATGTAACAAAGCAAAGCTGAGATAAATCACCACTAGATGTCACTATTAGTCTACTGTGACCATAAAACCATGTTACTGACAAGAATTATATTATTATATATGATAGGTGGATTCTGTGAGTCTTCTTTCAAACCGTCAGAAACCACGTCTGCGGTTTTTGTTCCAGTGTCATACATGGTATATTACAAAATAAGTAATAACTGATAAGTTATAAGTCACTGCGACTACAGTAAGTGTGTATGTATGTCCCAGGAAGTCGGTCTGTGTATCAGCTAAAGTTTAAGATGAGATAAGATTGTGGTTGCACGTCAGACAGTCTGTTAGCCACAAAAAATATAAATACTGAAGGACTGCCATGTGACTTGACTTCCTGTTCAAAGGGGAAACTTTTGCTAGACTTCATGGGGAAATAAACATACGAGGGAACACAAGTGCAATTTTAAAAATTCTTTAATTTATATCTTTAAAATTAAAAACATCTGAATTGCATTCTACCACCTCCAAAGGCACAGTCATACTTACAGCAGACCAAATTCATAAAACACTGCCACTGAACATCTTTTTTCTCAATTTGTTTTGTACATAAGAAACAATGCACTATAAAAATGACTAAACATTTTTCTTACTGGGTAAACAATGGCCATTCTATATGCTGTAGATCATTAAAAGACTGGAGTGATATGTACTCAGCTGTGGTAGCATTAGACTCCCTATAAAGGACGATGTGCTGGTTTGAGGCTGCTGATGCCTGTCGAAAACGTGCACTGCAGCTATTTAAAGACGTTGTATTTAAAAATCCAAAAAATGACATGTTTACAACAACCAATCTCGACGAACAGTGTTTAAGAATATGGATGTTTGAAGCAAAACAAAGCCATTGGCAGGAGGGCGGAAACGCAGCGAGATGAAAGCACAGTGGAGGGAGGTGAGTGTCTGTGGAGGACTGTGCAGGAAGAGCTATCAGATCTGTCACCTCTCACCAAATTCTCTGAACCACACCGAGTGGGTATGAGATGTTTGCACAAAATCTGACACCTGCACCCCACCACTGAAAACACCTAAGACTTCGAAGAAGATGAAAAACATTTCAGGTAACTCTGTCGGAGTTTTAAAGACAATAGTCAATATGTGCAAAGAGGCAGGGCCTTAAGCCTGTTTGTGGAAAAGTCATAAGATATGATATAGGATTGATAACTGAACGTACAATCACAAATCAATAATGCACACAAAGATTGCTTACAATGTGTGACAACACAGCACCATACACTGCACAAGAGGTTCACTTAGTGACAACAAAATTCAAAATAGTGGATAAATATACAGTAGAATATAAGTATATCACCGTTCTTACTCAGGCACAGTCCTCCTTAAAACATAGAGAGAGAGTTTAAAAACAATGGGATCTGGGATAAAAGCAAACAGGTTTGGCACACACGGAAAAATATACTGAAATAAGGCGAGATAAAACGATATGTCAAAGGAAAACGAGGCCACAGAGGAACGTACTGGGGTGGACAGGAATGGAGCACTTTGAAGGTAAAAATATGACACGTACAGTACCTCTCTCGTGGAACCAGGTGTTCAATAGAAGAGAGGATTTTTTGCAGCAACTAATGGGAGCCCCAATTCCACAGCCGTAGATTTTATCTTTACAAGTGTGTGTAGCAGCTGCGACAGGCACTCCAAGAACACAAGACTGTTTTTCTTTACAGGCGAATAAAATCAAAACAGGAAAATCTCCACACATTTCCCAAAATCAAAACCTGAATGCCTTAGAAAATATCTACAGAAGAAAACAGCCCACACTTGGCGTGACTCACAATCACACAACCAGACACACACACACACACACACACACACACACACGTATATACACGTACCATCGTGGAAAAGCATGTTCAGTCAGCCTCCAGAAGCAACAGCAGAGCGGTGTGACCCCAGTGCTCTTACGGAAAACACACACACACACACACACACACACACACACAAACAAGACAAACCCACCCAAAAAATCCCAACCGCCTGCTGTCTTTCACAAATGTCTCTTCCCATCTGAATGACACAGCTTCCCCACAGCGTTTAATGAATCGGGAGCAACTAAATTCAGCAAACATCTACTGTTGAAGGTCCACTTTGCACCCTCCTCCTGTAGTTACCTTTACACACGCACACACGTCACAGTATTTTCAAGACCACTTTGATACGGCAGTGACAGTTTTAGGAGGATCTAGGGTGAGCAGAAGCTTCTCGGCGACGGAGACAGCGAGGCTACGGGTCGCAATGCAATGAGAGACGACGACGAAAAAAACCCAAAACATGCCAGTTAATTTTCCCGTTGCATTGAGAGTCTGTTTTTTGAAGCCACATCCTGTTGCAATGCCAGTGATTGTGTGTTAAACCAGTGGCGTCAACAGGTGGTTGTGCCATCCAGGCAGCAGCAGTACTGATTGAGTGTGTGTTTTGATTGTGTATGCGTAAACAAGTGGGGACAGTTACAGTACGCAGCGAGAGCGCGCACACACATTTACAAGATCTATATACATGTGTCGAGTGTATAAATTAGTGTTCTTTGTACATCTGGGTGTGTATGCAATCAATATAATCAACCCACGTCTCGTAGTGTTACTCTGTGACTAGTTGTCAGCTGATCCGGTCGTGAAGAGGACTCTCTGGTCCGTTCTGGCCAGCTTGGCGGGCGGCTCCAGAGACTCCTCTCCCAGCACGGCTCCGTCTGAGGGTAGGGACAGCTCCTGTCCTTCGTCATCGCTCTCGTCGTCCTCCTCCTCTTCCTCTTCTGGGATAGACAAGGGTAGATGTGTTAGTTAAAAACGATGCTTGAAACCGGACTGTAATTAGTCTTAGACACCGTAGAAACACAGTGTGTTCACCTTTGTCAGGATCCAGCTGGCTTAGACCCCGGCCTAAACTGGCAAACTAATGGCAAGAGGGGAATGTGTTAGTACTCTAAGTATGGCTTGCATTATTTAGTTCATTTATTTGTGTGTGTGTGTGTGTGTGTGTGTTGGTACCTCTCCCATGACAGCAATGGGGGTCTCTCCTTTAGCCTGGGCCACTCTGTGCTCTATCAGGTAGTACATGTACTCATCGTACAGCAGGCGGATCAAGTGAAAGGAACCAAAACTGGCTGCACTTCTCAGGGTCAGGTCTCTTATCACCATGGAACTGGAGATCAGATGTGGCAGGAGTTAATTGGTGTAACACATATATTCAGTAACTATATCACTTTTTCGTCAAACCACAAAGAGGAAGTGTTTCTTAGAGCTTCCACTAAAATGATGTTCTTATTTCTTATTTCTCAACAGAGACAGAGAAACCTCACTTCTCACAGTGAATCCACTTACACGTTTCTACATAAATGAGATGTCTTCTCCATCAATAGAAAGCAAATTCAGCTGCCAGTGATCTACTGTTAGTGACTGTGAGAGCTTATAACGTGCACATTCACTGTGAAACAAAAGCTTGTAGCTAACATCACACGGCATCAAGACAACAAAGTAGAATGGAAATAAAAAAATGTCAGAAACGTTTCCCACCACACCTGTAAAAGGACCACTTGAGCAGGAAGAGTTTGGCGGCCTTCGGAAAGGCGGGGCTGTGCTGGTACGGCTTCAGGACCTGGGAGACCACGCCGTCCAGCCACGCGGCCCACTGCTCCAGGGAGTTCTGCTGCTGGAGGGTCAGCTTGAAGTCCTGCTCCAGCCGCTGGACGACGCGGTCTTCACACCGGCACACCCATGAGGCCTGTTCCTGCAAAACGTGGACAGGATGAGGGGAATATGTGAGTAACAAATACATGATGTACTAATGTTTAAATAGACTATGCTTTGCTTGAAGATATACATTCACTGTCAAATAGTCTTTAATTAATTAAATAGCAAGACACTGAGTCACTACCAGGTTCAATCATATTCTCTACACTCACTAGAGGAAGGAGAAAGTGTTTCTCAGAAGTTTGGTTTGCATTTCCTGTACAGGAAGACAGAATCACTCGAAAAACTATCTAACACATGGAACCTCATTCAAACCACAAGCTACAGAAAAAATAGTCCCATGTGCACCAAACCAATGCGAGATAAAATCACAAACACTGAATGTGAGGAGACACAAATGCTGCCAGCACACAGCGCTCAGAGGCTAAACCGACCTGTACGTTAGCAAAGTCGACGCGGTTTAGGTCGGAGAGCATCTGGTTGATCTGGGCCGTGTTCTGGAGGACAGCGCGGGCTGCCTGGGCGAGGTGGTTCAGACTGGTGTAGCGCCGCAGTGTCTGGGCAAATGCATTGGCTGATGTTACCTGAGGGAGCACGAGAAAAGACAAAAGTATATTTTACATAAAGGAACTTATTCATACAAATATCTCTACAAATAACCTGTAACCTTTTTTCTTAGCTATTTGCAGTGATTTGCTACATTTAGTTTCACAAAAGCTTCACCGCAGAGCTGGAAAGCTCCCACACAGAAAATGGTTACAGAGAAGTGTTACACCTAACAATTTCTAAGCCTGTAATCTCAACTACAGTACGGTGTTGTTATGGTATTGTAATGACTGATCCTGCAGGCCTGAAACAACTCACTCGATGGCTCAGAAAACATGTTGAATCACCAACTGCAAACTAGTACAAGGGGAGTGTACCTTTATGCGGACCATTTCCTCAGGGATGTTCATCATAGCATTGGTCAGCCAGCTCTCCAGGCTCTTGGCAAAGTTGCGGATGGCTTGAGTTAAGGCACCTGGGGGCGGCAGGAAAAATACTTCAGAGTGAGTTTTCATTGGGTGGCAGTAGACCAGTTCACCAACCACCTTGCCTAACCCCTAACTGCTTGGGGCGCTGTACTGCAGCAGACCCATCGCTCTGACATCTCCTGTGTGTGTGTGTGTGTGTGTGTAAAACATATTATAAGGGTGAAAAGATAATTCTAATAGGTGATAAATAAAGTTATTATTATTATCCTGTTAGATTGTACCAGGTTAAAGAATTATCAAACACCTGAAGAACATAGCTAATGTATAGCAATGTATATATGCATCACCAAATTCTCAATGTGATTTAAATTTACATGGAAGATAAAGACCAAGGGTGTGTGGCAGCAGTTCAGAAGTATGTAAGGAACAATGTGTTCCCTAATCGCACTGTTCAAAGAAACTGCATTCAATGTCTGACTTCAATTGAAACTGAAACAGAACAAGTCCAGTAAGTTTCCACAGCGGAGCAGTGGGCACACAGTAAGGAAAACTGTGTGCTCATTCTCTACAGAGACAGAGCATCAGTCCAAAGGTTTCAACCAGTAAAAACAAAACTCTTCTAGAACTGCTTGTACGTGTAAAATGTCAGGTTGATCTTTGTTCTCTCATATGTTCAGTGAGAGTAAAGTAAATTTTATATCAAACAGTAAAGCGTCATGTCAAACCATGTTCTCCTATGGGATCACTTCTGAGGTAAAAATATTATTTTATGATATTTTGTAATGTGCATGTGACTCTCAGCACTATACTGCCTGTGACAGTATGGTGTTTTATTACATTAGCCTTACTGGGGATGGGCCTGAGGACATCAGGGATGAGGATCTCCACCAGGCCCTGGTACAGGCTGTTGTCACAGTCGCGGCTCCAGCGCAGCACTGGGTCATACTTGCACAGCAGCACCAGGCAGGACTTAGGCAGACGTTTCTCTGACTCGTCGTGACTGCCAACACACACACACACACACACACACACACACACAGTTTTAATTACCTGCGTCCTGTATAAAATGTTTCTTACTATGTTTAGGACAAAAACTGAATTCTAAATGATAAATCTTGAGCACTCACACAGCCAACGTGGCATCACCAGCCTGACTCTGGCTGAACCTCCAGAAGGTCTTCCACAGGGTTTCCACCAGGGTAAACTGCAGGTTGACCATCACATCTAGTATGGCCTGACAGAGAGAACGTCTTATACATTAATGACTGAACACATATCTGGAGATGAACTAGAATGAGACCCATCTTCTCCCTCAGTTGTCTGACAGCATCACTTTTCCTCTGTCTGGTAAACTTTTAACAATTATTATTATCCTATAAGTTACAGTTGGTACTTTCATTCAATAAAGTCTCCCACTGACATTTAGAGAGAATAGATGGTTAACGGTTACCTCACAGTGTTCTCTGTACAGCAGCTGAAAGCTCTTTATGTGCTCCAGCTCGATGCCCTCTGGCAGAGACTTCCCCTGGAGGTCGATGTCCGGGAACTCTGGGAGAGCTCTGGATGCATCTGCAACACACGACACAAGAACACTAGATAGTCAAAGAGAAATCACAATGAACGCAGGGGGCAGTCAGTATTAACTGTAAGTAATATCGTATTATGTGTTATATGTATATTGCATTTTCACAATAAGACCAGCATACCTCTTCTTTAAGGCAAATCATTAACCATTACTTCACACTTGTAGGTATTTGTTCACTGAACTCACCTAGGAACTGCTGGTACTGCTGAACCTGCGTGCTGATGTCCACCTGCCCTGACCCCTGCTGCTGCTGCTGCTGCTGGCCTGCTCCTGCTGCTGTGCCATTCGTCATCCCCTCCACTTTATGCACAGGCTTCAACCTGCCAGGAACACGGATATAAGATAACACAGATAAAACACTCAGCTCTACACAGAGATGGTGAATAATAAAGTGAAACGAAAAGGCACTTCTGTCTGATCATATAGCAGGAGTGTGGAACTGTAAGAGCATTTAAAATAAATTATATAGTGTGAGACGGGGGTAAAATAAGAGTCAGTGCTATTAAAGGAAATATATTCAAATGGAACATTTTAAAATGGATATTCAATAGAAATGGTCACAGTGGGGTAATGATAGACAATAGACGTGTGTGTGAGTGTGCGGACGTTTATGTGTGTACCTCTGTTTCTGTGAGAAGGGCTGCTGCCTCATGGCCAGATGTTGCTGGTCTTCCATCAGACGGAGAAGAGAGGAACCTGCCTTGATCCTCAGCCCGTAGTAGTGGTATTTAGAATTACCCCTGTCAGGATCAGATATCATGTGTTTTTACATACAATTTGACGTGTGTTGGCAAATCTTTCTAGTAAAGCTACAGAGGAGAAAACAACAGGGCGTGAGAGGAGAGGGTTTATATATATTTTATTGTACAATTTAATAAAATATAATATCCAAATATACCGCATTAACCCATATTACCAAATATTTATGAAAAGTCCATCTTACTTGCTCACCCTCCCCTCCTTTGTCAAACTCACTCACCCACACACATGCTGTCTGTCTTCATCTCTACCCACACGTCTTCCTACACTGGACGAACATTTAGCAGCGCTCCAAAGAGCTTCATAAATTATAGATCTCCTGTAGAAAGCTTTGCACGGGTGTCCATTAATCAAAACCTATATACATGTAGCTCATACAGTGCGTATGAAGAGGATGTCTGTGCTGCTGACGTGCATCACTGTAGCAGGGAGAGCACAGAGAGTGAGAAAAAGTGCACTCTTCTCACTCTCCGTGATGTCAGGTTGACATTTCCTAACATTTTTTTTCTGTCAGCAGAAACACGATAGATTGAAAAATATACTTAAAAATCAGCACATTAGTAAGGGCGTCGATTTTTACAACCCTGTCGTGTCACACAGGGAAGCTGTGTATTAAAGGGGTATAAATACATTAAGTGTTGTGTATCTGCACCCATATATGTATATATGGTCTCTTATTTCCTCTTAAACTGGGTTTGAATGTGTGAACACTCGTCTTACCGCGTGCCCAGGCGTCGCGTGCGTAGCCCCATGAACACCGATCTAATGAGTTTCCCAAAAGAGGCAGCATTGACAGGTTCTAGTTTCTGCTCCTGGCAGTGCAGCAGGTAGTGGCAGTAGAGGGTGGAACGGGGAAGACTCACTCCTTCAGCTGTCTCATAGTTGTCCAGCAACCACTGTACCTGACACACAGGCACACAGCTGGAACAGTTAGCAAAGCCAGTAGATACAAACAGAAAAACACACCTCAACGTATCTGTACACACACAACACATTTCCCACGTTTTTAATATACAGTACATGCACGCACGTTTTTATACAGAATAAATTATACAAACACAAACGAATCCATTCACATTTACAGTCTGTCGATCATTTGGGAATGAAAACACAAGTACATCTGTTTGCGTGCCGTGGCATACAACTTTGGTATGCAATGAGTTAATGACCTGGAATATGGGATGTTTGCCAAACATAGGTTGGTAAACCGTTATCATGTGGGGTTCAATATGATGAATTTGGCATGAACAATATAGGGTTGGAGCATTTCAGGCAAATTGAAAATGCCCCTCGTCACATGCACTGTAATGATATGAAAATGATGAGGTCATGGTTTTCGGGGGGTTTTGAGGAGGAAATCACAGTTAAAAATATTCTATGCTACAAGTTTTATACTCAAAGTATTAACATACTCTGGTCCTAATCCCAATCTTTTTCTGTTTCCCTTCATTATTAGATATTACAGCTAAAGACAGACAGGAAAGGGGGCAGAGAGAGGGGGGGGGGGAATAACACGCAGCAAAGTGCCAACAGGTCGGATTCGAACCCGACGCCGCTGCACCAAGGACTCAGCCTTGGTACGCGGGGCGCCAGCTCTACCAGGTGAGCTATCGGGGCGCCCCAAATCTCCACATTTTTAATTGTGCTTTCCACTTATACGAAACTATGACATCATCACTGTGCGCCACCAAAGAGTTGTGTGAATGAGAAACAAAAAACGAAAAAGAAATTCCTGCGCTTGGCGCCTCTGCATACCTTCTTGTCTGCCGACGGCACGCTACTCTCCTCGCCCTCTGTAATACTCACAGTGGCTGGAGAGGCGCGGGCGGTGTGAGAGTAGTTCTGACTGTTGCCAGCTGCCCCCCCGCTGCTGCTGCCCAGCATGTAACCCCCCTGGATTACATAGCTGCCTGCTGCGCCACCATTGGTGCCTGCCCCTTCCCCTGCCCCGTTGGTGGTGCCACCAGTAGTCACCACTGTGGCCCCTCCCCCCGCCGCGCTGGTGGGTTGGGCCACAAACATGGACACGCCCCCTGTCGTGCCAGCAGTCACTGAGACGGTTAGAGGTGTGCCGGGGGTAGAGGCCTGTGAGCCTGATGTTGGCTGACTTTCATAATACTGGGCGCCGGTGGTCTGGGTGTACAGGGGTGTGTCAGTGTACGGGAAGGTGCTGGAACGACTGGATAAAACAGATTAAAAAAGATACGTGAGAAACAAATTAAACTGCTGGGGGAATTAAAAAGGAAATAGTTTTGTTTGGACATGTGTTAAGATAATAGTAGACACTGTTTTATTCTAACATCGTGCTGGTGGTATAGTTGGTGTCCGCTCCTTCCACATACTGCACTTGATTGGTGTACACATGTTGCACTGGCACGGGCGTGAGCTGCTGCTGCACCTGAGGAGTAGACACGTACACACACACACACACACACAAATCCAGTAAATCCTCACCTGCATAGTTAGACTATATCAACTGTGGACTTTGAACCTCTTTTATGTACATATTCTCTGGTCCCTTTACTCTATAGCAGCAGTCTCCCTTGTGTCCCTGACCTACTTGGAAATTGGCAGTTGTAGCCTGCAGTGGAGGCTGATCAGGGCCTGAGCTTGTGACTGCAGGGTGGGCTCCTATCTCTTTCTCCGCACACACAGAGAGCAAGCACAGTGATTGGTAATACTGAAGGAGATCCAGGGGGAGGTAGAAGGGCTTGCCACAGCACTCTTGTACGCAGTGTGCTGATGCAAAGGCCAGGCACTCTGGCTGTCCTATCTCACGATGAAGCTGGCATTCCTCTAGACTGTTATCCCTGACTAATGCTGCCACCTTGGTGCTAGGTAGGATCTGGAAACCAGCAGAGGCAGGTTCAACCAAAGATGTGATCAGTTGACTAATACTAAGCTAAAATGTGAGGGAGTTTTTGATTTCATGTGTGATGACTTGTTTTTCTTTCCACAAATGTGTGCTGGTGTTGGTTTAACCACAGAAGATAAACTGTGGGTGTTTGACTTACCTCCGGGCTGATATGAACAGGTTGCAGACTGGTGACACTGAGCTGGGTGCCAGGCTCAGTCTTTGTTATCTGAGAGGTGGTCTGCACCACAGACCTCTGCCGAGATAAATATACTATTTAGTTTTGAGAGTTAAAGAAACATTAATTTCATGTTGGCTTGTGTGTGCGTGCATATTTTACCTGTTGAGCCGTCTGTACCTGCTGAACCACCTGCGTGGGAACTCCTGTCTGCACCACAGCTGGAGGTGGGCTAGAGTCTGACACACTGTCACTTGAGTGAAGGGAGCCTTCTGAAGGATGAAGGGAATGTAAACACATTGTTGGTGACATTATTTCAGCATTCAGGCAAAGTCTCAAACTCAATCAGGAAGGTTGTAGCAAAGCAACTTTAGCCTAGTTTCACTTTAAACATGTGAAAGTGTTTTAGTTCTACAAAATTACAATCCAGGAAACTTTCAAGTATCTTAACCGACTGTCCTTAAAACGTTTTAAAAAATTTAATTTGATCAGACCTTTCAAAATAAATGAAAATGAAAGCTTTTTTAAAAAGCCTTTTACGAGGAGTAACGGCTAAAATGTAAAGCACTTCCTCTGTGTAACTGCAAAGCCCTAATCAGGTTAGGTCTGTGTTACTGCCAAAGGTATATTATGGTACGTGAAGTTCAGCCCTTACCTGTGACTGTAACAACGATGTACTGAGGAGTGCTTTGAGAATTTCCAGACTGTGTGGGGGAGCCCTGGATCTCTGCGGTCACATACTGAGTCTGAGCGGGCTGAGCCTGTGCTGTGGACTGAGCTTGACTTCCAGCTGCAGGCTTCTGATTAGTGATAGAGGTGGCTTGATCAGTGGGAGAAGTTTGGCCTGTGGGTGTGACGACAGTGGGAGTCACCACAGTGGTCTGAATCTCGGCCAGAAAGGGGGGAGGGGCAGTTGGAGGGGTGGAGCTGGCGTCAGGTTGCCCCGGCGTGACGGTAACACCGGCCCCCTGGGGTTGGGCTGCCGGCTGGATCTCACCTACGTAGCCTGAGGTGGCCATGACAGGAGCTGGGAATCACCCTGGGAAGAAGAAACAAGTGACTGGTTATGCATTTCTGGTAAATGTTAGGGATGTTTTGAACTGGTCAAGCCAGAATTCATCCTGGTTTGTTTGTGTCCAGGTTTTATTTGGTTAAAGAAGCATTTCACCCGTGGAAACATTCATCTTTATTGAAAGTGGGTTATATATGTAGTCGAAATGTAACATAAATTTTGAATTTGGTGCCTATTTGACCGAGAAAAGAGCATGTTTGTAGTCTCACTCCTCTTACGAGATATGAGACTTCCATGCTTCCAGTTGATGCAAAAATGGACGATTTTTAATCATTGGACAGCAGGAAGTGCAGACAGCTGAGAATCCGTATATTTCTCCCGGTCTCGGGGAAAAATGAGGAAACGGTGCACGAGCCATCAAAAATCATGAACTGGGTTTCTAACGACTCACCAAGAGCTTAATGCGAGAGATGGGTGAAGTGTCCCTTTAATAGCCTAATGTCATTATGTGTTTCAAGCCACTGTATAATTAATGAGATAGAGAAAGGGCAGGGGATTTAGTCAGAGGTTTATAGGTAAGAGTTTAGTTTAGAGGATGTAGCAGAACAAAATGTAATGAATTACAGCTTCTAGTAAAATATTACTTTAAAACATGTGACTATTATTACAAAGTCATTTATTAATGTCCAGCTTATAAAAGTGACATGGGCCGCAATTTGGACATGAGGAAAGTGTTGTGTGCTGCACGATCTTTTAAAAGTGCAATTGGAAAATACATCGATGCTGATGTGATCGATACTTTTTCATTATTATCACTTTTAACATTATTCTGTGGTTAGCAGTTTCTTATCCTACTGACACTAGAAATATTTTACATTCTCATTTGTTGCCTTGATGCAAATGAATGAGTAAGAGGGCTGTTTCTGAAAGTACTACTGTGGCTGACCTGTTGGTGGTGCAGCTAATGTGAAGATGTGGGGGAGGAGGATTGACGGGAACAAGCACCTCGGTGTCTCATTACCTGTAATGTGATCATCACACATCCTATGGCCATTCACATACACAGTTATATGCCCAGAGCGCAAGTTGGGAAACTCCCCTACCACACTGCATTAATACTGCAAATGTAGGTTGTTGTTGTTTAGGTCACACAAAATTACCAGATTATATGTAAACCCTGTTCCTAATTTGTGACATGTTTAATACAATATCCTAGATTAACACTTCTTGCCTTTACTGAATAAAAAGAGAGGATAGGAAGGGTTTTATTATGACTAACATGTGTGTTTTTTTAAACCCACATGCTTTTTAATGTTAATGTCAATAAGAAACCTTATTACAAATCTATAAAGTCTAGTCTTTCCCACTCTTACTGTTTGCACACTGTTTTTTTTTTTTTCTCTATCCACTGCTGCAACATCGGAATTTCCCCCTACGTGGGACAAATAAAGGAATATGTGATCTTATAGAGCAACATCGGTGAACAAACACGTTGGACTGAACTGGGACCTGCAAACACCTGCAAATCGCCCTCCTTCACCACGCCCATTGGATATTAAATGTCCGCCACCTGCCCCACTTCTTCAACTTTACATTACCGACACAACAATATTCCAGCCACCTGTAATTGCCCCCGACTCCAAAAGCTGTCTGAGCAGTTACACTTTTAATCTGACCAGCAGTTATCCTAATGTGCTCTCCCCTCTACCCGGCGAGTTGGTTTTTCTGTTGAGCCGGGAGCAGCTGGAAAAACACACACCGCGTTAAACCGCGACGGCACGCACGTAAAACACCGTGCAAAGAGACGAAAAGGTGACCGCTCCCGGTAACTCGTCCCCGTTATCTGTGAGCAGCAGCGAGCACACGCCTGTCGTGACAGCGCTGAGGCTAGCTGTGGAGCAACACGGGCAGCGAGCTCACTGGTCTCTACAACAACCGCCATTTTGTACCTTTTGCATTTGACATCGCCATAACAACGGCCTGCTTGGGTATGCATCTGTGTGGCTGCGTCGTCATGGCAAGCACAATTCACTGTCACTGCAATGAGTGGCGGCCACAGACTACCCAATTCACGAACAGCGGACTCGACTGATTAACAGTACGGCGGCTCGGTTTCAGGCTAAGCTGAGCTAACAGTGGAAGGCAGTTGCCTGGCACGGCTACTGAAACAACAAGGGAAAAGAGCAATAGCACAATTCAGTTGAAGCATAATTGGACATAAAATATTTCCTATATGTAAAGCGCTTCACCTCTGGTTCCACGTGTGTATTTCCCACCGGTAAAATATCTTCTTTTATTTTTATGGCGGATTCAGTTGTTGTTGTTGTTGATTCTCGTTGCTGGGCTCTTGTCGCCAGGGCTACCGTGGCTATGGCGCTTCGTCCTCACCAGGGCAACTGTTGCTACCCACCCGCTCCCTTCCCTCCCCCTTCCTCGCTGTGATTGGTTGAGTGCCGCCAAATTGTCTTAAAGACACAGTAACAGCATTTATTTTTATTTTTTTTACTACAAAGCCTTCCACGCCCATTTGTGGAACACCTCTGTCTATCATAGACATCTTTCTTTTTCTTTTTTACAGCCGAGGCGGATGCTGTGACAGTGAAAGTAATAGATTCATCTTAGTGCTTGTCAAAATTCAGCAGTTAGTGATTAGACAGTGTCTTTACGACCCATGTGTCTTTGGGTGACCTGTCTGCATCTGGATACACTGACACTAAGCTCTTGCAGTGAATGGCCTCATCGTTAGGAGCAGCAGTTTGAGTTCATCTGACAAATAATGAGTAGTGATTTGATTTTAGTGACAGTTTGCGTGCAACTAAGTCTTTAATTTATTTTGCACATATACCGGACACACACCCACTTCACTACTTCAGCAAGGTACTCCAGGTCCAGTATCAGCCTTGCAAATAAGCTAGTTTTCTCTCCTTTCTGAGTCTTGCATGTCAACACTGTTGTGTTAAAATATAAGATCAAACACAATATTTATGTGGAAACAGCCCAGTTCTCTAGCCCCGGAAAGCAAGTTAGCAATTTTAATTACCCTAAGTCACTTTTTATTGTTTTATTGTTATGCTGCCGTATTACTACAGAACATATAAACTACACCTGCTGTGTACTGAAACACAAGTAAGTTGGTAATTATTTAAAAATGACTAATTATAGAATAGGCCTATGTAGGACCAAATAATATATAAATATTGTTCTACAGTGTCCATTGTCATTGTCATATTGCTCCTGTGACCTCCACAGGTCACTTCTGTGACACTGTGTTAATGAATGTCAGGGTGGACACTCTCCTAAAATGCCATTTTGTTTGCTTGTTATCAACACATTAATTACAAATTCATCATCCCCATTGTAATATCCTAAATGAGTGACCTTTGACTATGATACAGATAAAAATGTGTTTTATTTTTGTCTGACTCATTATAAGACTTCTATGTTATCTGACTTTGTAAATGTCACTGGTTCTGTCTCTGTCCTCCCAGGTCACCTTTTGGCAAAGAGATGACGGAATAAGCGATTTTTAAGAGAAAGGAAAAAAGATACATATGGAAATAATACTTGTGTGGATTACAAATGGCAAACACTGATGTAAATAATTGTGATATTGGTTACAATGGCCTAAATATATCCCTGTAGTGGGGTTAGCAAGTGTAAAATCTTATCAGGGGAATTTGTGAAAAGGTTAATTTCATGTGTTCAGACAATTCACCATGCGTTTATACTTTTATTTTTGGTAGGAATTATAATTGCAATGCACCTCTTCTTTTTGGACTTATGTTGCTCTATGTGTTAAGTATTTGCTCATTGATGTCAGCTGCCAAATTGAATATTCATTTTGCAATTAGAATAAATTTTATTTCCCTTGCCTTGAATTGTTTAACAAATTGATTTATCTCGTAGAATATCCATGCGTCCTACCAAACTTTGGTGTCAGTAGGGGACAAAACAACATGATATGCCACAATAAAAGCAAAGGAAATTGCCTTGTGACTCCTATAAACAGAGACAGAGTTGTAATTGGCTAGTATGCAGAAAAAAAACATCATTATGCCACATAGTCTCATACTTTGTTTGACATTATTAATATGCTCCTCGTATTCACAGTCACCACATGATCATCAAATGTTTTACATATTAAATGTAAGTAGGATCTGATCATAATATTGAGGGACATTGAAGGGGACAAAAGTGCTTCTCATGCTGAAATACAATTAGATCACTGAGGCCTCTGACATATTCGTTAATTATGCCACCTTTGGCCCGCTTTTTGTCTCCATAAAGGTCTCTGGCTGTATCTCTCTTTCAAATCTGTTCTTCTCTTGGGGTAGGGCCTGCATGCGCAATATGCCTGTCTCCCTTGCAGGGCTCCAAACCCCTTTATAAACCACGCCTGGGTCAACTAGAAAGTCACAGCTCTTGCAAACAGGGAGACAGAAAGCTAAGTGCTGCTCAAAGCAAAAAATCTCCTGCCATTTCAGCCATTTGTATTTTGATTTATTTGCTTGGGGTGCTATGTGGAAAGCTGTTGCTCTGGCTGTGTGTCTGCTGGTGGCTGGGGTTCAGTCCATGGATGACCCGTCATATGGGGTGAAGCTGTGTGGTCGTGAGTTCATCCGGGCAGTCATCTTCACTTGCGGAGGCTCACGATGGAAACGGTCACTCAGGAGTGCAGGTGAGAGGCTAAAAGGCGCCGCATTGTCACCATGACTGTTGATGTCTCTTCTCCACAGTCAGTGTTTGGGTTTCATCTGGTGACTAAAACATATCCATTACTCGTAAGATATCGACTTGTTTACCCCCAATTTCTAATGTTAGGATCATTTGTAATTTGTCTTGATCTCTGTGAATTATGTCGTGACTTGTATGTCCACAATGAAGTTTCTTCTGCTCAGTTGTGATTGTGTGTAATTGTGCTGAAAAGCATATGCCAGTGATAACTTCAATGGAGGGGAAAAAGAAATCATATGTAATTCAAATGCAGATTGACAGAAAATACTAGTAATTACATTCTTATTGAATG
>NW_023339696.1:10033441-10035556 GCF_004916995.1 Morone saxatilis | reverse complement strand
GTGTCATTAGATGTATTATGTTGAGCTATACTTACTTAAAATGCTAGAAAGTAACATTTATTTTGAGCCTCTGAAGAAATAACTTAGTTTAATACTACATCCTATTGGTTTGGGTCTTCTCCAAAGAAGTCCCTGGGACTATATGACACTCTCTTCTTCCTTTATGCCATCTTCAGCAATTCTTGTAATAACTGTACAG
This sequence comes from Morone saxatilis, assembly GCF_004916995.1. Classification (NCBI taxonomy): domain Eukaryota; kingdom Metazoa; phylum Chordata; class Actinopteri; family Moronidae; genus Morone; species Morone saxatilis. Next base: position 10,035,357 of record NW_023339696.1, on the reverse strand, counting down.
GTGACAGACAAGGACAAACTATAATTTATGAAAAGCATAGAGTATTCTCTGATGCTTCATTTACCCATTTTACTGCATTTAGATGTTTCAGAGGACCCATTCAGCTCCCGTCAGGAGGAGTCCTCAGAGGGCTTGAGTCCCAACTCTGTGGTGGACAGTCTCCTCCAGAGGAACAGAGATCTAAGCTTCACACCCAGAGACAACCAGGAGGGAGTGTTCAGAAGGCCGACCCGTTCTTTCATCACCGAGGAGATCCTGGAAGCCCTTCGCAAGGCTGACCGCAAGGGCCGGGACGTGGTGGTGGGTCTGTCCAACGCCTGCTGCAAGTGGGGCTGCAGCAAGAGCGAGATCAGCTCTCTTTGCTGAGAGTCGACCTCCGGCATCTGATTGAATACATCGGCAGACATACATTGTTTACATAAGTACACAAACAGACACACGAATACACACACACACACATCTCTTAGTTAACCCATTATATGAACTGTTTGAACTGCTGTTTTATTTTGTAGCATCTATGAAGTGTATGGAAAGGGCTGCCATGTGTTCAAAATGTTTACATACATTTCTGTTAAAAAAAAATGCATTGTAGGCTTTGTAATGAAAGCCTTAATTATTCAATCTTGAACCAAGTTGTTTTGTCCTTCCCAAACACTATCATACACATTGTAATAAACCTTTATTTTTTACATGAAGCTGAATTGTGCACCGGAGAATTCAAGGGAATAAAAACACTTTGTTATGATCATTTGACAGCAACTGCATAAAAAGTCACAATGTTTAATCTTGTTTGTAAATGATAAGTAGATTGTTGGTATTTTGCATTTGTTTCATAGCACACGCTAAATGGGTAAAAGGTTTAGACCCATAATAAAAAAAATGTGTTAAAAGAATCATATCTTTGCCTTTTTAAATGCTTATTTCCAAGGCTTAAGAATAGTCTCACTTCACCTAAAATATACCTGCACCGGCATATTTGCATTTGATGCATACTCCATAAATACTCACATACTGTGAGACAGTAACCTTTTCAGTGATGGAAGAGGTGTTCAGACCCTCCACTTATAACTAACAATACATTTATGTGGAAATACTCATTAAAAATAAAAGTTCTGCATTTAAAATTGAGTAGAAATATGTAAGTATTATCAGCAAAATGTACTTAAAGTATCAAATGTATAAATATCTGCATTAAGAAATGTCCCCTGTAGTAACTAACAGGCTATAACTGATATTATTAGGCTATATATTACATTATAAGAATTTTAATGCTGATTTGTAAGCAGCATTTTAGTGTTGTAGCTGGTAGAGGTGAGGCTAGTTTTAACAACTTTAAGTGTGGGAAGGCTAGTAAATTATTCAAATCTTAGAAATCTGTATTTAGTGGAACTGCTAACAACTCTTATGAAGCATGACAAGGAGCCCCAACCAGACACCTCTTTGTCAAGGAGTCAAAAACCACTAATTTAATATTTAACATTGCATCTCATACGTTTGTCATTTTTAGGTAAAACATTAACTATTTTTTATTACTGCGGGAACAGGAACTAAAAAGTAGATTAAAGGGAACTTCTGTGTCTGTGGGAAATGTGTATGTTTTGGTTTTCGTGTTGTTTTTCTTTGAATGTCACACTGACACGTTTTAAGGACCTGGAGCAGGAAGTTAAGAAAGAGTTGTGCAAAACACTGTACACGTGAATACTACGACTGCGGCTGCTGCGTGTGTGTGTACGTGTATGTGTGTGTCTGCGTGTAGGTGTGTGTGTGTGTGTGTGTATGTGTGTGTCTGCGTGTATGTGTGTGTGTGTGTCTGCGTGTATGCGTGTGTGTGTGTGTCTGTGTGTATGTGTGTGTGTCTGCGTGTATGTGTGTGTGTGTGTGTGTGTGTCTGCGTGTATGTGTGTCAGCGTGTATGT
>NW_023339696.1:10033225-10033389 GCF_004916995.1 Morone saxatilis | reverse complement strand
TCTGTGCGTCATCGGTATTACCAAAAATTGGGCGGCGCGAGCCCAGTTTACCGGACGGATGATTTCAACTTCACAACAAACTTTCTTCAGTCAACCGGGTTTGATGTCGCCTCACAATGAACGACAGGAATCTCAGTGTGTCTCACAATGAGGTAAATAATCAC
>NW_023339696.1:10032743-10033125 GCF_004916995.1 Morone saxatilis | reverse complement strand
ACTTTGATAGCTATTAGACAGTTTGCTAATACTGCGGAACGTAACGGGTTGTTATAACTTAATGGGACTCAATGAGACTTCATGGGACTTAATAACGTTATGATTTGGCTACTCTTCCTGACAGGGAGTGGTTTAACTGTTATCTGAGTGTTTTCACGCTACAACTTCTTTATGAGTTGATGTTGAGTACTTCAGACAGGAACTGTGTGCGGGAGGCTGACTGTCGGCTCGTCTGTGTACAGCAGACTGTGTTTCAGCGGCTCCACATGTTTGTGGGACTCTTCTAGCTCACACATTTTACATTTACTAGGTCGAAAAAAAACATTTTTTTAAGGGATATTGCTGTTACAGACTGTAGCTTCCGTGACTGATACATTTTTCT
>NW_023339696.1:10024036-10032723 GCF_004916995.1 Morone saxatilis | reverse complement strand
TGTGTGTGTGTGTGTGTTTCCTACAGGCAGTAAAGGCCTGGGTCCAAATGTAATGGCCACACTTAAGACCAGGTGGCTTCTGTCCATGTTTCTGGTCAACCTGCGAAATTGCTTTGCTCCAGCAGGTAGGCTCATTCAAGGCTTGTAGCCCTGCTCAATCAGCTCAGTTCTTCCTGTTTGTTCTTTGCTTGTGTTTATTTTATGTTATGCTGCTTCATACTTTCACTCCACTGCATTCAGAGAGAGATATTGCTGTTTTTAATCCACTACATAAAAAAACAAACAAAAATAAAACAGCTATATACTTATATTTACTTTGCTGACTAAGACTTTACATATAAAATCTATAATCAGCGTGTAAATAAATAAAATATTCAAAAGGTGGCCACAAGTCAGTGCAATATAAAGGAGCTTGTCTACGCCTTGGTATTTGAATCTTTGGTGATCAATAATGACTTATTAAAAGATCTAAACACATTGTCTACCCCTACAAATCTACTTTCCAACAAAGTACGCAGTTTCACACACGTTTATGCCTATACTGGGGAGAGTTGTGTTTACATTAATCTTAACACGTTTTTTTTATAATGAGGTCTGTGTGCTAAAATGAGAAGGTCACATGCCCCTAAAGTTTTATTTGTCACTGACCCTGTGTAATTCAGTGCTGTGCTGAGGAGGAAGTGATGACAATGAAAGGGTGCAGTCATCTGGACCCAGACTGATCACAACGCTCATTTCCTGTTTAACGGTTCTGGCGGTGCGCTTCCCTGCAACGTGCTGTGTGCAGGCTTCACATTGATCACCGCTAAAAGTGTCTAGGCTTACGAGAAGCGAGTAAAGGTGGCAGTCTTGTGATGAATAGAAGAAGAAAAAAAAAGTTCAAAGAGTTTGTAGTGGATGTTTTTTTAGTGCCCTTCAGTGACTTCATTATGAAGGAAGGTTATTATAGTTAACTCAAACTAAACAAAGTTTTAGTTAACTGAAATAAACACAATTACATATTTTGATAAAATAAAATAAAAATACGCAGGAAATGTCTTTAGTTTTAGTCTTTAGTCTTAAGCTGAGGATGCCTACATGACTGAGTCAGTGTGTTTGTATTGTAATACCTATTCTGAACTTTCCTGTGACAAGTGCCTTCATTTTATAATTAGAATAATACTAAAGCTAATAAAAGCTAAACTAAAACTGAACATTTTTAAACAATAAAACGATCAATTGCACACTAGAAAGTTGAACTCAGGCCACTTACTTGCAACTGTTTTTATTTTAGCCGTTTCTTTGCTTTGGTAAGTCAGTTGTGACTCATGATATCTTGGAAGTTTGCTGCAGTAGGTTAGTACCAACCCCTTGTTATGACTCATTGTAGACATGTTGTGCCACTGGCCCTAACGTCCCTGCTTTGTTTCCCACTAAATGATCTAATGAGTCTGCATCTATTGTTTCTATATGAGATAATGTCCTGCTTTTTTCGTATTCTCTCATTAGTTTCTGCAGGTCCTCCAGTTCCCCCCTCTCCTCCTGAATGCTATATCCCATGTGATGAGAAAAACTGTTTGGTAGACATCTATTGTACTTGGGATAAAAGGCAGGAACCTCAGGTCACCACCTACAGCCTGCACTGGAAGCCGGTGAATAACAAGTAAACAAACAAAATTCTTTGTTGTCTTAGTGATCTGACATGTTTAGAGGCAAGAAGACAATAATCTGCTAACAATGGGAGAAGTCTTTTGAATTTGTTGTACTTCTTTGTATTGTCTTCCAGGGAGGGTCATGTGATCAGCGGGACCAACTTGAACGCGTTGATTCCTCGTGAGCACTTCTCCAGCGTCGATGAGCTTCGTGTTTGGGTCCAGGCTAAGAACCAGTACGGTTCTGTCCAATCTGAGGAGGTTGTGTTCAATACAGCAGATATCAGTGAGTCAGACACCAACAACAACAACAACAACAATAAGAATAATTAGTGGTACCTGACACCTTCCTGACAACAAAGATTAAAGTAATTGGCGTGTTTTGATGGAAAGAAATTGGTACTAACTTGTAATTTTTTAGCTTAAAATGATCAATTTTAATTTAGGTGACATTTCAAATGAAATACTTTTTGGGTATCTGTCTCTGTTTCTAGACAAGCCACCCCCTCCTAACATCACATTGATCAATCAGGAGAGTTCATCGTTAGAGATACATTGGTCCCCTGGCTGTGATCAGCTGCACACCTCGGGATACTGTGATGTCCGACATCGGACTGAGGAAGACCAAGACTGGTTTGAGGTGTCTATGGTTTCTGATTTTGTCTTCCTTTTTCTTCCTTTCAACATAGTCCACACTGTGTAATGGACAGTGCTAAAGAAGATAAATAAATGAAGGAATTCATGTCCTGATATAATCTTGCAAGAAAAACTGTAAATTGTTGATTGACTAAAGTTTTGTCAACTCAATGCGTGCTCAAGCTCGTTCTCCTTTTCTAACACAGGAGGATCGATTACATAACCAATATGTGTTCGACAGTCCCCAGCCCTGCACAGTCTATGAATTTCAAATTCGCTGTGAATGTGACAGAAGCCTGAAGAGTAACTGGAGTCCAATCCAAAATATCAGCTTAGAGACAGGTGGGTCCTCATTTGTGATGTGGTCTCCAAGTTGCTGTTTAATGGTTTCTTCTGTTTGTTTGCTGCTGTTTTAACTGCAGAGTTAAAACGCATTAAAGGAATATTGGCTTTCTTGCTGAGAGTAAGATAAGAAGTGAGCTTTAAAAGGTGCTGATGGACGGATATTGTTATCTTTGGACTGAACCACAGCTGTTTAGCTCTCTTTACAGTCTGTATGCTAACTGGCTTAGCTTACCATACAGACATGATAGTGATATTGATCTTTTCATCTATATATATATCTATGAGCATATAACTTTAACCCAGTCAAATCTAAACAGTTTTCTCTGCTAAAATTATGAACCACTGAGTTACACAAACCTGCACTGGGTTCTGATTTTGCCTCTCTCTGGTTTTCTTTCCTTCTTGCTGACCTTTTTCCTTCCTTGTTCAGCCCCTGTTGGAGAGCTGGATGTATGGAGGGACTGTGGGATGTCCCCTGCAAGCTTCGACTGTGTTCTGATATGGAAGGTATGTCCAAAAAATTACCCACAATCATTATTCTCCGGTTGAAACAATTAACTAGTCTTTGCAAACTCACCACTCACTATTCTCTCCTTTTCTTAATCCCATCCAGACACTTCCTACGGCTCAGGCTTGTGGTCGCATTCTGGGGTATATAGTCACACAGTTTTACCCTAATGGTACCACATTGTTAGTGAATGTGTCAACAGCTGAGCCAAAGGGCCAGTTAGTGTGTGATGAAACGCGATGCCACTGGAATTCCTCTCTAAAAGATGCAACCTCAGTCAATGTATCAGCCTACAACGCTCATGGTGCTACAGTGCCTTCTAACCTCGCTTTGGCAATACCAGGTATCAATTCTCATAAAAGTATAGAGAGCTATATGTTATAATTAAGGTTATGGTCACTGTTTTAAAGTGACTGGGCATGCTGGAAAATTGCTCTGCAGTTATTATCTATTTGTATGATTTAATTCTCTTATTCCTTTATTTGTATTTCTCCTTTTTCCTGTGGCTCAGCAGAACTAACAAAACATGTTCTCTCTTGCTAAGGTATTAATACAAATAAACAAGCTGTTCACCTCAAGATGAATAAAGAAAACCTCACTGTGTCCTGGGATCTGCCCTCCATTTCTCTGAAAGACCTGAAAGAATATGTGGTGGAATACAAACAAGCAGGATGTTCACCAGGCCAAGGATTTGATTGGGTCAAAGTGAACAAAAGCCAAAGAACTGCAATTTTTAAAGGTCTGTTTTTTTGGGGGGATACTTTGATAGCAATGCCAGAGGTAGTTAGAAGATATTACCTATACAACAACACTGCTTAAATATTTCAAACATCTAACTGAGTAGCCCCAGAAAGTGTCAGAGGACAATAATTTAGTCATCACTTTATGATTATCACTGATAACATTTTCAGCTTTAATACTGAATGTTTAAATATTGCAGGGTCTTTTACTTTGCAGTTGGACTTGGCTATTTTCAAAATGGCTGTTTTACTCTGATGTGTGTCTCCACCTACAGGTCAATTTAAAGAATACATACCCTACCAAATGTCACTGTTCACAGTATCCGACAGGAAGGGAGTCCACCACCTTTTCTCAGATATTGGATATTCTCTTGAAGGAAGTAAGTATTCATGTATTGTTCGACCTATTTTAGCTAATTTTGACCTCTAAAGATAGACTTCTAATCCTAATGTTCCTTTCTTGATCACTTTTCAGCCCCCTCCAAAGTGCCCTCATTTGAAGTGCTTTCCATTGCTGCCACTGATGTGACTCTGATTTGGGAGCCCGTTCCTCTCTACGAGCAGCATGGGGTGATCCTTTACTACCAAGTAGGAGTAGACAGTGAAAAAGGTACAAATACAACAATATAAAATACACTTGTAGTAAATATTAAAGGAAACATAGGAAAATAAATATTTTTGCCAAGATTGTGTCGTAACAATTGATCAGATATATGTGTCATTAGATTTCAGTCACAATGACATATCTCATGAACTATCAGATGGGTTGCCATGAAATGTTTTACCGACACTCCTAGTTCCCAGAGGATGTACCCTAATGACCTTGGTGATGCACCGTTAGGTTTACATTTGTGGCTCTGAGGGAAATGTCTCAACAACTACTGGATGGACTTCCCGTGACATTTGGTACATAGTATACATTCACCACCCCATCAGAATGAATGAGTTCTGACTCTTAACATTAGTAAAAACAGTTCATCTAGCACCATCACATTTGAAAATGGTTTGTGTTTTTTTGGTTTTTGACTAATAAACTGAAAGAACTAACGGCATTCCCATCAGCCTCAGCTGTACTTTACGTTTAGTGCTAATTAGCAGATGTTTGCATGCTAAACTAAAATGGTGAAAACGCTTGTACCTGCTAAACCTCAGCATTAGCATTGTGAGCATGTTAGCATGGTGGCGTTAGCCTTTAGCTCAAAGCAGCGCTGCCTGTGCCTAAGTGCAGTCTCACTGAAGCGATAGCATGACTGTAGACTCTTAGTTTTGTTTATGTTCCAATTATATTTTAAGAAATCACTATGCATGTGTAAAATAATGACAAATATAGAAAAGTAGTAATTATCAAACAAAAGTGACGCTACTGTTAGCTTGCTGTGTCTTTATCAGTTATTCTCTGATTACTTAACCTCACATTTTGTCTCTCCTAGTGTACAATGCGGGTACAAATAGGACTTATAAGTTGCTGGGTCTCAGTCCAGGACAGGAGTATGAGGTGTGGGTACGAGCTGTGACTTCCGCTGGAGCTGGAGAAAATGCCACTGCGAGGTTCACAACAGTCGAATCTTTCGGTATTGCATCTTAACTTTTTTTGTTTATTATGATGAGCTCTGGTTGAGTTTTCAAGAGGTGTAATTTGATATGTCTTTACAACATAATAAGTGAATTGGTTACTGGTGTATGTGTCTCATCCCATTTCTCTCTCTCTTACAGTGTACCTTCCTGTCGTGCTGGCACTAGGGTGTCTGTTTGGAATATGCATTGTTCTTGTTTCATTCTGGTGAGATGATCATCTTGTCTTTGACTCTTATGTGGCATTTTTCTCATCTCCTATCTCTGTCTGATCTATAAGAGAGCCGGAAATACTTTTACAAGCAAAGAAATATTATTCGGTACTGGGGAGCTAAAACTGTGTGAACAGAGTGAAGATAAAAAGGATATTAAATTAAAATGCACACCAATGTGTTGTTGTCTCATAAAATGTTGATGTGGACATTGAAGCTAAGAAAACATGAATGTACATGTTTGTTTTTTTATTGATCTTATATCTGTGATGGGTGTTGTATGTTTTTTTCCTCTTATTCGTCTGCCAGTGCTTGTCGAGGAGAAAACAAAGCGTGCCTACTGGGGCCTCCGTGTTACTGTAATAAAGTGCCAGATCCTCGTAATAGCTACATTTTCAGAGATATGAAGCACCAGGTGAGAGACCAAATGAAACAACAGGACTTCTTTGTCTTCTGTGAGCTGTCGTCTAATGTCTAATAGTTTACACCGATTGTTGAGTAATGGCATGATTGTTTTGCTATTCCACTGGTAACCGCTTATCCTGTTTACAACTACACTCTCACTAATGTAGTCAAGTCCTAGTTTGTTACTGTGTATCACAATAACATGTGCGATCTCCCTGTAGATAAATGACCCCATGACTTGTAGCTGCATCGCCATTCATGAGCAGCATCCCAAGATCTCTCTGTTGGAGGTTTTGGAAACTTCGCCGGTGGCTTCGACGAGCTCCCTGGAGGAAACCTCAGAAACTGAGAGATTAACAAGGCCACTGGTTGGAGATGGGAGCTCACAGATGGACTGTGAAGATGATCAGAGGGAGAAAGCTGTCATAGAGGAGTGTCACAGGACTGACCACAAATATGGAAGAGAGGCGTACAGCAAAATGGTTGACTCCGACGAGGAGAGGGACAAGGAGGAGAAGGAGGATTGTTGGAGCTCATCAGACGATGAACCCTGTCGATCAGGTTACGAAAAGCACTTCATGCCCACTGTTTTGGAAATATTGGAAGTTTCATGATGTCTCCGTGTTGATTCATGGACAATCTTGGATGTGTGTTTTAATACTTGAAATGTGCAGAAATGTTTCAGAATGACCTTCTGGACAGCCTCTCTCTGCAGGAGAGCACACTCATTGGAGAGATTTGTCAGCTAAAACTAATGACAGCCAGTTCCTCTCTCTACGCTGGCTTCCACCTTTTGCATTAGTTTATTTTGGTATTTGATCAGTGCTTGTTTCACTATATGGTGTTCACTTTTCCTATTTCAGTTTCATCCACCCTCTTATGTTAAGCATGTAGAGTAGTAAGAGTAGTATTTTAAGAGGGGGAAATAACATAAATGCACAGACAAGCAGTTTTTTTAAACTTTTTTTTTTAATCCACACATTGAGCCAGACTAGAGCTCCACTATGCAGATGTATGCAGATTTAGGAATTATTTGTCACTGATAGTGATAGCACCTTCTCATATACATCACCATATTTATAAGCACAATACAAAATACTTAAGTCTTTGAGGACTGTTAGAAGCACAGTAGTAGTCAGTATTAACTCCCAGGTGAGCTTAAATGTTTCAGAAATGTCCCTATAACCTGTAAATTGATTGAAAAACTACAAAGCTACAAGAAATCTCAGGTGCTACATGCTGTATTATTTCACCATTTAGGCAAATGATCCTCACCTGTATTTTGGTTTTTGTTTACAATGTTGCACCTTAGACTTTTTAATGAGCAAAATGAACATTTGTCATGTGTACAAATGTCGAACGTGGTTGAATAAACTATTTTGATAAGGGTCTGGCTTTTAACTTTAAATTCACTTCACTTAAATAGCAACACAGCCATGCTGGTGGAATACGGTACAGCATGTGTCAGCACCGCTCCTGTACAACCACCACTAAAGTATTACACCTAATAAAACACATAAAGGTACAGTACATGACTCATTTGCATATAAATCATCAAGATACACACTGACAAAAGATCTACTGTATATCCTAACCCTGTAATGTGTAATCTTCTAAGCTTATGACTATATGTACATTTTTGTTTTTTTTTTATTACAATTTTAAAAATATAAAATGCTGCATACACGTTTAATTCGATCTTTGATTAAAACAACAGAGGGCATTTATTATATAAACGTATTCTGGTGCAAACAAAACCCCACCCACGCACTGTATGTCTGTCCTTATCAATGTATACATACACTGTAACATTATTTAATCAATTACAATTTATTTGTTCTTTTCTTAGTAGGCTCACTTTCTTTTGTTGGCTGTTCATTTTAAACTTAATCATTAACCATTATTTTTTTCAAACATGACTTTAAAAAAAAAAAAAGGAATGAGATTCCGGTAATCTCGCGTAGTTAGCGAAAATGTGTACTGAACGGAAGCCGCCATAGGTCAATTTCAGTCGGCGTGCTCATTTGAACAAGAGGAACCGCTACGAAGCGCGGAAGAAGAGCGGCCTAGTACTGATAATCCAACTTCTCAAGTCAATATTGTACGTATAGTGTTGTTACGCTTGCACTGTGACAACCGCTGTAGACACTGTGCATCGATCCGAGCTCCTGATCGGGTAAGGTGATACGGCGATTATCGATTATCTGTCCGTTATGTGTAGCAGTAGCATTAGCACCGTCAGTCGACTACCGGACGACTTAGCGGCTAACGCCAGCTAACGCTACCGCAACGTGTTCACCGAGTTTGCGCTTAATATCGGCTGCCAGGCGCTGCGTTAACCGCGACGTGTCCATTCAGATGTTAGGGGTTTGTTCTTTTAAAAAGGACGAGTTGATACAAGGAGGTTTATTTAGGTTATTTGCCTGTATTTCCTTTTTTTTTTGTTTGTTTTAACGCCGGGGCACATTGCGACCACCCAGCCGGGAACTGCCCCGTCGACCAGGCCTGAGCAAGAAGGGCAACTTTAAGTAGCATCGGGTCATCTGGAAATAGACATTTGAGTGTGTGCCTAACCAGCCGGGTACGTTAAAGGATAGCCGGCGTTATTTGTGGGAGTAAACCAGCCGATGCAGTCAGG
>NW_023339696.1:10023024-10024011 GCF_004916995.1 Morone saxatilis | reverse complement strand
GTCAGTGCTGCGGCGAGGTTTGGTGCAAACAGCTCGAGCCCTGCTAACTGGGCAACCAGGAAAGGCGCGCCCTGCTACCAGCAGCTAACCAGGTAAGCTAACTTGTTCCCCTGACAACTTTTCATCAGTTCCGACCGACCACCGACCGACCGCCAGCTCATACCCCCCCCCCCCGTGCTTGCACGCTTCGAGGTTAAAGCCAGAGCCTTTTACCTTCTCACCAATGAAACAGCTACGAAAACTATTAAATCAACACATTCAATATAATTAAGGCCGAAACAAAGTGGAACAAAAAAGGGCTTCCCATCTGTATGAGCATAGTTGTCTATGTCCATGGAAGAAAATCTTCGAGTTGTGTGGTGTAAATTCCAAATCTCTGTATTGACTGGATTGAGTGCACGGTGAGGTACATGAAGCTGAAACTAGAGAATGGAATTAGGAAGTTACAGGACAGAGGAGAGTGTTATCTCTGTAACTTACCACAACCACGACGTGATGGAAGGTGTGCCGATACTGAGGCCCTAGGTAAATACTTCCAATAGTGCGGATTCCTACCCTCGTGTGGTAATGTTTTTTTTTACATTAACAGAAATCTCATAGAACTATCTTTCCTCGAATACTGTACGAATGATCGGATGAATCGCTCTGTTAATAGCTGTACGGAGCAAGATGTTGTTGTGAAGACAAAGAATAAATATAAACTATAAGAGCGGTAATAAAGAGCCGAATATGACATAGTGTTGTCACAAGGTTTTAATAGGAGATGAACTGGTTGGTGTATAGGATGTGACGTGTTACATAAAAAAAAAGGCTCAGTGTAGGACCATAAAATTGCCTTTTACAGAGTCATCTACGTAACATCCAATGAGACGAGGTGTGGTTAAATGCACTACTTCTGCTAGTGTAGAAGTTATGCAAATGAGTTGATCTTTTACAGTGTAGAGGGGTTTACTGCACACAATCAATCTTCATATTGTACTATTGTGA
>NW_023339696.1:10011544-10022935 GCF_004916995.1 Morone saxatilis | reverse complement strand
TTTGTATTCATACTGTCTGATCCAGAGACCACATGCTTACCTATTTGTTGCCTTTACAGCCAGTCGGTAATGTATGTAAGTGATAAGAATGTGTGGATCTAAGTGTGTATTAATATTAACCATTGCACACAGGTGGTTATTTTTTTTTTTAACTGCATAGTCTGCGACCTACCAGCACCTGCTGACAGTCATGGGGAGTTTTGTTTACGGTGTATTAATGTTCATTTGTGTGTGTTTTTCAGGATGGAGTGGCAGCCAGATGAGCAGGGACTTCAGCAGGTCCTCCAACTCCTCAAAGACTCACAGTCGCCCAACACAGTCACACAGAGAGCTGTCCAACAAGTATCCTACAACAGTGTAATCGGATCGGAGGGTGTGCGAAGTACAGCTAGGGAATTATATTTTAGTACAATGTGCCTCTCTAATGGCATATGTGATTTAATGCTAGTGTAAAGGAATTTTAACCTGTACTGTGTCTTTGTTGTTACCACTGCCATATTATCAAGGTTTGAAATCAGGGATTTTTCTGTAGTGTATGTATATGTGACCCACTGGTGATTCCATGTAGAGGAACATGTCATTCAATTGTCAGATACATTACTCAACAAGTGAAATGGACCTTAACCGCCCTGCTAGAAACTTGAACAACTCAACCAGTTCCCTGACTTCAACAACTATCTCATCTTTGTTCTCACACGACTCAAAACTGAAGGTAAGCAGCGAGATGTGCGTTTCCTCGCTCAGCCATATATAACACACCCAGAACATTGATCCACAACAATTAAAGTTTAATTAAAGCTAGAAATATATATACAGGCGGACGCTGCTTTATCTAAGAATAGTCCCAATCAGTTCCACACGAAATACAAATAAAAGCAATTTGTCAGATCTGTGGTTTTTTTTTTTTTGGTTTTTTTTTGTATTGACCAATACTACAAGTTTAGGTAGAACTCAGAACTGATATCTGGACAGGAAAAGGTTGGATTTTACTCAGATTTTCGAGCTACATTTGAATAGTCCTCACTAATAAATAGGACTTAGCTATTAAGATACTGGATAGAGGTAACCGTGTTCCAAATGTGCATTAAAGGCACTTTGGGCTGTATATTTGTATGAACAGGGCTCTATAAATGAAGTTGAGTTAATTACCAATTGGTTGTTTGTAGCTTATTGTTTTCTCCTCCTTTCTCCTCAGATGAGCCGACTCGCTCTCTGAGCGGTCTGATTCTGAAGAACAATGTTAAGGCCCACTACCAGAACTTCCCCCCAGCAGTTGCAGACTTCATCAAGCAGGAATGTCTCAACAACATCGGCGACCCATCGCCGCTCATTCGTGCCACCATCGGTGAGTTTGCGCGTTTTGTGGACGTTGTATCAGCATGTGGGGTGAATGCCGTTCTCAGTCATCAGTTACTTTGGTGGGCTAGCTTCCATCCACACACCCATTACACCTACTCCTCCCCCGCTTTCTTCCTTACCCTCTGGACATGATGCATAAAATCACCTGAGTGTCAGTGAAGGTATTTGTATTCATACTGTCTGATCCAGAGCTGCTGCAGAGGCAACTGGTCATTTTAATGTATAAATCACTATCTGAAGTCTATCATCTTCTGTTCCTCTCTCGGTCCTTCTAGGCATCCTGATCACTACTATTGCCTCCAAGGGAGAGCTACAAACATGGCCAGAGCTTCTTCCCCAGCTCTGCAACTTGCTCAACTCAGAAGACTACAACACCTGCGAGGTCTGCACTTACCTTTGTATATTTTTGTGCTGTAAAAAATATGGTGGTTAGTTTTCTTCTAAGACCTACACACACACACAGATGTGTTACCTCTGATCAGGTTAATCAGTATGTATATTTATATTAGAAATGACTAAACATGTAGCAACAAACTAACTCACCCCAGTAGATACAACAAAGCTAACAGGGTGAGATGGCAAATAATTATAGTTTGTACATTTCTCCTGAGAATAGGTCTAATTAGTCAAAATAAGTGAAAACACCTGTGTGGGTGTCCAGAGCTCTATAAAGAAATAAGTAACAAAACAAAAAATAGATTTTTTTTTTTAATATGTTAAACAGGCTTCCCACACATCCCAAGAAATCTAAAAAAAACAGGAGACTAGGATTTTTTTAAATAACGTCCAATATTTTAAATCATTTGTCAAGTGAGACTTAAACAGAGCAGCATTTCACCTCTTCAGCCTCTTGACAGTTAGTGATGTGTTCATTTTTATCACATTTTTGATTTACAATAGGGAACGCACCGGTGGTACTAATGTAATTAATTATTGCTACTCACACACACAGTAAGTCCATAATCCAATACATGAGCTATTGTGTTTGAAATATGAAAATATCCATTGTGAGAAAAATATATTAACTGAGAGAGGTTCTGCACATATGACTAAAATCATTTCTTTAAACATTTAGCTGAGTCTGCACAGTGCATTCGGTACTGCGGTTGTATTTTCTGATGCAACCTCGTTCTCTCCCCTGTGTCCTGTTTGTTTGCGTTTTGATTTGACAGCCTCTCTGTGTACGTCCGTGTTTTAGGGCTCGTTTGGAGCACTGCAGAAGATCTGCGAGGACTCGTCGGAGCTGCTGGATAGTGACGCTCTGAACAGACCCCTCAACATTATGATTCCCAAATTCCTTCAGTTCTTCAAGCACTGCAGCCCCAAGATTAGGTACAGGAACGAAAGCGACTGGTTTCTGATTCTGTCATTAGTGTCTGGGTGTGATGCATAATAACATCTGACTGACTGTGAAGGTGTTAGTATTCATACTGTCTGATCCAGATTTTCACTTTACCCCTCACACTGGTGAATTAGTTAGTGACATTAATTGCGAATAGTACTCATAGAGGGTACCCTGTAAGCATAGTCTACTTATTCCCCCCAGTATGAACACAAATCACATTTATTTAACTATAATCCACCTCTCAGGTTGACTCGACTGTTAACACGTTCCTCTTCTCCCCGCAGGTCCCATGCCATAGCCTGTGTAAACCAGTTTATCATTGGCAGAGCCCAGGCTCTAATGGACAATATTGACACCTTCATAGAGGTAAGCTGTGTGTATGTATAGCAGAGCTGTGTGATTGAACCAGGACTTAATCCACCCNNTTATAAATGATTTTGGTCTTGTTTTTTTTCTCATCTCCCTTACTAGAGCCTGTTTGCGCTGGCAGCAGATGAGGACTCTGAGGTTCGGAAGAACGTTTGCCGAGCCCTGGTCATGTTGCTGGAGGTCCGCATCGACCGCCTCATCCCCCACATGCACAGCATCATCCAGGTAAGTGTTAGAAACACCTCCCGATCAGCTGTAGGCCTGTTGTACGTTTGCATAGTTAAATGTGGAAGTCCGTCTTGCATCTGGAAATGATGACACACCCAGCTCATTGATTTACAATGATACCCATAGTTCCTATATTTTCTGATCCAGATTTGGCTGTGTGCTACTCGGTTGCATAACAGTTTTCGTGGTTTTCTTTCAGTCACCACTTTATTTTTTGATATTGTGTCAGCTCACACGTTTTTTTTTTTTGTTTGTTTTTTTCCCTCATCTCCTGCAGTACATGCTGCAGAGAACCCAGGACCCCGATGAGAACGTGGCTCTGGAGGCCTGTGAATTTTGGCTGACTTTGGCAGAGCAACCCATCTGTAAGGAGATGCTGTCCGGACACCTGGTGCAGTGAGTGGCATATTAACTACTGATACTGTATTGTTTGTTCTGATTATGCAAGATGACATCTGATCTGTGCTAGTGTGATCTATTCTTTTGTGCTTAAAGATTTAAATGTCACGATACTAGATATTTAATAGTCTATACCGATACCCGTGAAATTCCACAATTTGGAAGTTGATACCATGGTCAAAATGTCAAATTTCCCTACAACCAAGCTGTTCCTTAATATTTTTTTATACCTAATCTATGATGTAGGTTGCACTTATTGCCCTCTTCTACTCGTTCTTCTTGTTCATGTGGTATTTAATGACTTGTTGGCTGTTTCACCAAGCAAGTCTCCTCCTTCTCTCCTCCTCAATATAGACTGATACCCATCTTGGTAAACGGGATGAAGTATTCAGAGATAGACATCATACTATTAAAGGTAAGCTCTCTTTCCTCTTGTACTGTTTTACAAGACCTACTCGTTTAGAAATATGCTTTCATATGATACATAGCTGAAGTAAAATTTGTGTCTGTCCAGGGAGATGTGGAGGAGGACGAGGCAGTTCCGGATAGTGATCAGGACATCAAGCCCCGTTTCCACAAGTCGCGCACAGTCACCTTGCAGCACGAAGGAGGGGAGGGCGAGGAGGGTGAGGACATTGAAGAAGATGATGACGATGATGACGACACGCTGTCTGACTGGAACCTGCGTAAGTGATTGAGAAATGCTGTTACAGTGATTTGCCAAAATGTGGAAAGAGGCTTCCTGTTGACTTTGCAGGCTGTTGTAAATTTTGTCAGGCTTTAGGTCTGAATCCACCTCGTGTCCTTGGCGTATCTTCTCTAGTCTTTCACGCCTCTCTCTGCAGGTTGCACATTCATTTGAATAAAAGTAGAATGTTAGAAAAGCACTGGAGAGGAAAACCTTGTTTGGATAGCTCAGGTGTCGAGTATATTTAGTTTTAAGAAAACTGAAACACCTGATTTATAAAACAGCAGGTTGAGGATTTAAGGGAGATTGTAAATGGGTTTTTCTTTTTTGATGTAGGAAAGTGTTCAGCTGCAGCACTGGACGTGCTGGCGAACGTGTTCCGCGACGAGCTGCTGCCACACCTCCTGCCTCTCCTGAAAGGCCTGCTCTTCCACCCCGACTGGGTCATCAAGGAGTCTGGCATCCTGGTGTTGGGGGCTATAGCTGAGGGTAAGTTGTCACCAAAACAAGAGATTTCTTATCAGAGATCCCACAGATTGTTTTCTCTAATCCCTGTTATTTTAAGTGCCTTATGTAATTGCTTGTTCACAGGCACAGACAAATTATTTGAACGTTATTCAACAGCGTTGGACCTGTTATATGTCCATGTAGATAGATGTGGGAGAACAATTTTTGCATCTGGAAATGATGAAAAACCCAGCTCATTGATTTACAATGATACCCAAAGTTCCTATATTTTCTGATCCAGATATGCCAATGTGCTGCGCTGTGTTTCCTCCTCTACTCTGCGCGTACTTTTCTCATTTCCTGTTGTACATGCTGCAGAGACCCAGGACCCTGATGAGAATGTGGCACTTAGGCTCTTCATTGCAATTCAAGATATAAAAGGCTCATGTGCAACTATGTACCCATCAGCACTGAGATCATAATTAAGGCCCAGTGCAGCAAGTTAACAAAGTATATCTGCGTATTACAGTAGAGACTAATATATGTTTAAATTGGCTAACCTCACACTGTTACACTCCTTGTAATTTTCTTATTCACTCCTCTCCGACCATCAGGTTGCATGCAGGGCATGGTGCCCTACCTGCCGGAGCTGATCCCCCACCTCATCCAGTGTCTATGCGACAAAAAGGCCCTCGTGCGCTCCATTGCCTGCTGGACCCTGAGTCGTTATGCACATTGGGTGGTCTCCCAGCCGCCCGACTCCTACCTCAAACCGCTTATGACAGAGCTTCTTAAACGTATACTGGACGGCAACAAGAGGGTGCAGGAGGCTGCCTGCAGGTGAGCAGCTTCACACTCCTCCTGTCTTTTGTGTGTGGATATGATGAAACACCCAGCTCATTGATCAACAATGATACACTTTGTTCCTATAATTTCTGATCCACATCCCATATTATCATTCTTAAACTGAAATACATGTATATAGGACGGTGCATTTTTGTTATTTTTTAATATTGATATGCCCCCCTTTTCTCCATCTTGCCTTTCTTAGTGCGTTTGCCACCCTGGAGGAGGAAGCATGCACAGAGCTGGTGCCATACCTGAGCTTTATCCTGGACACGCTGGTGTTTGCGTTTGGGAAGTACCAGCACAAGAATCTCCTTATTCTTTACGATGCCATAGGAACTCTGGCAGACTCAGTGGGTCACCACCTTAATCAGCCTGTAAGTGCCTGTGAAATTAATTTAGACCTGCGCTATGCATGTTTCACCATATGCAAGAACAATCTTCTCATCCAACTCAGCAAAAAATGAGGAAAAAAAACAAAAACTTGGTGTTTATATTGTTTCTCAGGAGTACATTCAGAAGTTGATGCCCCCACTTATTGCCAAGTGGAATGAGCTGAAGGATGAAGACAAAGATCTCTTCCCACTACTAGAGGTGAGAAGTTTATTTGTAAGGCACTACAGGATGTTTTTATTCAGTCAGGCACATTTTTCTGAAAACTCTTTTTACATTATAATTGCTCTTTCAAACTTTTGTTCCCACCGTCTACAAATAGTGACTGAAAACCTGTTTTTTGAAATTGTTGCATTCCCTGAAAAGTGCCCAGTATCTGGAAATGATGAAACACCCAGCTCATTGATACACAATGATACATTTTGTTCCTAATATTTTCTGATCCAGATGTCGCACACCTCATGCTGAGTGCATTCAGGTTTACATAGTGCTTGTACGCAAACTGGTCTGCAGGGCTGTGTAAACCACACTGGCTTTGTCTTTCCTTTGTCCTTTTTAATCGTGGTTCTTGGCAGAACACTACAGTTAACGCCTGGTAGAACAGTTGTCTTATCGCTGTAGTCGTTAACAAATCTATTTCAGATCGTTCTTTCACACTGAAACAACACAATAGAATCACAGTTGCTTTAAGGAGTCTCTCCTGCCAAAAACAATTACTTTAATAAAGGTTTTGACTACTTTTTAGGTAATTTATTGTGCGGGCAACAAACTGTACATTGCTGTGTTTCTACAAGTCATCTTTGTGTTTTTTCCAGTGTCTGTCGTCAGTAGCCACCGCCCTGCAGAGTGGCTTCCTGCCTTACTGTGAACCTGTCTATCAGCGCTGTGTCACACTAGTCCAGAAGACACTAGCTCAGGCAATGGTGAGTGGAAACGCATGCATACATAAAATTTACAGGGTTCATACAAAGTCATGAAAGTGCTTAATTTTAAACTTGTCTTCAGGGGTAGGAATATGCTTGAATTTGAATGTGCTCCTTGAAAAATGCTTGATTTTCGACATAATCTGGTGTTTCATTTACAAAATCACCCATGTAAACCAAAAATCTTTTTAGTATTTGAAATGACACAATCTTGTCTCCATAGTTGTTGTCTCCTGGCGTGTTCACTTATCATTCATAGCTTAGAACAGCTAGCTAAAAGTATTCTGTAAGCTTTATTTTTCTCAGTTACCTTTTATAGTAATGATGTGATGATAAAGGCTCTTGAGAGTCTGGAAATGTTTGGTTTTGAAAGTACTTGAAAAATGCTTAAATTTGATTAAAAATGTATGTTCTGTGTGTACAGATGTACAACCAGCATCCAGACCAGTATGAGGCTCCTGACAAGGATTTTATGATTGTGGCCTTGGACCTGCTGAGCGGACTGGCTGAAGGTTTGGGGGGTCATGTGGAACAGCTAGTGGCCCGCTCAAACATCATGACATTGCTTTTCCAGTGCATGCAGGTATGAGGGAGTGTGTTTTGCAATTTATTTCCATATATTTATGCATGTGGTATATTTATTGTACATGTATAACACTCTGGTGTCTGGTTCGTGTTGCAGGATACTATGCCTGAGGTGAGGCAAAGCTCCTTCGCTCTGCTTGGTGATCTAACCAAGGCATGTTTCCTCCATGTTAAGCCCTGCATTGGTGAGTGTGCTTCATCAAAGCGCTGAGTAATTCGGTCCACAAGTAGATTGACTAACTTCACCGTTCCTTTACTCTCTGTATATTGCTTGTATTGTAACCACTGTGTGTCCATGTCTTCCCATCAGCTGAGTTCATGCCCATCCTGGGGCTCAACCTGAACCCAGAGTTTATCTCAGTGTGTAACAATGCTACCTGGGCCATTGGAGAGATCTCCATGCAAATGGGTGAGTTTTGTTTTTGCTTTGTTTTTTGCTTTGTTTTTAGAAATTGTTGCATTCCCTGAAAAAAAAGTGCCCAGTATCTGGAAATGATGAAACACCCAGCTCATTGACACACAATGATACATTTTGTTCCTATTATTTTCTGATCCAGATGTCGCACACCTCATGCATCCTCATGTTTCTCTAGGTGGCACAGATTAGTTTTGCATGCAGGTTTTTCTGCAGTTCGCTCCTGGCAGAACAGTTGTCTGTAGCTGTACAAGATTATTTATTGCCAATTCTTGCCTTTATTGGACAGGGGAAGAATCAGAAAGGAAACAGAGATAGAGGGTTATGATATGCAGAAAAGGTTGCCAGCTGGAAACAAACCGAAGATTGTAGCAACTGTGTGGCCATGCTCTGTAACCATTCGGCTACCAAAGCGCTCCATGTACAAATCCTCTTCAGTCCATTATATGCAATTAGGATTTTGGCGAACCTTGCCTGATTTGTGAAAGTGGGTCATGCAGTGTGCTGTTCCTCTTTGGTCTGTCTTAGCACTTGTGCCATCAAATGGTGCAGCACTGAAAAAAAAAAAAAAAAACAGCCTTATTTTGCTTGCATATTGTGTGAGCATGTGTGTGCGTGGATGCATGCCTGGTAAGCCACTGCACATGACCCAGTCAGCCCAGTGACACTCTGTGTGATCTCCTTACAGGCACAAGTGTCAAGCAGCAAACAAGGGATTGTCCTGGTGAGCGGGTCTTTCAGACCAAAGACTGCACAATCAAATGAGATTTTTCTTTTACAGATGTTGAGACTTGCCCCCCTTTTTTTTTTTTATACTATCTGCTAAAAGAATGAACAGTTATTTTAGTTTCACTCAGGCCACATTTGCCTTTGTTGATGCAATTGAATTTGTGGACACCTTAACACAACGATGGCAGCTGTTGTACGGGTTGAATTCATCCTGTAACAAAAGGAGATATAGTGAACAGAATATTGCTCACTCTGCAGCAGCAATCAATGGATAAAGCACTCTGTCTAACCATTACTGTCCAGACCAGACTTTTTAAAGGCCATTAAAGCTTCTCAGTCAGTTTCTTACTAATGGAGTTGGTGATCTGCCATAGTTAAACAGGTTTGCTTATTTCACATGAGTTGTCTTAGTTTTTCTCTGTGCTCCTCTTTCTGGTGGGTGGCGATCAGCGTCTCAAGCCTGATGGGCATCAAAGTTAAAAGTGTAATATTTTGACTGTTTGTTCACATGTTTGATGGCGTGCTTGCTCTTCACTGTGTGTCTTCAGGTGCAGAGATGCAGCCTTATGTGGGCATGGTTCTGCCACACCTTGTGGAAATCATCAATAGACCCAACACACCCAAGACTCTGCTGGAAAACACAGGTACACACATGGCCCTACACGCACAGAATCAGTTTGTTTCAAACATTGTAAAGCATCTGATGGTCAGATTTTAAGAGCTAAGGTGAATTGTTTTTCTTTTGTGCAGCCATTACGATTGGCAGGCTGGGTTACGTCTGTCCCCAGGAAGTGGCGCCACAGCTGCAGCAATTCATTAGACCATGGTGAGTCGCATGTGTGAACATAATCGGAATGTCACGAAATACCTAGCTTAATGATTTAGAATAAATATATTAATTTCTTTTCTAGATCGAATCCAAGTAGCCCTCCTTTATGTGCTATGTAGGAATAAACTTATGAGTTTAGAAAGGAGGAGAAAGTGTCCTTCTAGAAAGAAGAAATGGAAAGGAAGCAGTGGGGAAAAAACTTACAATAGCAAGGGGAAACTTGAGTAATTTAAAGTCTCATTGCAGAGGAGCGATTTAATTTAATACTTTCCACTTTGGTCTATCTCTTCTCAGGTGCACATCATTGAGGAACATCAGAGATAACGAGGAGAAGGATTCGGCCTTCCGGGGAATCTGTGTGATGATAGGCGTCAACCCTGCAGGGGTGGTTCAGGTGAGACGAGGGGCTTTAAATCTGTTGGAGCTACAGAGGTTAGATGGATAAGCCTCACTGTGTAATGAACTAACAAGTTCTTCCTGTCCAGGACTTCATTTTCTTCTGTGACGCTGTGGCCTCCTGGGTCAACCCCAAGGATGACCTGAGGGACATGTTTTATAAGGTGAGTGCCTCATACCATATCCCTGATCCCATCTTGTCAGACACATTGAGCTTGATGGATGGATCTTATTATTTTAGATGACTTGGTGTTTAATTGAAATGATCCCTCCCCAAGTGTAGCTCTGGCTCACCCACACTCTGTGATGATCACTTATCAGACATTCGAAATCTGATTACAAGGTGTGGATGATTTTTAAATCTGAGACGTGCGGGTAGATCTTGCTGTTTGGGGAGGCAGAGCAGTTGTTACTTAAAGGTCCAGTATAAAACATTTAGGAGGATCTATTATATATAATATACATAGGTTTGTTTTTAGTAGCTGAGGTAATCAACTGTTTCCAGTGGGTGTTGGTAAATGACCAACATCCATTGTTTGTTTAACCCCACCCCTGAACGTTGATTGTCCACTCAGCGCAATTACACCTCAAATTCATCTTTAAACCTACTATTTTTGATATTCACTTACAGGCCTCCATGACTGTTTTTCTGTTTTCTTTTCCAAGATCTTGCATGGCTTCAAGGACCAGGTTGGGGAAGAGAACTGGCAGCAGTTCTCTGAGCAGTTTCCTCCTCTGTTGAAGGAGCGCCTGTCGGCCTGCTACGGCGTCTAACCAACCACCCCCTGGTCCACACAGGACACCAACCTGTTAGGTATGTTCTACAAACTTCCCAACAACCTACCCCCAGGCCCCCTTTCTGGAAGTGATGAAAATCCCAGCTCATTGATAAGCAGTGATACATTCTGTTCCCAAAATATATTTTCTGATCCAGAATCACACTTTTCACTCACACCGCTTCATCCTTTTATCCCCTGAACCATTCACACCAGCTCTGCGTTTACTAGTTGTTCATGTAATGTGATTTTAATCTATTTTCTCCGTTCCTCTGTTTGTCTTTTAGGTTAATGTAGGGGAGGGTTACTGGGGAACTCATTGCACTGCCCAGATTGTGGGGGAGAAACAAGAGCTGGAGGGATGTGACTGGCCTTGATCCTCCACTCAGCGGATGGCCCCCTTTCCCCCCACGCCCTGTGTGTCTCTGTAAGGGAGGGTGGGAGGAGGGTGGTGGGTGTGGGAGGGTAAACTGGGGATATACATATACCTCTCGGATGAAACGCCTCACTAAATCCAACACACTCAAAAGTGACTTTCGCCAACAGCACCGCAGGGATCCTAGGTAGGTGAGGACAAAAATAGGGGCTGGCTTTGACCTCCCCTCCTCAATTCAATTATTCTGTTAAGATAGGTGACAGCTGGGAGGGGAGGGGGGCGGGCGGG
>NW_023339696.1:10008244-10011444 GCF_004916995.1 Morone saxatilis | reverse complement strand
GGGCGGGGGTTGTCAGATAGGTACATAAAACGGAATTATCTGAACCAGCATATGGTGCCACAGTCCCAAATACCACAACGCACGTAGTCCGAGAATGACTTGCACATGACTCGTTATTTTTCTAAACAGAGATGTCATTCTCTGTTTCCTGCCCAGGGACTACAGATGTAAATGATCTTATAGCTAACTCTGGTACAGCTAAAAAGCTGTGCACTGTCCCTGTCAAATAAATAAAATCATAAAACATGTAGATGAGTTTAAACAGGCTCTTGCCAGAGGCTAAACAAAAACAAAACGTGACGCTTTAACTATGTAACTGCAGGAAATGTGCACAAATGTTTTGCACCTTTTATGGCGAAATTGCAAAAACAATTTGGGGTGCATATACAAGGGTCTTTATTCTCTTTTCACATGTACATTTAGCAGAGTTTAAGTTCCTTACTCTTCCTGTGGTTGCTGAATTCCTCTTGAATCATAGGTTTCTTTGTTTCCCCTCATTTGAGGCAAAAAAAAAAGATGCATTAGGTCTGTCCTCTAAGGTTTTACCACCGCAGTACCAAGTTATTGCATGGCATATGATCACCTCTTAAGTGACGCATGTTTGAGTGTATGTCTGTCTTGTTGCCCACTTGATTTATTACATTGTCAGTATGGGGAGGCTGCCATAATTTGAAGATGTCTGTGCTTGGTTCTTTTGTCCTCCCATTCATCCATATTGTCTAATCAATGTCCCTATAGTTAAATGGAGACTGTGTGTGAAGACCAACTATAGGTAGATTTAATACAGGAATCGGCTCATGTCCTATTGTTTGGAGAAATCACTCATTGCAACAAGAGTTCAAATACTGTTGAGAATCCTTTTTTGCTGCTGCTGCTTCGTTTTTAGAGTATTTACGAAACGGACTTAATGAGAGCGATAAGACATCACCAAGAATGAATTGGTTCTTACTGATATAAATGCACTTTTTTCTTTTGTAAGAAATTTAGAATTTCAAATGTAAGACGTACAGTAATAATATACTGATCTTGAGATATAGTTTTTTTTGATAAGTGATTTTAGGACTGTTAATGGCTTGCTAAAGTAAGCATAATGATGATAATGTTAAGCAATGGTAAAATGACTAGGGTAAGACTTGAGGCCTCTTAACATAGTTAGTTTTATAATGTAGCTCCTTTTTAAAAATGGATTGAAAAGGATTTAAGAGGGGGAGACATCTTAATGACAGTATTTTGGATCCATGTCCCAGTGCACCTGTCAATCCATATCTGTTTCAAGGATGTCTCTTTAATCAAAGCTTTTTGTTAAACGATGGCTGCTTGAGCCATCAAGGCTTCTCCTTGTCATGAACATTGCATGCTTTTCAACGAGTCTTGCTCCTTTTTTTTTTTTTTAGTCATTTTATAACAGGTCCGTTTGGAGGGATCTACCTTATAAGAGCTTTGTCAATGGAAAATGCAACTGCTGCTGGAATAATAAGGTACTTCTCCAGCTTCTGATCAAACTAGTGATTGTTGCCATATATTCACCCGTCGATACTGTGTAGGATATGCCTGGGAATACACTGACTCCGAGTCCTAATAGTTCTCCCCATGACACTGGTTAGCTTATATGAGAGTGGTCTTTATCCAGCTTTATCTTTTAGTCATTGTCCATAGTGGACGGTTGTAATGGAAGTGTGTATGGCTGTTTGCCTGTTGGTGTTTAACTATAAAGGTGTAAACGCGAGTACCGCTTAGATGTAACTTTGCACCAGCCCTACAAATAAAGTTATGTCCGGGGCATAGTTTGAGTCACGCCTGGGACGACGTGGCCACTGGGGAGTATCAACATTTGCCTGCTAGTTGATAACAGTTTGATCATCACCTGAAGATGAAAACTGTCACTAATTGGGGGGAAAACACCAAAATCTTTCCCTTCCTGAGAATAACGTTTTCGTGAATATCGGCTCACATCAATAGATTATGTATTTTATAGAATAAGATTTGATGTGCGTGGTTTTTTTTTTTTTTTTCTTCCCCTCAACCATCGTGACATGGAGTTTTCTTTTTGTAGCACAAGTGTTACCAATGTGTGCAAGTATTGAGATATGAAGCGGCCACTCATTGATCACAGGCTGGACAGATGTTCACGGGGCAACAGCTGGTGAAGCATTAATTACCAGAATGTTTGAGAAGGATGTAGCTCCTGTGCCACAAAGAATCGGTAAAAAAATGTTGAGACTTCACCACTCCTCGCTATGTTGTGATACACTAAGCTATATACAGTAAGGTAAATTTAAATGCAAGTTGTCCACAGGTTATTTTTTAATTTTTTATTTTGATGCTCATGTGACAGTTTTTTTTGTTTTGTTTTTATTTATTTATTTTTTGTTTTTGATTTGTTTTATTTTGTTTTTATTTTTTTGTGCTCCAGTGGCACAAATTGTTTTGGACTTTAAAAGTTTTTTTTTTTTCGTTCTTTTTTTAATTCTTTTTGTTTAAAGAATAATTTGTTTTCGTTGTTTTATAGCGGACCATTTGATTATGTCAAATTTGATGTGGTTGGACTGAAGGAGAGTCGGTGCTTGGTGCATACCTTTAGGGAAGAATGTGGAAAACTAATTCATAACTTTGTTTCAATCTGATATCAAGGCTGGCAATTGAATTTGATGTAGTACCTTTTCTTTTTTGCTCAACTGTGGTGCAGGTGGGATGTTATCTGATGTATCCCTTTTTATTTAATTTTTGTGAATAGGGGAAAATAAATTTTTTTTTCTATTAAGCTTTGTGTCGACTGGAAATTTTGTCTTGTGTGACTGAAACTTTATCTGTGTGTCAGACTGGAAACAACTTAATCTCTCCGCGTTGCCACCCTCATTTGGCAAACAAAGCGACATTTGAATGAAACTCTGACATAGAGTTCAGACTTAAAAAAAGCTGCCTGAAGTCCAATTTAGACCAATGGGAAGCTCATTCAATATGACAATGTAGAGTTGAGTAAATGTCTTATGGCCACTATAAACATTTTGATTCAAGTATTTATACAACCTTTTAACTTAACAGCTTTTATTACTTAAGGATGAAAGAATATTAGTTGTATATATTTATATATACAACACTTTAAACAACTCAACCTTTTATAGATAACTGCTTAGAAATAACACTGTAGAGCATGGTGTATTTGTCTAGTTGAAAGTTTGGTTATTACAACAATTTTGAAA
>NW_023339696.1:9992604-10008170 GCF_004916995.1 Morone saxatilis | reverse complement strand
AAAGTATCACAAAGTACTCATGCAGTAAAATGCTTCCTGTCAGTATTTTACTATTCGTTTTTGGATTAATATTACTGCTGCATTATTGTGTATGTTGCACTAATTTTAACTACTTTATATATTGTTTTTAGTCTATAGCAATGCATCATATTCTATATGTTCATATTTGTAGCATCACTGTCCCGTGAGAATTATTTCTCTTCTATTTTCAACTTTGTGACAATTCATTTGTCACAAATGAATTGAATTGCTAATCAAATAGGGATTTTAAATAGGTTTTTAGTTTAAGAAGAGTTCCTCAACCCAAGCTGTCAGACAAATGTAATGGAGTAAAAAGTACTATGTTTGCCTCTGAAATGTAGATGTATGTATGAAGTAGAAGCATAAAGTTTCAAATGGAAATACTCAAGTTGGAGTACTTGCATTAAGTGAGTTACGACCACTGTACAGGACACAGCAGCTGAGTTTAGACTAAAACACAGGTACAGTTTAAACGTCAGTCCCTGAGGACACAGCAGTAACTCCGTTATCCAGCCCAAAGTCGCAGCTTAAAACTAAAAGTGACTGTTTTTTCTGTTAGGGCCCCTGGGAGAATCATGTGTTAATGTTACATCCTCTGTAAACACAGGACCCAAAGCAGATCTGGCAGGCTAATTTGTTGTTTTATGTATGTTGTAACTTTGTTTTTGATAAATTATATATAAATAAAGTATTATTGTTATTATGAAACTACCTGCTACCATGTTACCAAATTTGTTTATTTTCCATGAGTAGTGCAGGCACCTTCTTCAAACTTCAGACTGCAGACATACAGACTGACATTGCCATTCAAATGGACAGTTTTTTCAAGGTGTGGCATTCAACAATACACAGAAGTCAGCACATTGATTCATCTCTAACAGTGCCTACTACTACAAACTGAACTTAATCATGATTGGGAAGATTGCCTGCCTTGATTGATATTGGCTGTGAAAGAGGTTTAAGTGTGCACTGAATCAAATCCAAATTACTTTGTTTATGGGCACTTGGTACGTGAATCATTGGCAGTTTTGCAAAGTGGTTACCAACAGTCTGAGCCACCACAGAATTTGATTGATTACGTGAATGGCTTTAGGCATAGACTCTACAATACTGACGATGATGTACATATTTTTATACTTTCATATACCGGTTCAGGACTACTTCTGTAGTTTGTACTTTTCCGGACGAGCCCCCATTTTGTCATGAACCGGCTAGAAGTTCAGACAAAACAAGGGAGACCACACAGACAATTAAGGTTTTAAAACAAAAGAAATATATTTAACCAATATTAAATTATACACAAAGTATAAAAAAAATTACATCAGTGTTGTCAGTAGTGTAGTGAGTGTGTGTATATTGGCTTAGGGAAAAAGGTCATGTGAAAACAAATCCAAGAACCTGCTGGCTGGGAGGAGAGAGAGATAATGAACAGGTTCAGCTCCCTATATAGCCTAGCAATCAGGGAGCAAGTTAACTCAGGTGTAGCTCATCCTCCAGCCACACCCCTGCCACTCTGTCTCCTGTACAGAAGAAGGGGAAACACATCTTTAAAAAGAAAATAAAAATAAATAAATTAATGTTTAATTTTTTTCCCCTGAACTTTAACTGATTGTTGCTTATCTAATCATACATTTTACAGAATGGCTATTAATGAATACAATGTTCAGTTTTCTGGGGCCAGTGTTTTTCTTTACAATTAAAAGTTCCGGACTAATGTATTGAAGGTGATAACCTAATGATATCAATATGAAGGAATTAACTCAATATTTACTGGCGCCTCAATGCTAAAACACAACTGCTAACCCTGCTGCTAACACTTCATGTGAAGTTACTGTGACTAGGAACTGAAGTTACGGAGTGAGTGGGTGGAACTTCCAGTCAGTCAGTGATGTTAAAGAAATTTGGGGTGGACTATCAGTTATCAGGGGTGGCAGTGACCATTCTTGGCAGCCCCCCCATTTGGTTACTGGCTTTCTTAGTTGCATTTATCTCTTTGCCTCATTCATGTGCTGTGCTGTGCTGTAGGCTGCTTAATTTCGATATGTCCTTCATTGGATAAAGCTCATTTCCATTCAAATACTGCTACTACTTCCAGGTGCGTGTTATTGTTCTTTCAGACAATATGGCACACCACATCCACCGAATACCTGGGCATGTCTACAGACAAACTGACCCCATATCAGAGGATACACCAAAAGTCCAGGGCTATGACTTCAACCAGGGAGTGGACTATCGAGCTCTGCTGCAATCCTACCTTAACACAGGCTTTCAGGCTACCAGGTTTGGCTTGGCTGTCCAGGAGATCAACAACATGGTAAGATGGGTGCTACACCAGGAGAACGTGGCAAAAGAACTGGTTCAAATTTTAGATGCGCCATTAGCAGCCACTGTACAGGCATTGTTGCGCTTTGTGTACTAGCAACACTGCATATGTGTTTAAACAACTGAATGATCGATTGTTAACCTGAACCACATGACTATGGGTTGAATGTCGCAACGGTCCATTCTTGGACCTCTTCTGTTTAATCGTTATGCTGCTGCTTGGCTCTATGATCTGCAAGCACATGATCAGTTATCACAGCTATGCAGATGATATTTAACTTTACATTTTAGTATCTCCTGAAAACATAAGCACTTATTCACTGTTTAGCTTGAACTGTATCTATCACTGGATGTTTTGAAACTTTCTGCAGCTGAACAGAATGAAAACTGAAATCAGTGTTAGGTGCAAAAGACATGTATAAAACCAGGAGTTATAATTGACACTGATCTGAATTTGTAGTCGCACATAAGTAGCATCATCAAGCTAGCCTCCAATCATTTAAGGAATATCTCAAATATTTGATGTTTTTTTATTTAGAAATACTTGTCCATGCGTTTCTAATCAGCAAACGTGACGACTGCAATGCCAAGTTTACTGTTCTTCCCCTGATTCTCAAACATCTCCACTGCTTACTTGTTCCTTAAAGAAATGGCGTTAAGATGTTGCTCCTGGTCTTTAAATCACTTAATGGTCTGGCCCCATAATATATATTACCTGACATACTGTACTTATATCAAGGTCCTCAGGTCACAGGACGGCCTTCTTCTCCAAATTTAGAGAGTTCAATCAAAATGTTGCTGTAAATTAATTTTCATAAATTTTGAGTTTCGTGCCTACACAATAGTTTTTTCAGTATTTACTCAATACATATTCGTTTAGTTTATCTTTTAATTTGTTGTGTGTGTGTGTGAATGCATGCTGTTTGCCTCTACATGTTATAATTGATCTACGATCTACCATTTTATCTGTTTTTTGTGGATAACTTGATGTTTGCAATCCACTACACATCCACAGATCGAGAGGCGTCAGCAACCTGTAAAGGCAGTGAATGGATTTGTTGAGGAAGATCCATCAAGCTGTCCCTGCCTCATGAGCTGCACCATCTTCCTTAGTTACACCTCAAACCTCATCAGCTGTGGCGTCAGGGAAAGTATTCGCTACCTTGCAGAGCACAAAATGGTACAACCCTCCTCAAATACACAAGATAATACAAATATATGAAAGTTTATGCTATGTAAATTGCATGCATGGTAGAGGCAACGCTTGAATATAACAAATGAATATAATTCCTCTCTTTTGCCACTTTTGGTTGTATTGTTAGAACTGTAATTGTTAAACTGCACTTATTAAAACAACCTCACAGGAAACATTTGAATCAGAGGAATGGACAGTAGAATCAGAATAAAAATACAGTACATACAATACAATATTACTTTTGTTGCTTAATATAATAGATTTCTGTCTCTGTGTAGGTGGATGTCTTAGTGACGACAGCTGGAGGTATAGAGGAGGATCTGATCAAGTGTTTGGGCCCGGTGTACATTGGAGACTTTACAATGTCCGGAAAGGATCTGTATAAAAAAGGCCTTAACAGGTCAGAGAGTATTTCAGATTAATGTATTAGAGTATAACACACTAATGTTAAATGGCTCACTTACACTGCCAGCATTATTGAGGAGTATTAATTTGTCTTGCGTTTCCCTTTGGCTGCAGGACTGGAAACCTTCTGATGCTTGAAGAAAACTACGTTAAATTTGATGACTGGATGATGCCGATCTTAAAGCAGATGCTGGTGGAGCAGAACACTCAGGTGTGGGGACTGTGTTTTGAACATCTCTGTTTTCCTACAATCTCGTTGATACAGTGTAAAAATTCAAACCATTTAACCACATTATGAAGGAGGAATTTCTAATGCTTTTCTTTTCATTGTGGCAGTTGAGGTGTCCTGGTCCCTGTTTTTGCCTTCAGCTCACACTATAGTTCTATTTTCTGAGATGTTTTTTCACTCAGGGCGTTCGCTGGACACCATCTAAGATGATCCATCGACTGGGCAAGGAGATCAACAACCCTGAATCTGTTTGCTACTGGGCCTACAAGGTGAGTGATCTGGTGATCTGGGAACAGCTGCAACTGTTGAAATTATATCTTATTTTATAAAGTTACTAAGAAGTGATGAGGTGTCTGTTTCAGAATAACATCCCGGTGTTCAGCCCTGCCCTGACTGACGGCGCTATCGGAGACATGTTCTACCTTTTCTCAGCTGAGAACCCTGGCTTGATATTGGACATAATTGAAGGTGAAAGATTCTTCATCTCTGCTTACTTCGTTTGTCTTCAGGATGTTAGTTTGTCTTACACAATGCATTTGATTTCAGATGTATCAAAGGTGAACAACATTGCAGTGGCTGCCAACAGCACAGGGATGATCATCCTGGGAGGAGGTCTGGCAAAACACCACATATGCAATGCCAATACATGGGTATGTATTTTGCATTTTGCACACACGGACACACTTGTTTTCATTAGTGTATAGTGAGCCATGTTTCTACTAGTAGCCCAGAACTGACAAATCAAACACTGGCTCCAGGCGGGGCCTTTCACATTTTTGCAAGTTTCATCCACACCGTAGTTTTTTCTACATGAAACTAAACCCTACACACTGGTCCTTTAACACACTGCTGTGTCTTCTTCCAGAGGGATGGAGCTGACTATGCGGTGTACGTGAACACGGCTCAGGAGTTTGATGGCTGTGACTCAGGGGCCAGACCTGATGAGGCCGTGTCCTGGGGCAAGATCACAACAAATGCTAAACCTGTGAAGGTATCTTTTATACTAATATTGGATATTACATTAAAGTCAAGGTAATGTTCCATTTACTAGTCCAATGTTACTAGTCCTAAAAACTAGATCAAGCTGTTTAAGAGGGATTGATGTTGTTCTCTGAGGTTTTAATACACACATTGTGTCTTTCCAGGTGTTTGGAGATGCTACCATAATCTTCCCCTTATTAGTGGCAGAAACCTTCGCAGTTAATACTAAGGCGACTACTGGCAAGAAAAATGAATGAAATCAAGGCCTCCTCCAATCTTTTATTATTATTACTATGTTTCATTATCTCTCTCTCTCTCTCTCTCTCTCTCTCTCTCTCTTTGCTTCAGACTTTTTCAGAAATGTTCAATGGGCCGTTCTCATGGTTCTCATCTTCTGACTTATTACTTATAAGAGAAGATTTTAGTTAGAGAGGCAGGTTCATCTGAATGCCATGGCCTGCTCAGTTGTTCAGTCCTGTATGTCTGGTTGCACTAGTCTTGCAAATAACCACCAATTCAGACTGCTCTGGTCCTTCCAGTCTACCTTTCCACACAGGAATAATTTCTCTTGACCGGATCTGGTTTCAAAATAAAGCTGTGTGAGTGGAAGAGTCATCATATGGGCTCCCTCTCATTAACTGGTTGTGGAGTTTGGGGGTGGTTACAATGTCCCAATGTTATATGTATAATGTGCTATAACTCTTATGAATTCTAAAATCTTGAATCAAATTTTGTTTTGAAAAAGGTGGCAGTTTTTACTGGAATATGCATGTTGGAAGGTGCTTATTCACATGTTCAAATAATATTTACTGAAAAAAACAACAAAACCTGAACTATAGATGTCAATAAAAACAATTGAATTGATGGATTTGGACTTTTTCTGTTTGGGAGTAGATGCATTAAAACAGCAAATGTATAAATACAGGCATCCTTAACCGAATGTTTTAATTTATAGTACAAAAGTCTTAACAAGAGGTGAACAAAAGGGTCAAGATAGGGCAGAGATTGTTTAGAACAGTGGATCCCAATCTGAGGTTAGGGACCCCCATTAGGGGTCGCCAAAGCTTCATGGGGAAGCATTTCGCTCATTTCTGTGAAGAAAACTAAATGGAATTGTTATTTTTGAAGTTTAGATTATTATTTAAGATCTAATCTGTGAATACCTGAACAAAAGCTATATTCACAGAGCCTTTATTCTCTGATACGCAGCCTCGTCCTGCATTGGAAAACAGTAGTAAAAGAGTAAATAGTACAATAAGAATCAGAATCAGAATCAGAATCCCAGGGGAGAAATTATTTTTTGCTACAGGAACTCCAGGTATACAAACAAAACATAATATTATACAAGCAACATCTATTAAGAACAAATATAAAATATATATATATATATATTATTAAACTATATATAAAAGATCAAATTTACAGTTTTAAAATTTAACAATGAGAACAAACTTGAATTTGTCTAAAAGAAGGCCTATTAATTTTGTGTAATTGACTATTAATATATATATACATATATATATATATATATATATATAAGACAGAGAACTGTTATAAACAAGTTCCTAAAAAATATCAGGGAAAACTCATCTATGATTCAATATATCAATGAGTCCCACCCCCCTGCACGGTGGAACCTGACAGGAACTGAGGAGCAGCTTCAGAATCAGAAATACTTTAATAATTCCCAGAGGGGAAATTATTTGTGACAGACTGCTTCACGCCCTCGATTGTGTGAAGGAAAGATACAGAAGGTCTTCCTTCCCTTGCTGCTGTTAGGCTCCACAACGAACCACTCTTAATATGTGCAAATAGTATTACACCCACAAGGCTGTAAAAACTTCAGTTTGACCACCAGTCTGGGTGCAATGCTTATTTCTATTTCATTATTTATCTTTTGATAAGTACTCTTTGTGCTCTTGTTATTTTTTATCTGCCCTTTTTCTTGTTATGCTATGCAAACTGCAATTTCCCCATTGTGGGGACAAATAAAGGTTCTTATTCTTATCTTTAACAGGAAATTAATTGTGTTCAAAATTAAAATTCATCACCATCAAATCATTGTTTACACCAGATCTTCGTTGCAGTTATTGTGTCACTGTTTGTGTATCATTGTACAGCTGAATCTTGTTTGTCTGTTCATTATTATACATTAAATATAAAATACAAAGCATCCACACAATAAGACTCAAGGGACGCCGTTTGATGACGACATCTTTACTCGGTCGGAAGTGGTGTTTCAAGCTAAACTTCGCCTGAGAGAACTTGACAAATGAAATAGAGGGGGTGTGCAGAAATAGGAGGAGGCAGTCAAGTTGTGGATTCAAGTGTCTTCAGTCTTCAGTTTCACCCACAGTTTGGTGGTCCGGTTTGGTTCAGTGTCGACTGGACGGTGACACTGTAGCTAAACAGGTGCTACGGAGCTAACGTTTGGTTAAGTTTAGTCTGTTTCTTCTGTAACTGAGTTTTATATGTAATTATTTAATAGACATATGTTGCAAGATAATAGTTAGGCTCACCCAAAACAGGTTAACAGCTGTATCCAGTGACATCTGTATCATTCTAACATGAACGTTATTAATGTAACGCTGAGCTAAGATTAACTGCCTAATAGTTGAGCTTTTATGGAACACACCATACAGCCGACAAGCATGGAGATAGATGTAGTTTAAGTGATGTTTGTTTACAGTAACTTTACATGAGTTATTGGTCTTTTGCTTAAGAGGAGAAGGAGGGGATGTCTGAGGTCAGGGGTAGCTGTAATTAACACGGGGGCAGGGACATCCAGGAGACCAGGACGGACCACCTCTGGACCCTGTGAACCACCACCTGGGGGATGCTGTTGGAGGCTTGCCAGGCTGTGACCTGCAGGGGTAAGACTGTCTGGGTCCCCCACTGAATCTCTGGGCCTCTGTGGCATTTCACCAGGATGTGAGATTAAAGGGACACTTCCACCCATTTTGCATTAAAGCTTTGTGTCGTTAGAAACAACCCAGTCATTATTTTTGAATGGTCGTGCACCGTTCCCTCATTTTTCCCCTGAGGACGGGACAAATACGGATTTCAGTGTTGCACTTTCTGCTTCCAATTGAGTAAAAAATCGGGTCATTTTGCATCACTGGAATCAGGAAGTCTCATATCTGTAGAGGAGGTGAGACTACAAACACTCTTTTTCTCGGGTCAAATAGCGCACCCAAATTCAGAATTTATGTTACATTTCGACCTACATATATAACCCACTTTCAGTAAAGATTAATGTTTCCACGGGTGAAATGCTTCTTTAATAATCCGTCATATCCCTTCCAGTGTACCTGCAGGTTGCCCACCCTCTGCTGATGTCAGCCCCTCACCTTCCGCTGAGACCACCGGCCTGCTGTCTTTACCATGGGAGATGGTTACCCACATTGCCTCGCACCTTCCTGCTCAGTGTGTTATCACTGTGCTGCCAAAGGTTAGTTTTTTTTTTTTTTTTTAAAGATCTTTTGGCCAGTCGCTTCCATAACATAGCTTTTAATACACTTTCACTGTATACTCCTGAAACAGGGTGTTAATTCAAAGGCATTGTGTGTATCTTTGAGAGGAAACATGTCCAACGCACTTCCTTCATTCATTCCTTTAAAAGCCAATTTCTAAAGCATTTTATATCCTACTTTGTTTCAATTTATGTTTATGAGCAACAAGCAAAAAAGCCTTTCTTGGCACATTACAAGCATCTGTAGATCAGGGAAATAATGTGAAGCCATTGGCAGGAATGTGTCCCATTTCGTACATGTGTGCTTGCATGTCCGTACTTGTGGCCCAGGCAAACAAACAGCGCTCTGTAGCAATGCTAGAGGGCCAGAAACTCCACAGGGAACCTTGAAAACTTTATCAGTCTTGCAAATATCGGAAATGTTCTTGAATCCCTCACACACTCCTCCTTTTTAGGTCTGTCATGCGTTGGGTAATGTGGGTAAGGACAGCACCGCCTGGCAGCTCCGGGCACGCAGACTAATAGGATCCCGAGCTGGCTTTCCAGTCGGGCCGAGGGAGGACTTTGACTGGGCTTCTGCTTGCCTGGAGATGGAGCAGCTGATAACCTGCTGGACGGGCCAAGGGCATCTCGTGGCCAGACAGACCCAAGAGGACGAGGAGGAAAGGGAACAAGTGGGGCGGCAGCAAAGGGCGGGGCAGGATAGGGAACCAGTTGCAGAAGGACAGGAAGATGGTAGAGGGGATGAGGAAGAAGGGGTGGGAGTGGTTGCGCAGGAGGTTGCGTACGGTGTTGACGAAGGAATGGAGGTGGCAATGGAAGGTGAGGATGGTGAAATGCAGCCCATCGTAGCCGTGGACCGACTGGAAAGACTGAGAGAGGCGTTGGAAGAGAGACTGGAGGACGATGCAGCAGCACTAATGGGAGAAGAACGGGACCACAGGATGGCTTTTGATGCTGATGAAGGGGCGCTGGCAGACCCCAGGAATCTGGGTAATGGCAGACAGGGAGAGATCGAGCAACATCAAACCCCCAGAAGTCCAAGCCCACCCCCAGCACTGGAGTGCATCAGCCTACCTTCAGGCCACATCGCCCAGGTCAACTCAGTCCTCCTCGTGGGGGGAGAGGGGGCCGTTTGTGCCACAGGTTCCAGAGACTGGAATGTAAAGCTGTGGGATCTCCAGGCAGGCACTGGTGGCACCCTGCTGCACACACTGGGAGGTCAGGGTGACTTCAGCACCCACCGGGGCTGGGTCTGGTGCCTGGCATCTCAGGGACCTCTGCTGGCCTCAGGGGGCTTCGACAGCACAGTGAGGTTGTGGGACCTACAGGCAGGTGGTGCAGAGAGGGGCCTGATACGGGCCGGGGCTGCCGTCCTCTGCCTCTCCTGTCAGACAGATGTATTGCTGGCTGGTACATTTGACAAGAGGATCAGCATGTATGACACCAGAGGTGAGGGGGCTTTCAGTTGACACGTGACATAAAATCCTTGTTACACACTTAGACAAACCACTTGGCTTCTGAGGTTGATTATATCCTCTTTTTCTCCACAGCTGCTGAACCCCTGGTGAAAAGCCTCCGTCTTCATGGTAACGCTGTAATGTGCCTCGCTGCCGATGACAAGTACATCATCTCTGGGAGTAAAGACTGCACTGTGGCCGTCTATGACCGCAGGGCAGGCAAGGGCTTAAAGAGACTCCGGGTAGAGGCAAACACACACACAAAGTTTCTTACGCTTGCTTTTGCATTCAAAAGCACAGATACCGAGACTAACTCCAAACAACCCCTTCATTTCTAGCTGAGCTCTTACCTGCTGTCCATGAGCTACAGTGGCTGTGAGGTATGGGCAGGAGACAACAGTGGCATGCTTCACTCCTTTTCCATGCAGGCTGGGACCTTAAAACCCCTGTCCCAGTTTGATGTGGGACACACAGCTCTAGTCACTGGCATCCACAGGTCCCCCGGAAGCCTCTACACCTGCTCATCTGATCGTACTGTCAAGGTAGGATGAGGCAGATTCCTTGTTACTTTGCTTATTTAACTAACTCTGCTACTAAATGGTTTAAGTTCCTTAAGTTGAAATGTCCTGTCTGTATTGCAGGTACATATCCCCTGTTCACCTCCAAGGACATTATGCACACTGCATCACCAAGCTGGAGTCAATGGGGTTAGTAGCGCATTAAGAGAATTAAAGTGTCAAATTGTTTACGTTTAAAGATTATGTTATAACTCCTCCTGTCTCCGTCTTTAACTCTCAGCTGAGTGTGGAGGCGGGAGTCCTTGCTGTCGCCTCAGGGGATGTCTGCATGGAAGTCTGGAGGCCCAGAAAATGAAAGAGCAAGGCCTGCAAACTATGTGGTAAAACTTGAAAGCAGATGGGGACAAATCCCCTGAGGACTATCAACGCTATACTGATCTTTCAGTATACACACAACATTAAAACATTTGATTTTCTGGTTTGATCCTGTTAAGAGATTTTTTTTTTTTACAAACAAAAACATATATATGAACACATGAAATGTGTTTATTGCTAAATGTTTGTTCCATACACTTAATTGCCATTTTGTGCCAGTACTCAAAGCTTTCAAAGACACTGCGTTGGAAAAAGTGAATCTCGCTTTCAGTTGTTTATTCAACAGTGTGAAACAAGCTGATGGTATTTACATGCTTAAAAATAGACTGAATCCACTACAGTAACTGACATTGTACCAAAAGCTTTAGTTACTTCTCATGTACAGTGAAATATTTGAATTATTCAAGCCCTCTGTGACACACTGATTGTATTTGTAAATCTATTTATTTGAACACATTCAACAGTGCTAAACAATATGATCCTTTTTGTCAATATGTCTGTATATCCATTCTGTGTGTGTATGTGTGTGTGCTAGTTTTAACAATGTGTAACCATTTAATTGTTCGGATAAATCTAACTATAAATCATTTGCACAATACTTGACAGATGCATCCATTTAAACGCTTTGAAAGACTATTTAAGCACTTGAAAATCTAATGTCTGAAGTATTGGCTGGAGTTGTTCAATCGTAATGAAATGTTAACAAGAATGAAACATCGATTGCCATACAGTAAAGAATCAGTCGTCGACAGAAGTTGTCCATGTGGCAGCCTGTCGTGTGTCGGTCATCTCGACTCAGGACTGTCAAAGCAGCACACAGGTCTTCTTATCTTTGAAAGGATTGGACGAGGCAGCGATGCCGGTGAGCAGAGGGTCACTGCGCCTGTGGTCCTGGCAGTACCGGACCAAGTCTGCGGCTGTCAGTGAGATCTGCTGGGATGAAGGTGGATAGGATGGCATGTCACAGGAATTAAGACATTGTAATACTGAAATAAAAAGTAAACACTGGACATTAGATGTTAATAATAGAGACATGAAGCATGTGAGTACATATGAAAAATAAAACAATGCTGTTCTTAAAATGAATAAACCAAAACTACCTGATCTCAAGTGATGCGGTTTTGAATATATGATGATGTGATGGCATATGTGATTATTCAGATTCTCACATACCTTGATTCTCTCCATGTTTGCCTCCAACCGAAGTTGATCCACCAGTTTTTGTGCCTGAACAGCACTGTTGCTGCTGCACACCATTCCTGACATAACCTTCAGTCTGATTCAGAAAAAAAAGCCTACTATCAGGTCTATTTTACTCTTCCACTCCAAAAAGAGAAATTGTGTGTTTTACCTGATCGTACGAGACCATTCAGGTTGTGCAGGAGAGTCTGGTCAGAGAAGCTCCTCACTTTCCTTCCTCACCTGTATCCCCCTTTTTATTCACCGTTGGGGGCAGTTCAAAGGCTCTGTGATATAAAAGGTCATACAACACAGTGTTGGAAATGTCACAAACATCACACATCACTTCACAGTCACCACTGATGAAAAGATTATTGACTGGCATTATTCTGTGCTTCAGGTATACCTCCTGCCTTTCAGCTACACAATGTGTGTTTAATTTTTTTACAAAAGATATGGTCAAATGTTTATGCATTAATAGAAAGATGGGACATTGGAAGTATTTATTAATTTGATTTATTGTGTTTTAGTTAGGTTGTCAAAATGTGTAAGGCATATATTTTTATTTTTATTAAATCAGTTCAGACAAGGGACCGCAAAAGGGGAAGTGACACTACGGTGAAGACACAAGAATGTGCTAATTATTATTGTGCTTGACTATTTCCATTGTATATCTTTTAATCTGGAAACCACTTTGTGCTTAAGCTTGAAAAGTGCTTTATAAATAATTCAATTTAAATGATCATTATCATTATTCTGGATAGAAATAGTCATTTTTACTCCTACATTTAGCTTTGAACAGCTCACTGTTCAAATGCAACAATAATATAAAGCTGTGATAGAAATCAAGTTAATAATTTTACATTATATATATGTGTGTGGTAAGATACAATTTAACCCATATAATTAATTATAATTATACTAAGTTTTTACATAAATTCAAAAGCAAAATATTGAATAAATACATGTATTATTATGATTCAATTGAGTACTGCATCCACCTGATTAACCTACCCTTATTTGAATGTTTAATCATTTAAAACAGCTGAATAAGGTAAAAATATGTAAATGAAACATTTTGATAATAGTATAATAACATAAAGTTTGACACAGTGTGAACAAACACCTATGAAGTCCACACACACTCACTGTAATTAAACACTGAGATTCAGGGATTTCGGGGTTTGTCCCTTCGCGCTTTCCGTAGTAAGAGCTCGCCTCGTCTTCCGCAGGCGACCCATGTGTTGTTTACAGAGATACTAATTTACTGTGGTGGGAATTGATGACCGCTGAACCCTCTTCATCAGCTGACTAACTCCTCTCCAGCAGTAGGTTTGTTCTCTGATGTTTAATCCTGTTTGAAGCGGGTCGATGGAAACATACCGCTCACTGTTAGCTGTCTGCTAGCAGACATCAGACCACACTGACTGTGTGTGCTTCATTCAGGTGATCCTGTCCGATCAATGACACCTAGAAAACAGGGCTTAAACGTTTGTGTTTGGTTTCTTTTTATACGTTTCAAATTGTGTTGTTGTTGTTGTTGTTGTTGTTGTTAGCTTTAGCTGTGCAAGACAGCCAGAAAGTTTCCAGCTATTATTATTGAATCATACAGCTGGAGTCGTCTGGGTCAGGTAGGAGGCCATCAAAGGCCAGTGTTATAGTTATATATAAGTCATTTAAAGACAGTAAATAACCTGCAGGAAGGAACAAAGTAAATCCTGTTTTAAATGAAAACAGAGAGCTAAAGTGAAGGAGTCTGATCAATGTTCCTAAACCACTGGAAGACAGTGTTTGTAAACAACAACAAAAAAGCTTATTATCCATGAACATTCATTATAAAGATCAGCTCTACATGTGAGAGAAGAGGAGCAGAATTGTTTGTTTACAGGCACAGAGAAATGTGCCTCTTGTGGTACAAATTGACATTTTGGGACACTTTTGCCTCCCAGCACACACACTCAGGGTGTGCTGGCATACACACACAGACACACACAAACAAAAGCAAAAAAGGCATTCACAGTGCATCTGCAAGCTCGTAGCAGCTTTTAGCTTTCTAAACCAGCAGTACAACATCTGCAGCAGTGCAAAACACCCTGTTTTACTGAGGCAAAATCACAACCCATTACAGAGCAAGATAATCTGGCCAATCCGGATGCTATTTTCCAAGCTACTGTAGCTGCCGTTGAGGCTTTTGTCATATGGAAGTGTGCATGGTTTCATCTGGGTTGGAAAAACTATAGACGCCTGTTCGTCATCTAGGGGGCTTCTGTGTGTGACTATTGTAGTTAACTTTAACAGAATCACTGGTGGATTGGGGGGGGGGATTCAAAGGTCTGGACCCAGGACAACGTTTTCCAGCTGTTTACACATCAGACACATGTAGCTCAGCAGCTATGAATCTCAGTTGTGTTTTTTTTGCACGTGTCAGTAAGAGCGCTGGGCACCACAGTCTCCCGACCACACCCCTAACACCTTCTCCGTGTTTTTGCAGAAAAGATGGCAGACGACGCCCCTTCTGTAGCCATGGAGGCTGTCCTTAAGCCCAGTTGCGACCTCCCAGAGGACATGCCAAAGATCAAAGGCTACGACTTCAACCAGGGGGTAGATCTCCAGGCAGTGCTGAAGTCCTACATCACCACGGGCTTCCAGGCCAGCAGGTTGGGCTTAGCCATCCAGGAGATCAACCAAATGGTACGAGGGATGGCTGTGTTGCACGGAAATCTCAGAAATGGATATTTTAAAACTTGGGCATATAAAACAAAAACTATCTGCATGGCTAAAGGGAGGTGATTTGGGGCGAACTGACCCAAATAATACAGATTTAGTAGCTTTTTATCAGTCTGTCTATGATCATTTGTTAAGTTGACCATTATCATCTGATGACTCCTCACCCACAGATAGAGAAGCGTCTTGAGCCGGTGGAGGTGGACGAAGAAAATGAATGTAAAGAGTCCGGTGAAGCCTCCCGCAAGTTGGGCTGCACCATCTTCCTGGGTTACACCTCCAATTTAATTAGCTCCGGGGTCAGAGAGAGCATCCGCTACCTGGCAGAGCACAAAATGGTATTTATACACTCGTTACAGTTATCCAGGTCGTAGTTGAATCACAGGTAACGTCTAAAATGATCAACCAAATTTGACAGGGAGTTTATCAGAATCTGTCCTGTTACTGTGTGTCAGGTGGATGTGATTGTAACCACAGCTGGAGGCATAGAAGAGGATTTAATCAAGTGTCTGGCTCACACGTACTTGGGAGACTTCAACCTGCCTGGCAAGGAGCTCCGCCAGAGGGGCATCAACAGGTTGGCAACTACTGATGTAATACACCTCATAAAGGTGGCATTTTACAGAAACAGTTTGAGTCTTTGGGATGCACACATATATATATATATATGTATGTATGTATGTAT
>NW_023339696.1:9988615-9992589 GCF_004916995.1 Morone saxatilis | reverse complement strand
ATGTATGTATGTATGTATGTAAAACATTTCAGTCTCCTCTGTCCTTGCTGGATGTAGGATTGGGAATCTGTTGGTGCCCAATGACAACTACTGTAAGTTTGAAGACTGGCTGATGCCCATCCTGGACCAGATGTTGTTGGAGCAGAACACAGAGGTGGGTCTCTGAATGATAAGGATATTGTTTGTTTATTGCACCTAGCAACGGGTGAAGTACCAGTGCTTGTTAATCTGGTGTATTCCACACAGTTGTGCAGTGAAGATGGCCTGTAATATCGTCTACATCGTACACTTTATTTATTTTTTTTTACTTTCTGTCCTTCAGGGCACCCGTTGGACTCCCTCGAAAATGATCCACCGACTTGGCAAAGAGATCAATAATACTGAGTCTGTCTACTATTGGGCGTACAAGGTGAGAACCTGGTTGATATAGGTAATCTATTACATTATAAAGAAACTAAAAATACCAGGAAACCTAAACCATTTAATTGCTTAAAAGTCAGTAGAGACAAGTTGCAGCAAAAATGGTTTACTCTTGTTTTTAAAGTCTTAATCAGTAAGTTTGTGTCGGTTAAGATAAGTTAGAAATCAGGTCTAAAGTCAGTTTATTTTCAACCATAATACAATTCCTCATTTTAAAAATTCTAAAATAATATTATGAATGAATTTTTTAAATTGTTGTTTATCTTCTGTATCAGAATAACATTCCAGTGTTCAGTCCTGCTCTGACAGACGGCTCTCTGGGCGACATGATCTACTTTCACTCTTTCAAGAACCCCGGCT
The DNA here is from genome assembly GCF_004916995.1 of Morone saxatilis. Lineage (NCBI taxonomy): Eukaryota > Metazoa > Chordata > Actinopteri > Moronidae > Morone > Morone saxatilis. The sequence goes on along the minus strand of NW_023339696.1, from coordinate 9,991,809 downwards.
TGGTTTTGGACATAGTGGAAGGTAAAAGCAAAGTTACTGCCACAGAACAAGGTCAGCACAGCTGTCTCAACGTTATCTGTTTGTCATATCATGACTGTGAGCTTTATTTCAGACATTCGCAGGGTGAACAGCCAGGCGGTGTTTGCCAAAAGGACGGGGATGATCATCCTGGGAGGAGGGCTGGTCAAACATCATATAGCCAATGCTAATCTTATGGTAACTTATCTTATCTTCTTATGGTTATTTCCTACCTTCTATTACTTGACTTCACATCAGGTTTTGTGTACAATTCTGCAAAGTTTTGAGAAATTAGCAATCAGTGGTAGAATGTCATAAATGGTGTGATTGTGAGATATTTATTTCCATGTCATGTTACTTCACACTCATATTCCACAACAATTCAGATTTGACAGCTTTTGTTACTTTACAGATTAACTTCTACGATGATGTAATATGATGAGTGTATAAAATAAGATGCATAGATTCAACTACTAGTAGCTAAAATAGTTAAAATATGTAAAAGTCTACTTACACATTGATGCTTCTTTAATATAATTAATACATATAATAGTCACATGGGATGTTTTTCTGAATTTTCTGTGTACTAAGGTGTCAGGAAGGTATCAGGAAAAAGATGATTGCTTGCTCAAAATACTAAATCTTAGATCAGAATAGGTGCTCCTGGAAACAGGGAAAAGAAATGTATGAATAAAAAAGCAATCGAGGCAACGAAGAAGGAATATATTAAAAAGCCTTTATTGTATTTGCTTAATCAACATAACAACAAGCGCACCGTTTCTCTCTCTGTCACTCTCCAGAGGAATGGAGCTGACTACGCAGTGTTTGTGAACACGGGTCAGGAGTTCGATGGCTCTGACTCTGGAGCCAGACCTGATGAGGCCATATCCTGGGGCAAGATCAGAACAGATGCTAAACCCGTTAAGGTACCGATATGCATCCCAGCAATATTAGCCATGACCAGACCAAGACTAATGTCAACATTATGTTCTATTTATTACAATTATATGCTCAGATTCCCCTTTATAAGGAGATATTTTGAGACTTCACTGAGTTAGTTCACATATTTTCCAGATGCCTTTTACAGCCCATAGATAATACACCTCAAGTGTTTTCAGATGTGGATTTTTCTTTGCTCTTTTATGGTATCAGGCAGCATTAACTGTTGATGTTTTAGTTGAAAACTTGTATCCAATCTCATTAAACATGCAGTGACTCAGAGACAGCATTATGCCAGTGTGACAGACTATAAGACTACTCCATTGAACAACAAATGTGGTCCAGAAAGAGGGGTTATCATCGATTTCCTGCATTTATTTTTTGCTTGTCATTGTCCACTGTTTGGAAAATAAATCAGTGTTCACCAGGAGGCTGTGTCGTCCGCTTCGGCCTCAAGGTGGCAGTGTGTGCACAGTGTTTGGTCCGAGGGTGCAGTGTGGCACAAAAGCGCCAAAACATAAACATGAAACGCAGGGACTGAGTTAAATGTGGTCAGTGCGTAACATACCAGAAAAGTGATACACTGCTCTGTTCTGTGCTCCCAGGTGTATGCAGACGCCTCTCTAGTCTTCCCTCTGATAGTGGCCGAGACCTTCGCTCTCCACGCCGACAAGCTGACTGCTGGAAAGAAAACGGATTAAATTATTGCCTCCTTCTGTTAGAAACAACAACCCGCTTTGTTCCTCTGGCGCTTCCCTTGTTTGACATATTGCAGATATAAGTTTGATCTTCTAAACATTTCTGTTGAAAGTACATGCTTATGGTTTGGCAACTTTAAGAGGCAGCATTTCATACAATGCTGTAATTGAAAACCTAATTTTTTTATGGGAGTCAGTGGTGAGGGTTTCCTGTCTTAATGCTTTCCATAACAATATTTACTTGGGAAAACAAGTACGGGTTTTTTTTTCCCCCTGTTAGCTGGAATAGCATGGGTAGCAAGCTATTGCATGTACCAAAGAGATTGTGTAGAATGCGTCAGGTTTTAGCTGTGGGAGTGAGTGAATGTGTGAGAGAGAGAATATATACACACTCATGAGGCATTTTTCTTTTAGCCAAGAGATTTATTTCAATTTAGTTGTGGCAAGACACACCGTTTTTATATTTTCCAAGCCTTTACCTTACTGTCACTGTTACAGGATGCAATATGTGCCTGTATATCTTAATAAATCATAAGTGAATAATTTATTCCTGTATAAATGGGCTTTTAGTGGACGATTACAGTCTAATAGTCTTTGAGCAGAAGGCCACAAGGGGTCCACTTTGTGACACTTAATTTCACATGACTGTTTGTAATCTTTATTGTATTTAAGGATATAAAAAAACTGTTGCGTTACAGGACACAGAAGACAATATTGCTGAAAAATAATATTTAGAATATTAAATAAAGTTTGAAAATCCTCTGTTGCATTTTAAATGTGTCTGAAATACACTCTATTACACTTTATTAGGTATCTGTACGATCTATTGCACTTTAAACATGAAGTTTTCACATTATATTAATCTATTTTTGGTGACATTGTAGGAAATATGACTAGACTGCATTATTGAGAGGTGTTTCTAATTTGTTTGCACACATGAAAATATCAAAGGACTGACATAGCAGACTGATGTACTGAGATGGGAGATGTCTATCGTTACTAGATTATGTGATTGAGTTTGCTAAGAGTCTCCAGTCACCTCGATGCTGTTTGTGAGATCTGTACGGCGCCATACGAAGCATCGCCACTTACTCGTGTGTGGACTGCTTGCTCAGTGGGTAGGACTCTCGGCTCCTTCCCTTCCCTGTGTCAGCAGTATCAGCCACATAATCTAGTAACACTGATAAAGACATTTCCCATCCTAATACATCAGCCTGCTATTGTGGGAGTGGATATTTCCTGGCTAATCGCTGCTCCCATATCCTTAACACATGGTCACTGTTACCTTCACAACTCTTGATATTAGCAGACTCTGCAGTGGAAATGTGGGTAGTATTTGTATCAGATGTGTGTGTAGTATATTCACTGAAGCCTGGTTGTTTTTCCCCAGAAGTTGTTAAAAGTGTCGGGAGTGTCTTTTTTTAGTGGGAATGGTGACCTTTTCTTTTTTGGAAACAGAGATGGAGAAGTAGAGTTGGAACTGGGATAAGGTCAGCTTTCCCAAAACCTCAGCCCCATGTGTCACACACACACACACAC
>NW_023339696.1:9987784-9988515 GCF_004916995.1 Morone saxatilis | reverse complement strand
CACACACACACACACACAAGTTGGGCGTTCCTGTCTTTGTACAAACTGCTTTTCCATTCAGTCCTTCTATCATTTCCTATTGGCGGTGGCACTGTGTGAGTGTGTGTTTACCCAGGGCTTGACAGTTTTTTAAAGGCAGTGGAGTATGGATTTTCAGCCCTATAGAAACTTATGTTTGTTCTGTGCCTAATGGAAAGATTACAAGGAGACTGAGAGGGCTAAAAAGAATGAGATAGTGTGTGTGTGTGTGTGGATGAACTGTAGTCACGCAATGATAATATTGTGTGGCGTCTGCACAGAGCAGACAGTGTTTGCCCCCTTCTCCTCTGCGGAACAATCAGCACACTGTGTGTGATGTGCAGGGCCGCAGCAGTCATAATGGCAATTATGTCTTCTCCTGGACAGATTGGCAGCTTTTTTTTTTATGGTGAGAACCAAAGAGCCAGACAGGGAGGGAGAAAGAAGAAGGAAAAGACAAGAGGGATAGCTGACCTGCTGCACAGCTGCAGGGTGGGGTGATCCTGTGAAAAAAAAGTGGATAGATTTGTCCACATTTGCATATTTATATTAAAATCCTGTTTTTTCCTGGGTCACTTTTATTGTTTCTCACTAAAGTCTGTCTGAACTGTGTCCTCATGAAGCCCAGCCACTATATTCCAGAGAAGTGCTGATAAACATGTTGGGTTTTGCCTCTCACGCAGCCGACTCTACCTTATTGTTGAAGGGCTGCA